>NW_021604633.1:16161224-16283508 GCF_004785775.1 Grammomys surdaster | reverse complement strand
TGTGGATATCAACCAGCTTTGTCAACTGAGTTTCAGTAAGACTAAGTTCATCTTCTACTGAGGCTAGACAAGGCAGCCCTGTTAGGAGAAAGGGATCCAAAGGCAGGCAATGAAATCAGAGACAGCCCTTGCTCCTGCTTTAGGAGTTCCACAAGTTTCAGCTGCATAGCTATTACAAACCTGCAGAGGACCTAGGTCCATTCCATGTATGCCCTTTTGTTGTAAGTTCAGTTTCTATGGGCCTTTATAGGCCGAAATATTTAATACATTTTATTTTATTGCATTGTACTATTATTTAAATAATACAATGTTATTTAGATAATAAATACAATAATATTTAGATAATACCTGCTTGTTTCTTAAAGAGAAACAGGAAGGGTAGGATTCAGATAGGAGGAAATGGGGAAAATATCTGGGAGGAGTTAGTGGAGTAGAAATTGTACTTAGATTATATAATATTAAAATGAGTATTAAAACACTTATATCATTCTTTCCTTCCATTCTGATATATTTGTCAGTTTGTCACCATGACTTATCTATTGTTGAACATCATTGACAGCAAAGTTTGCATTTTTTAATATTAGCATTAATTTTACCATTGTTTCACATATTATGCAGCCTGTATTTGAAAAGCAAATACAAAAGCATTTAAGCTTTTATGAATAGTCGCCAAGATAACATAATGTGTGTTTCATATTTTATAGGTTAGTATGTTTCCATGTTAAATTTTCATCATGTGGTGAAATACTACACATGTTATCCATCTGTTTTCATTAACTCTTTGATCTATTCCTATTTGACAATATTCTAAGCTTACTGATGAGTAAAGAAAGACTCAAAGGACAGAAGCTATAGAGTGCGCTGTTGCTTGACATAGGGAGGTAATATGAGGGAGGACGTGATATGGCTCTTTGATTATTCATGTTTCTTGGAGTGTTACCCCTTTACTAGAGGTTCTGGTTTGATAGAAAGCATAGACTTGTGGGAACCTTTCTGGAATAAGCAAATAGAGTGGAAGAAAGATGATGGAAGCCTTGATAGATCCTGGAAGGCTTCAGTCCCAGGTCCAGTTTACATTCTCATTTCTAAAACCACAAGGTGGGATTAGCAAGTGTCTTAGTCAGAATTTCTACTCCTGCACAAAACATCATGACCAAGAAGCAAGTTAGGGAGGAAAGGGTTTATTTAGCTTACCCTTCCACATTGCTGTTCATCATCAAAGGAAGTCAGGACAGGAACTCAAGCAGGTCAGGAAGCAGGAGCTGATGCCGAAGCCATGGAGGGATGCTGCTTACTGGATTGCTTCCCCTGGCTTGCTCAGCTTGTTTCATATAGAACTCAGAATTGCCAACCCAGGGACAGCACCACCCACAATGGGCTGGACCATCCCACCTTGATCACCAATTGAGAAAAAGCCTTTCAGCTGGATCTGATGGAGGCATTTACTCAAGGGAGGCTCTTTTTCTGATAACTCCATCTTGTTTCAGGTTGACACACAAAACCAGCCAGTACAGCAAGCAAGTGAGAGTTTGAAGCTTACATGGCATTCAGCTTTTGGTTTTTAAAGATATACATTATAGCTGACATGTGAGGCTGTTGAGAGCAACAACCTGTTGAGTCAGCTATTTCTCCAGGCCATTCTGATCCAGGTAGCAAGGGAAACAATGCTTAGCAATAAGCAGTACAAGTAGCACTTTAAGTAACTCTAGTAATTGGTCTTTTCTTCTTTGTTCAACTTAAGGATCTCTAACTGTCAGTGTCACCACATTGCTCAGTCAAGGCCTTGCTTTTATACCTTGGTCTCAGCTGTAGACTTGTAGAATTCTCTCTCACAAGAATCATAAACATTATGTCCCAGACTGGTTGCCACAAAGGAATGAATTTCTCCTTTGCTCATATGTGTGCTTCATTCTTTCATCATGGTTCACTTACAAATCTCAAGTTTAAAGATAAAACCAGGAATAGTTTCTAAACCACACCAGCATAGCAGTGAATCAAATGTCACACCCTTCCTACCCTAGTTACACTGTGGAGTCAGGGGTTGCATATCTCTGACTCAGCCCTAACATATTGCTGTACATCTTTGCACCAAGTTACTTTTCAGCCCCAGGGCATCGTAACATCTGATTATCTTATGAGGAGAATTAAAGTTTATCATCAAAGGAAGAGAAGGACCTATGTACACTGGGTTGTGTAGAAAAGGAGATTAGAACAAACACATTCAATACGGGAGTTAACCTCAATCTGATATCACATGATATTATACAAGTAACGATTTTACTAAGACACTACTGTGTAGTTTCTGAAGAAAGTCAACAGTGAAAGATAGTCAGACACAGGAAAAAAGGGAAGGCTGCCTTCTGGTTAGTCTCAAGATTGACTGGGACACTAATTGGAGAGTCATCAAGTGAGAAGGTACAGCATTACACATATCAGTGGTCTGTGTTCTTTCAGCTTGACAAAAACGAACAATTCCAGGAATCACGATGAACGCTATAATCTGATAATTAAGGAAGGGCACAGTAGAGCAAGAGGAAAACAGGAAAATTAAATTTAGAAAGAACTGATGAAGAGCCAGGCACCAGCTGACACAAATTCATTCATTTAAGATGTTCGAAAAGAGAAACCGAAAATGCGCTTCATAAATAAGGTTAACAGGATCCAAACAGAGAATCTTTTCTGTAAAATAGTAACCAGACTGTCAGAACAATGTGTTTCTCAACCAAGAAATTCATACTGCTTATGTTTACTGCCTTGCTTAAAAACAAGTGAGGCCAGCCTCAAAATATGATCAAATCAAGTGCACTTTAACAGAGCTGTTTAAGTACCATCTGTGTCCACCCACATATACTGAAAGTGACTTTCACATCAGCATAGCAGGAAAGTGAGATTAACCAGAGGTCTTTATTTATATTTATTGTCATGGTTTCTCAGACACTGACTCAACATCAATTGTATGTCAATTTGGACTGATTAAAAGTGCCTCCATCTTAGCTCAGGACAGAATTGCTGGCAAAAGAACAACTTGTATTTTCTCTTTGAACAAAATGTTTTTCCTGAGTTGGAGTCAAGAGTTTCATGATTGTCAGCATGGCTCGGTCTCTAATATACAAGCCAATGGCCAAATGTTACCTTCAGAGGTGCAGAGTAGACCCGGCCTCATATTTGTCATTATATTTCTGTTGCCAGCGTCACCAGATTAGCTCTGCATTAAGTTGGACCAGCTTTAAATCACTCTTGGTATTATGCCCTGGACTACCACTCTCATTGCTCTCACTAATAAGACCATTCATTGTATATTAGCTCCCATGTTTATGTCAGGTCTTGTGTGTACTAACAAAGATCTTTGTGTATAATACTGCCTCTTTCCACCACAAATGGCATTAAGTGATTGGGAGTTAAATATCCATAATCCCAGATGGTCAGTGCTGTTTTTAAAACAAAATCTCAATCATTCCATTTTAGCAAATGAAGACTCTGGAGCCAGATACTGGTGTGAAAACCTACTAGCTCAGAGGATCAGAGAAAGCACCCAGCTGACCTTCCTCCTCAACTGACATCCCAGAAGAAAAAGAGCCAATTCTCCTTTTCCACACACCTTAAAAGGCTTTCCAACAGAGTATCTCTTCTTTCACCTTCCTGTGTGTCTCTATCCATCCTTTTGACTTCCTCTAACTCTCTGTTTTTTTTTTCCTATGTTCACTTTCTGTCAACTGGTTGCTTGCTCTAACCCTTGATTCCTGGCAAAAGAACAACTTGTATTTTCTCTTTGAACAAAATGATTTTTCCTGAATTGGAGTCAGGAGACTCATGACTGACTGTTAGTGTGGCTCTGTCTCCAATATACAAGCCAATGGCTGACTTTACTCAATCTTATTTACAATAAAAAGAATGCTTTTGGGTTAAAGGTATGTGCGAGGACTGAGCCACACCACAAGTAGGAACAGTTTTTTTCCTGTACACAATCTCACAATGTGATCAAATATTCTGCATCATTCTTGGATTAAATATGTGTGCTAGGACTGAGCCACACCTCAAGCAGGTTTTTCCAGTATACAGTCTTGGGCATCACAGTGCTCAGATATCCTGTAACAGAGGTTACTCAAACATAGGATCTAATCATCATCATTTGTCCTGATATCTAACCTAAATCCTTGTCCTCATATGAGAAACCCTTCCTTCCCCTAGGCAGTCAACTCTAGTGTCTACTATATGAAAAAGAAAAGGAAATATCTACACATAAGAACTCAGAAGAATTAAGACACTTCTTTACTTCAAAATTGCCCCAATCTACACAAACCATTTGCAGTATCACTTTTGTAGTTCAAATCAGTTCAACAGAAACCCTTTGAGCATTAATACAAAGAGATGCAGTGGGTGGGTCTGCCAATATGAAATATAAATAAAGTGCAGCCCTTGAGAAGCTCAAAGTCCAGTTAAAAAGAAATATCACACATTGTACTGCATTTTTGTTTCTTTTATATGAGTCTATATTACATGAACTATGGATCATGAAGTATTCACACCAAGCCATACCACGGATGCAGTCTGAAGATAATTTTCTTGAAGTTAATAATTACTATCTTCCAGATTTGATTTTATTCAAATTATCCCAAGAGGCAATACATCAGTTATTGCAGCTCTCAGGACCTTGCCTCTCCTCTGAGCTGGGTGGTAGAAGATGATAAGTGTGTTTGGAAATTTTAGAACAAGATAAGGGGAATCAGAAAAATATTCATTAATGCATCCATCCATGCATTTAACATTTATAAATCACCTACTGTTTGACAAGTACTATGCAAAACACTGTACAGGATGAGTAGATTTTAAGGGGCAGCTAATGACTCCAAAAATCTCATATTATAACCTCTTCTATGAAGTAAGGCCACCAAGTTGGAGTTTTTATAACTGCCTGAACTTTTAACCCTCAGCTTTAATTCATACTCTACTGTACCCCAAGTTCAATTGTGTAGGTACAGATATATCTTACACCTCAATCCACTGGATGAACTACATGTCTGATGCACCATTTGGGCTAGTTCAGCTTCATTTTTCAATAACATTTAAAAAAAGAGGGAGAAAGAAAGAAAAGGAAAGACTGACTGCTGAGAGCTCTGTTTCTCTGAGAGAAGTCCTCACTCCTTAAACCAGAAAGATCTTTTGGTTTACTCATAAAAATGCAATAAGTCTGACCACGAATCTTTAAGGATGTGTACCAAAAAATCTACCTTTATAATAAGCACACAGTGAAACAGGAGATATACTAATGTAGCATATTTGCCTTTGTTTTTTATATAAAGATTTAGGTCCCTCACCTATTAAAACAATGGGGTCTGCCTTCTGGACTCATTTCCATTCAGAATATTTGTGACCAACTTCTAAGGCTAGAAGTTAATTCAACAGTGTGACAATGAGGTTCTATAGAACTGACACCTTATTTCCTTCCAAAACCCAGCTCTACAAATGTCTGTTCCACTATTGACTTAAACCATTCTCTAGCATCCACTTCCTTGATTTCATAAACTCTCAGATGTTTGCCAGTGCCTTTCTAACACTCTGCTGAGCTACCTACTTCTAATTCTTTATATTCTTTTTTACAAACTTTATTATAAAAAAAAACTTGCAAATGAATAAAGTATTCATATTTTATCTCTTTATGAAAGAGAATTTCTCTAAACACCAAATATTAGCTAGATCCCATATATATGTATATACATATACATATATATGTATATATACATATATATGTATATATATGTGTATATGTATATATATACATATATATATATGTATATATAATATATATTTTATAGAGCAACTGAAGAACATGTGCATCACTATACATTGTGTGCATTTTGCTGAATGTTTAGTTCCCAATCACTTCATTTAATTCACTGATGTATATTCTCTCCTTCTTCTATGCCCACCACATGCAGATACCTAATAATATACATAGAGTAAATGATATATTGAGATTTAATAAGAGAATATCTAATCAGTAGTATTCAGGTCATTAAATAGTATGAAGATTCAGAGGTCAAAGCATCAATGTAGATTAATATGGTCAAAAAAGATTTAATAGAAGGGTTGGTGCTTTAACTGGGTTTGGAATCTTAATTAAAATTGACCTAAAATGTTCAGGGGCTGAATGATAATATTCATAGACAGCAGTTCAAAGGCCAAAATCACAATGTTCTAGTTAAATTATCTCTAGATTTATTCCAAATCAGCACATTTGGTTTCTAAATAAATGTACTAAAGATTTTTTTTATTTTTATTGATTATCTTATCCCTGAAGAAATGGTCCAGAGAAAAATCAATATTTAAAATTTCTCTGTGGCTTTATTGATCCCATCACCTAACCCTAAACATTACAGTACACTGGGACTCAAAGTATAACAATAGGCTGAAAGAGAGTCAAACTGTAATCAGATATCTAGATAGACATTATGAAACTTGGCAGAGGTGATATAAATATTTTTAAAAGGTCACATCTAACCTATCAGAGAATTTAATCAGAATGTGATGAGATGGACTTCTCTCCTACAAAAGTGAGGTTGCAGAGATCCAACTCCTGTGAGTTTTAAATACTGGAGTTGTCAGCCTGTCTTTATTTCTATTTAAATTGTTTTCTATTACAAATGCAAAGAAAAAATTCTACAAATACATGTTCATTGAATTCCCAGTCGACTAAACAGTCTGAACAGGAGAACATAAAAGCATGAAATGTTTGACTCATTTTTTCCTGTTTCAAGCACGCTTTGCAAATTCCACAGTAGTGTAGCATTCAAATCATGTTCAGACCTTAAAAGAAGCATCTTGTGTTCTTTTGTATGTGTATGCATATATAAGTTTTAACTAGGATGCTGTTCAATTATAGAATAGGAATTAAAAACTGTTCATAAAAGACTTTTACTATACTGAAGTAAATATTTTGGGTCATTCTTAGTTAAAAATTCTATTTCTACAATAAAACACCATGGCAAAAAAATCAAGTTTGCCAGGAAGAAGTTTAATTGGCTTATATTTCTGTGGGTCCCTTTTCCACAGGGCTTCCCATGAAGATCTCTGGCCCAGCCAGGTGTGGGGTCCAGGCCAAGGGGATAAAGTGTGAGCAGAAATGGGGAATCACCTCTGCTGACTCTGCTACTGCTCTGCCTACGTCTCCACTGTTGCTACCCAGTTACTCCCAGGTGTTGCAACTGTCTCTCTGAAGTGAGCTGGTCTGGGTTGGGCTGGTTAGAAGCTGGCTAGCTGGCAAGGAGGGGAGGGTCCTGAAGGCACTTCAGGAGAGCATATCTCTTCCCAAGTGTTATTGCTCTTGCAACAGAAACTCTCAGACAATGGGATGATTCTCACACACCTTTATTTCTCTCGAATAGGGTCCTTATATACAGTTTTGGAGTGGGTTAGGGTCTAACAGCAGATAACCCCTATTGGCTTGATTTGAGAGCTTGGAGATACCTGATCTACATGTGGGAGAGCCTGAGGCACTGTTCCCAAGTGACTGATGGACATAGACCTCTCTGTGGAAGGGGCTGTGGAGGGGTGAAGCTAAGTGAAAGGAACCATGGCTCAGGAGCAGAACCAAACACCTACCATCCCATTAGGGTCCAGAATTCGAGGCCTGTGCTGGACCAGGTATCCAGCTGCCTCTCACAGCCTACCACTCCACATATTTCCATATCTCTATTTATCACCAAAGGAAGTCAAGACAGGAACTCAAACAGAGAAGAGACCTGTAGGTAAGAGCTGATGCAGAGGCCAAGGAAACAGCTTCCCTGTTTGCTCTTTGTGGCTTTCTCAGTCTGCTTTCTTATGGAACTCAGGACCATAAGTTCATAGCACAACTCACAATGGGATAGGCTCTCCCCTATCGATCACTAATTAAGTGCTTGATCTGTACAACCAGATCTTATGACGCTTCCTTCATCTCAGATGACTATAGGTTATGAAGTTGTCATAAAACTATCCAGCACAAGACTTGTTCTTCTTTGTAACAAATGGAAATCTAGAGAAAAATATGAAAATATATGAAATTTATCCATGACATAGCTTCAAATAAGGCTAGCTATTCAGAATCCCTACCTAGCCTTTTATCCTGAAGTATCACTGTGAACTGCACTCCACATGAAGGAACCCAGCACAGAAGGAAAACCTACTGGGCCCGCAAAACATAGTTCAAGGTTAAATATTCTGAAGTAATCACAATCTGCCAGCAAAATACAGGGAATTGTAAGGTTGAAAGGAAAAAAATTATTCTGAACCATTGAAGGGATTTTTTCCCCTAAAGCATGTTTTTAAATACTAAGCCATAATATGTTGCATAAAGTACATGCAGCAAGCAAAAAGCAATGGAAGGCTGTAAAATGAACAAATTCCCAGAACATAGACTGGATTGGAAGGCATTCAATTACTCAGCATCCAGAGTGGAGAGCTATGAATAACCAGCGCAGATTGTGGAGTTTGTAACATTTACACCTTAAAGTTAAGGCTCCAAAAAAGTACAGAATTCCCAGGATACAATCCACATAACTCAAGAAGGCTAACAAGCCACAGGGACCAAGTAAGGATGCCTCAACCCACCTTGGGAGGAAAAAGAAAGCAATCATGGTTGGGGAGGAACCTGGGTCAGAAAGAGGACAGGAAGGGAAAGAGGAGAACATGATCAGGTATTGGGGTGGGGTTGAGTGAACAGGACTGAAGCCATGAGGGCCAGCAGAAAGAATGGAAACGTACAACTCAGGAGGTGGGTGGGGGCACCTCTAGAAGGTACCAGAGAGCTTGGAGATGAGAGACTCTCAAGACTCAAAGAGAGGGACCTTAGATGAAATGCCCTACTGTGGGGAGAGGGAACTTGTAGATTCCACCTCCAGTAGAAAGACAGGTCATCAAGTGGAGGGTTGAGGTTGCCATCCCACACTCAAAACCTCTGACCCATAGTTGTTCCCTGTCTGAAAGAACTGCAGGAACAAACATAAAAAGAGTCTGAGGGAAATTGCAGCCCAGCTCAGGGGGGAGGCCCAAAGGCCTGACACTATTACTGATGCTCTATGGTATTATTACAAACAGGGCCCTATCAGGACTGCCCTCCAAAAGGCCCAACAAGCAGCTGAAAGAGTCAGATGCAGATATTTGTACACAACCAATGGACAGAAGCTGATGACTCCTGTGGTTGACTTAAGGGAAAGCTGGAAGAAGCTGAGGAGGAGAGCAACCCTAGAGGAAGGCCAGCAGTCTCAACTAATCTAGTCTCCAAGACCTCACAGACACTGAGCCACCAACCAGGCAGCATACACCAGCTGATATGAGGCCCGCAATACATATACAGCAGAGGATTGCCTGGTCTAGACTCAGTCAGACAAGGTGCACTTAACCCTTGAGAGACTTGTGCCCCAAGGTATGTGGAAGTCTGGTGGGGTGGAGATATCCTTTTGGAGACTGGGAGAGAGGGATAAGGAATAATCAGAAGGTGGACCAGGAGGGGGATAAAATCTGGACTGTAAAAAAAATATTAAAAAAAAAAAAGTTAAGGCTCAACCAGAAAGAGGGATGGGAAAGTTCACTGCATCACTTTAGTGGGAGATAGATGAGGTAGTGGTAAGAAATATCAGCAATTCTGGTTATCTAGTGATAGACAACATCCAAACAGAAGCACAAATAAGAAATGACTAAAGAAGAGTTAAAAACAAACAAACCACTGACCAAGGCCATGGATCATTTAAAGCCTACTGTGAAATTTAAATGACAAAATTCCCCAAATTTGTAATAAACTCACATTACAAAGAACTTCAAATGACTCAAAACCCAGGGATAATACATTATGAATCAAATCACACCAAGACATGGCATCTTCCAAAAAGAAAAAGCCCTAAGAGTAATTACAGAGAAACGGGGATATTTAATCAATAAATGAACCAATGAATTTAATAGGCAGTTCTTCCTTTGTTTCTTTTTTTTTTCTTTTTTTGGTTTTTCAAAACAGGGTTTCTCTGTATAGCCCTGGCTGTCCTGGAATTCACTCTGTAGACCAGGCTAGCCTCGAACTCTCGAACTCAGAAATCTGCCTGCCTCTGCTTCCCAAGTGCTATGATTAAAGGCGTGTGCCACAACCGCCTGGCTTAATAGACAGTCCTTAAATTAAGAAACACAAATAGCCAGTAATAATTTATAAAGTGAGTTCAGGATCTCTAACCATCCAAGAAGTACAACTTAAAATTACTATGGGATTCCTTTGCATCCCAGTCAAGAAACCAATGACAACATATGCTAAAATCATCCAAGACTGGCTAGAAGGTGTAGTATCTTTACATAATGGGTTCTTATTCAGCCAAAAATAAAAATAACATATAGAAGAAAGTGGACAGACATAGATGTATTAAGCAAGAAAATTCAGGGTCAGAAAGGTAGACACCTGCTAGCAATGAGCCAGACATAAGGTCAGAATATAGTTGACCTTGGGTGTGGCCTCATTACTATTCTCAGACACTTGTCTGAAATCTCCAGCAAAATTATTAATTTTGATCATAGTAAATATATTCGACATTCCCACATTCCTGTGATCTATACCTGTACCTTATCAAGTACGCCACGTGTTCTTTCCCATATATCTACCCTTACCTCTAACTGTTAACTACGTGTATCTAGCTGGGAGTAAATGTGGATAATAATAAGAAAGGAAAACATAGTCCCTGATACTTGAAAAACCAAAGTGACTTTAAAGGAGGGGATGAGGAAGAATAAAGAATAAAAACGGGGAGAGGCAGAGAGCCTTTGGGGCTGCTTGGCAAGAATCTGACATGGGACAAGGACAAGGAAGTAGGCTTCAGGCAGGAATCTGACACTAGGCTAGAACAAAGAAGTAATTTCAGGCAGGAATCTAAATATTAGGCTAGAACAAAGAAATAATTTCAGACAGTAATCTAAAGTTTAGGGTAGAACAAGGAATTAGGCTTCAGACATGAAAATGACTTTGGGCTAGGACAGGGAAGTCAGCTCATATTTTGGTCATCCTGATAAGCCCTTAGAAATAGTGATCATGGGAGCGTTCACTGAATTTTTTTTACTGCCTTGCTTGTTCTTTGACTATTTGTGTTTGTTGTCTTGCTTGTTCCTTGACTATTTGCATCTATTGTATTGCTAGTCCCTCAATGAGAACTGACCTTAATACTTGCATGTAATTAAAATGGTATAAAAGCAAAAAGGAGGAGGGGGAATGGCATAAGGGGTTCTAGGGAGGGGAAAGGAGATGACAACTGAAACATAAATAGATAAACTATCCAATTTAAAAAACAAAATGAAAAAAAAAGAGAATAAGGTGGAAGGAGAAATACTGTGACTGAAAAGTTCATCTAGGAAAGTGGGAACAGAGAACTGAGGCAAGACCAGGAAAGAATTAATCCCTGTAATGTGTATTACAACCCCTATGGTAATGTTATATCATAAGCCAATCTTTAAAAATCGAAATAAAACATTTACATGATTTTAATGGAATATTATATACAAATGAACAAAGAAAAGAATAACTAGAGACTTCATAAAAATAATACTAGAAGTTAGGAAAAAGCAGAACTTTACAGTGGTAAAACAAAATCATATAGAGTGTTATGCTCAAAATGGAGGGAAAGTAATTTTCAGATAAATAAAACAAACAAACAAAATGGGGATTATGTTATCAGCCAATGTGCACCATCAAGAAGTAAAAAATACTCTCCATAAGAATAGTGTTTCCCCATGGAAATTGATGTCTGTAGCATGGAATGCTCCAAAATTGTCAGCTGATCACATGAATAAGTTAAACAGTATTCAAATCTTAAAATTTAACTAAAATGTGAATGATGGTGATCATTTTCACAACTCCCATGCTTAAAACCTATATTTAAAATGTCCTTTAATATATCCCAACACTGATATATACTAGCTCACTGAGAAATGCTTTTCTGCATTGGAGTCAAGGATCTTGTTTTTCCTGGGCTGATGATACAGATATGTGAACTCTACAAGCTATTCTGAAAGACAAAACAGTACTATGTCTCTGCCTCTATAGCCAATAAAATCTGGACATAATAGTGCATGCCTGCAATACCAAGACTTAGGAGGATGATGCAAAAGAATCACAAGTTCTAGACTAGCCTGGGTTACACAGAAAAGTCCTGTCCAAACAACAAAGCAAACAAACAAACAAATAAATAATAAAAAATTAACATATTATGAACCTATAACACATGTAGAAATCAAACATATGTCAGCAATATGGTGCATGATGCAAAGTGAAATTGGTAATAAACTATGTAAGTTCTCACAAATATACGGGAATTAGAAACCCACTGTTTTGAACTAAATGAGTTTATTGCAAATTCTACACAATCAGTTAAAAAAGAAACAAGAGACTTATAAATTACACACTGGATATTAAGAGGCAAGATCCTGGGTTCAGACTTCATTTTAAAGTGTCGCGCGCACCCACCTCGCCAGCAAGGAAGACACAGCAACAACAGGATTCTTCTGCAGCTCTTTATTTCAGCTATATTTCAGCTGTGACTTATGCAAAGGACCTTGACCGGGTAAGGAGCATGGCTAATATACTCTAACAGTCAGTGTGTAAGTATGTGATTGGAGCACAAGGCAATGCTTCATTAGCATAAGAAAAATGATGTGAACCAAGCAGCCAGCACATGTACAACAGGCTTGTTTACTCAAACGGCCTGACCAGCCGACGCCATCTTGTAATGGCGAATCACAAAGGCCTCCTACATTAAAGAACCTGACCTAAGGTTAAACTCAAGTTAACTAACAAGCCAACACCAAGTTACTCCCCACCCAGCTGGCACCTGGCACTAGTTTCCAGGTTACTAGCCTATCCCTGGCACTTCACTTCCTAACAACCACCAATCAAGAGGAAAACAAAAGTTAAGTTTATAGTTTGGGTCCCAACCCTGACCAATTATGTTAAAGGGCAACAAAATTCCATAATAGCCACCCAATCAGATGTGTGCATGGCTAGAAATCCCCTTGCTTGCTTGCTTGCTTGCTTGCTTGCTTGCTTGCTTGCTTGCTTGCTTCTAATAAATGCTAGCCTGAAACTGAGCTCGGGGCTTCACCCTCTGGTCCTTCTGCATCAGTGATGATGATGTGTCCCAGAATTGAGCTTGTAAATAAAGTACCCTAGTGAGATTACATCGGAATTGGCTCCTTGGTGGCCTTTTGGGGTTAGAGAATGCTGAGTGAGCATAGTAAATTTTTAAGTAGAAGAAATGATCAGGAGAGAGAAGAAAAAAATGAGGACACCACTATAGTAATGACACAGAAAACAAATATATTGTGCCTTAAATTACATATTTCAAATTGTAAATCAAGTATAAAAGAACCAAATAAACCTATTAAATAGAGAAATTAATAGATATGATCAAAAATAAGACATAGATATGTTTATAATTTGGAATATTAAAAAAATAAAGATATACATTGAGAACTAACCATTAGAGAGCCGAAAGTGGTTATATTAACGTCAACAAAGTGGATCAACAAGGAATTTTACAGAAAAAATGAAAAATTAAACAATATATTAAGATGTATTAGTTTTCTGTTGCTGTGATAAAATACAATTAGAATAGACAGTAGTCCAAATACTCACAGAGAAACACTAAAAGAACTAGGAACGTTAATCAAACAGAGAAAGGTGTCTCCTCAATGAAGGAGATAAAAAGCAAATACCTGCATTCTGTCTAAAAAACTGAAAGTGGATTTTGTGAACAACCTGGTGATCTTTTTACTATCTCACCCACTTTCTCCTATAGAAGCTGACCTCATCCAAATTGTCCAAAATGGTTATACCAAACTCTTTCCTCCCTAAACCATCACTCATCCTTATGGGAAATGTCATATGTACGTTATGGGCTGCTGACCCCTATGATATCATATATAATCAGACACAACACTGAATTCTAGGCCTTTTAGCTATAGAACCCACCCTCATAGTCACATGTAAAAGAGTTTCTATGTGGTCATATCTTAAGCTTAATTATGTACCTGAAATTGGACTGATTAGATCGATTGTTGCCTAGAAAAATTTTGTCAAATGATGCTGTGTTTTAAATGTGCTGATAATTAACCTCCTGGCATCAGCCTCCCCAAACTCTGATCAGGTTTTCATTCTTACCTCTTTGTGAGGTTCCCTTCCTTGTATGCAGGAATGCCTTCACATTATTAAGGCAACTTATAAAATAAGAATTTATTTGGCTTATTGTTTGGAAGTAGTAAAATCTGGTTATGGAAGGGAATCATGACTGAAAGCCAGAATGGCATTAGTAAAAGAGCTGACATCTTCAAGCACAAATATAAAGCAGAAAAAGCAAACTAAAAGTGGCACAAAATTTTTAATCTCAAAATCACCTTCAGGCACACTGTACCTCTGTTAAGTCCTCTATGACTGTAGCAGAGACAGCATGATATAATTCCTGCCCCTGGATCATAGTTAGCCGGACGTGGGCCTCCACAAGTGTTGACAGTTGCTATGCATAATGCTTGTTTGTATAATAATGTACATATTTTCATGTTCCTCCTTCGGAACATGCTCTCTCTGTTAAGGTTAATAACTCCATGATAATTAGAAATAGCACCAGTCTGGGAGGCAAGAATGTCTTCCTCAGCAAACTGATAAATGCTTTGTCCTTCAGGATTACCCTTAAAGCTGTAGAAAAGAACTCTGAAAACATGAGTTCAAGAACATATAATTTCTCAACTATACAAAAATATAAGAATGCAATATAAATTGTATGAGGGGTTTCATGGACCTAAAAGAACAGAGACAACTTCACTAATAAGCAAGCTTGTCAGAAAGTTGTTAAGGAAAGAGATAGAGATTTAGGGAATGGTGATCTCAGGCAAGATCCCACCCAGCCATGTTTATTGTTTGTGCTTACAAATGGAGGCTGATTTCTGAGTTCGAGGTCAGTGGAACAGAGCAAATTTAGTTCCAGGAATGGTGGGAGTGGTGATCTCTGACACAGACCCCACCCAGGTATCTTATTTTCTGCATACAAAGGCAGGCAGATCTGTACATTCATTTGCTATGTTCGGCGGATTTCTGAGTTCGAGGCCAGCCTGGCCTACAGAGTGAGTTCCAGGACAGCCAGGGCTACACAGAGAAACCCTGTCTCGAAAAACAAAAACAAAAAACAAAAAAAAAATAGAAAAATCATTTGCTATGTTTATAAAAATGTATTTGCTGTCTTTTTCTAAGACTCAAGGAGACGAGGTCATTAAATGCTGATCTGTGGGATAATCAAAATGGAACCTCAGGTAATAATTGAATTGATGTATAAATAAGAGACTGAATTTCAATTTGTAAGAGCTGACTTATCTAGATATCAGTCTAGAGAGCTGTCTCAAGCAGAACACAGAGCTGTCAGTTTGCACCCATCATTAAGTTTGAGTCTCTTGTTCAGTCACTCCCAACCACCCCTTCCTCAGGACCCCCTCTCCAAGCCAAGGTTAGTCCTTGGTATACCTCCAAAGCCAGTGATAACAACTAGAAACCAAGTTTTCATGGATGAACATATTGGGGACACTCTGATTCAAACCACTAATGAATAGAAATATATTCACAATAATTTAACAAAATCTCTAACATTTATATATCAGTGAATAGCATTTTAAACCTATTATTACATTTATTAATTGTTGTGGGGACATGTGGGTACCATGGCACATAGTATATGTGTAGATGTAAGAAGACAATTTGCAGGAGTCAGTTTTCTCCTTTTACCATGTGGGAAGCAAGGATCTAACTCAGGTTGTCAATCTTGGCTGCAAGTACCTTTACTCACTGAAACATCTAACCATCCCAGAAATAAGTATTTTAAAATCATGTAAAAATTAATTGAATTACTTTGTCAACTGTCAACTAGGTCAAAGGCAATTTGACCTAGCTGACACTAATGAAACATCTCTGTACAATGCATTTCAAGAGCATCTGGCATTTAAAAATCCTAGTTAAGCCAGCTGCTGGACCACCAAGAAGTCTCAATAATTACAAAAAGAGTTAACTTCCACAGAGTATGTTCTCAAACTGACATGATTAACTCAGAACTTTTTTTGCAGTTTCCTGGGATATCATCAAATACTTTTAAAATTAACAACACTCTCCTAAATGACTCATGATCAATGAAGTCACAGAGGACATTATAAAATATGTTTAACAAATGTTAAGGAAGAAGATATTTAATACATGCAACCTTAAAATAAATAATATTTAAACATAAAATTAATTAAATATACTATAAATGTAAATTAGCTGAGAACAATTTGTTAAATTTTAATTTTTAGTCTTTAATGTTTATTTATTTATTTATTTATTTATGTGTATAGTCTATGCATGCTTATGTATGTGTTTGTATGTGTGTATAAGCACATGTGAATGTGTTTCCATACATGAGCACACATACTGTGTACATGCACATGTAAATATCAGAGGACATCTTATAGGAATTAATCTTTCTACCATGTGAATCTGGGGATTGGGCACAGGTTGTTAGGCATAGCAGGAAGTATATTTATCTGCTAAATATTCTTCCTTGATTTAGGCTTTAATCTTTATAAGCATGCAAAGGAACAAATTAAACAAATAAGCATAAGGGAAAGAAATGTTAAAAATCAAGAAATGCTGCTGAAATCAAACTAGTTTTTTTAAAATCATTAAATAGGTTAATCCCTAACTAGAGTCATATATATATATATATATATATATATATATATATATATATATATATAATTTTAAAATGACATTACAGACCTTATAAACGTCAACCGTATGTTAAACAAATTTCTTCCTATTTAATGTATTGTATGAAAAGCACAATTATCAAAATTGAAACCAAACAAAATTGTGGTAAGAACCTACTAATGTATATCTATTAAAAACTGATACAGAATTGAAATTTTTCCATCTTTCAGACCACAGTAGTGCTATGTATAGGCTACAAATTGTGAAAAAGAAGTTCAAAACAGATGCGAAAATAAAGCTCTTCTAAAACTACTAAATTCAAAGAAGACATAAAAACAAAGTCAGAAAAGAACACCACAAAGAGAGAAACCAATGAACTACTCAATATCTTTCATGGCCACAAATACAAATACCCTCAAAGAATATCAAATTTAAGGAACAAACTATGAAAAAAAAATAACTTATCTTGATCAAGTGGCATTTGTTTCATGACTCCAAGGGACTTTAGTAATTAAATTTTCTTATCAGAATAAAAAGAGAAAATATAATCAATCTAACGTATGGATATGTCTTCGTCAAGTATTCAAATATTTATTTCAATAATTTTCTTGACAATCTGAGAAGGAAATCAAATTCTTCAATGGCAGAAGACAGTGTTGGAAAGCCACAACTAGCACGCAAATTACCAGTGAAAGGTTGTTTTCTCAGGATATGAGAAAGGAAAGGAAAGCTTGCTCTCATCATTCAGCACTCTACTAGGACGTCTAGTTATTACAAATAAGCAAGAACACAGATAAAAGCAAAGCACAAAACAGAAGAAAAAAGATACCTGTCTTTGGGGCCAGGGATGTTAAAGTTGGCTTTCTGTATATATAGTCCCAGCTGTCCAGGAACTCACTACTTAGACCAGGCTAACCTGGAACACACAAAGATCTGCCTGCCTTTGCCTGTTGAGTGAGTGCTGGGATTAAAGGTGTGCAGCAGCATGCCTGACTAAAGTTAAATTAAAGTCTTAAAACAGAGTTATACAAGTAATATAGACAGCTACAAGGCTTGTATTAGTCCTCAGTGAATCTACCAAGGTTTCAAAAGTGCACAAGAACAGTTGTAATTCTATAAACTTTAAATTTTTAATACTACTGCAAATACTATTATGTGAAATAGCTATAGATAATTTTAAAACATCTAAAACCTAGGCAGTGACAATTGTGAACTGCTACTGAAAGATTTAAAGAACGCCTGAAGTGGTGAAATGCCATGCCAATTTATTGGATCGGGATTATTAAGGCTTAATATTGATAAAATGTCGATTCTCCAACATAAAACACTAACAGTTTTAAAGCACTGAAAAGCAGACTACCTAATATATATGGAAATTCTAAAGATTCAAAAGAGTCAAGACATTAAACAACTTGAAAGTTTATAGCACATGCTTTCAAAGATAAGGTGATTTATATCACTTGATCTCAAGACACATTAAGAATAAGAAGATGTGTCATGAAAAAAAATAATTCATGTTTTAGAGCACTTAGTCACCAACTCGGTGTCATTGTTTGGGGAGGTTAAAGAACCATACTTAAGAAGTAAGGTCTAGCTGTTAGATAAGGGCACTGGGGAGGGCTCATGAGTCCTAGCTTGGTGCTGGTCACCACCTCTTCTAGGCACCATGCCTTCAAGCCATGGAAGCTAAAATAAATCCTGTTCCTAAATTGCTTCTTGTCAAGTTTTTGGTCACAGCAATAGTAAAAGTAACTAACACCATTTCCAAGGGAGTTAAAAGGGTTTTTTTTTTAAAGTCTTATTAACAAACTATTCGGAAGCAAGCTATTATGAGAATTAATTCAAAATATATTGAAGTCCTAAAAATCAAGAAAGAAGTCCTATAAACTTCTAGAGGGATTATATTGGTAAAATAGGAAAAGAAATTTTAGGATTCTGAAACCATAAATAAAAAGAGAAATGTGGTAAATTGAAATTCATGAAAATAAAACTTCTGCTTCTTAAAAACTACCATTAAAGAAAGAAGAAAAATTACATTTGTATAACTGGCAAAGTATGCACAAGAACGCTCAACATCACTAGTCATTGGGAAAATGCAAATTACAAATTCAAGGAGAAACATTACCATAGCATGCTACAATTTAAAAGATGAACAACATCACCTTTGCCAAGAATGAGGAACAAATAGAACTTTCATACACTTTTGGACAGAAGATAAGGTGACATGTCAGTGAGGAAAGCATTTTGACAGATTATTTTATAGAGTTGACTTTGCATATTTAATATTCTATTTCATCATACTTATATAGGTAAATTCTTCTATATGAATAAATCATCCAGACAAAGACACATAAAATAATTATAGGAACTTTGGTCAAAATTATCCAAATTGAAAGCACAAAAGTACCTTCACTAAGCACTCTACAGAACAGACTATCACTCAACAATAGACAGAAATGAAAGTTGCTACAAAGTAGAAATGATGCTGGAGCAAGTGGGACAGACAACAAAAATGTATGTGTCACATGACTCTACTTATATGAAATTCTTGAAAATAGAAAATTAAGTTTTATGATTACCAAATGGATCACATGTTGCCTAGGGCATACTGTAGAGGGCGGTCGTTAAAGTGTTACAAAGAAGAATGACAGAACTTTTATGAGCTGACCTGGTAGAGATTACATAGGTGTATGAACTCATCACTCTGTATTTTAGAAGGCACAATTATTGTTTACATGTTTCTGTGGCTGGATCTCAATAGAACACGAACACTTACCTATTGTGTTCAGACCTCTGTGGTAGGTCTCAGTACTATAAACACACACACACACACACATACATGGTGGGAGGATTTAGATTTATCTCTTTTTAAGCCTCTTTATCATGGCACTGTCTTTCTCAAACAAGGGCTCATGACTTGAATATATCCTTCTTGAGCCAACAATTCTTCACTTTTGTCTTGAGGTTTTGGACTAAGCAGCTCAGAGGGAAAAGTTTACTTGTTTTTGTTTTTTCTTTAATTTGTTTTAAAATGAATACTTGTTATTGAATATCTGACAATAAGATGCTAGCTAGGTGTTTTTCTTTTCAGAATACATTTCTGAGGGGGATAAAGAGAAGAGAAGGCAGAGAAAGAGAAGGGAAACATACATGCATGAGTGGGGCAGTTGCCTATATGCAAGTGTTGCCAGAAGGTGCCTCCATGCCCTCCTCTATCACCCTCCACCAATTTCTTTGAGGCAAGGTTTCTCCTTGCCCCTGGCGCTCATGTTTTCTTATCTACACTGCCAATCATTCGGCTACAGCAATACCCGTCTCTACCTCTTCTTCAGAACCAGGCTCACATTCTTGCTTGAAATACAAGATGTGTGACATTAGTACCAAAACTCACAGCAATGCTCTTAACTGCTGAGTCATTTCTCCAGCCTTGAGCTGTTTTTCTGTAGAATTGGAAAATAGTTCCTTGTTTAGCCTAGCATTGGGATTCTCTCTTATTTTTCTTTTAAACTTAGTGTCTAAGTCTTTTTAAAAGAAGAACACACTGGTACATTTTGTTTAGGAACACCCTGCAGCTATGATTCAGATGAACTATCATAATTTGGATACAAAATGTGGTGCCCTACAATGGCAAATAGGTGTGGTGGTTAATCTAAATGATTGAAGAGAGTTCACTAAATCTGACTACCTAAAGGATCGGGAGAAATCTGGATTTTTCCAGAGTTGACTAGTAAGAAAGGCAACTGAGTGCACCAGAAGAGAGACATAATGGGGAAATAATGCCAAAATCAGCAGCCCCTGCCAAGATGCAGTGTCTACACACTGTAATTCTCTTCAACCATTTTATAAAATGATCAAAAGCAATTTGAAGGTCATACAAGTATTAAAGGCCCTTGATTTAATTCAATGAGTGAATGTGAATAAATGCAAAAAGGATTAAATTCCTTGTTATTGACTAGAATTGACAGTGCATGTAACGTGGTCCACATTTGTTCTTTGGCTATGTAGATTGTCAGGTGCAGAACTAGATATGTCATAAATACATGTTACAGGAGCATTCTAAAACTGCAACACATTATAAGGCATGAAATAGAAACAGTTTAACCTACAGATAACAGAATTTTTAAGGATCTGTCTTCAGGTTATGGACTAGGTAGTCAAGATTTCAAGTCTTAGAAAAACTGATCTGAGTACATTAGAGAAGAGGCAGACAAATAATGGTCAACCTAATAAAAAATTTTAAAGTACTGTCTTTTTTGGGAGGGATTGTTTTTTGGGGGAGTGTGTATCATTTTGATTTTTAGGCAAAAACTCCAATGACTACATAACTCAATTTAATTAATTTAATTAATAAGTTTATTGTCATTCACAATTTAAGTGCACAATCCATCAAAGCAAGGAAGTCAACCAACAAAAACTGAAAGCATCTGGTCATATATTGTTAGTGAGGAAGCAGAGGACGATGACTGCATGTTGCTTCTCACCTCTCTTTCCACATTTACACCTTCCAGCATCCCAGTCATGGAATGGTGCCTCTCCCAGTAGGCAAGTCTACCAACCTCGATTAATTTAACCAAGATAATAGCACACAGGAATGTCTATTTTCCATTTAGATTCTGTAAAGTTGATAGTTGATACTGTCCATCACAGGTTTCCAGAAGATATTTATATCCTCCATTGTTAGTTATAGAAAGAAGCTGTTCTTTAAAGACTGTCAAATGTCCCCTTCTCTAGTCATCTTGAAGAAGATTGTTCATATGACATATGTACAGTAAAAGTAGATGAATGGCTCTAGAAGCTAAAATCTGACTACCTTTGCACAGATACTTGAAAAATGTGTATTTAAGTATTCATTTAGTCATGAGAAAAAGAAAAAATTTAATTAGTAAAACTCACTTATGAATATTTAAATTTAAACAGAATTTATTAAATCCATTGGGTATAACATTTTATTTTAAATATTTGAGTTGTCATCGAATTGCAGTTTTCCAAAGCAGAAAACCAAACATAATCAATTTGAGATGTAGAGTAAAAATATTTGAATTGTTTAATAAAATATATTACTGGTTCCCGAGAAATTCCACTGGGCCATGCATTATTTACTTTCAATTTTTTTAGCTAACTGCAGAATGAAGTGACTGGCCACAGGTCTGGAGTATGGTGTTGTCTTAGGGTTTTACTGCTGTGAACAGTAAATGAATGCTGTGACCATTAATTGAAACTTCTAGTTTTTAATAGATTAAACTCTAGGAAGCAAATGTCAGGACTAGGTTCTATACTGGAAGCAAATGTCAAGACTAGGTTCTATACTGGAAGCAAATGTCAGGACTAGGATCTATACTGGTTCTCAAATGTAGCCACATTTTTTAAAAAAAAAATCCATTTTTCTACATAAATAAAACAAAATGTGCCATTTATGTATCAAATTATGTCTATCTTCATCACCTAAGAAACTGATCTTATTTTTTATTTTATTAAATATTTTCTCTTTTCATTCTCTATCAGTCCAGCCTGCTTACTTTTAGCCTCTCCAACCTGTTTACTTTCAACCCCTTATTAATTTGGAAGAGATAATATGCAATAGTTTTTATCTATCTGATAACAATAAAGCCATATGATATTTATGCAGGAATTCTGTATTTTTAGTGACTTGTCTGCATAAGATTTTTTGTTTAAAGCTTACTGTATTATTTTTAAAATATTTGTATTTGTTAACTATTTTATTTATATCACAAAAGTTGCTCCACTTCTGGTCCCCCTCCCAGAGTTCTTCACCCCATCCACTCACCCCTTCGCCTCTTAGAGGGTTCCCCTTGTTTGGGGTATCAGGTCTCTTCAGGAAATCCTCTCCTACTGGGGCCAGACAAGGCAGTCTTTCCTCTGCTACATTTGAGAACCAGTATAGAACCTACTCCTGATATTTGCTTCCTAGAGTTTAATCTATTAAAAAACTAGAAGTTTCAATTAAAATATCAAAATTATTAGATTTTATTTAGGAATGAGAGGTTAAATTTATGGTACATTACCAAACTTCAGTGGATAATAGATTGCACCAGATATTGATAAAATGAGAAAACGTCAACCCATCCTTCACCAGACAGAATGTAAAAAGTTATTCGTGAAGAAGCTGCTGCTGTCTGACAAACCCTGGACGGCACACCTCCAACCTACTGATGGTTGAATCTAAGCTGCAAGTTTCATATCACTAAAATAAGCTAAGAGCAGAGACAGTTTTACAAAGTTTGAGAATATTTTAAATTTTGAATATTTTTCCCCCAAAAAATTCTGTGCTGCTGTCACATAGTAACAAGGTAAATTTATTCGAACTCTATGTATAATTGGCATGTTGAACTTGTTATCGATTAGTGTATTTGTTTCTAATTGCTGTAGTAACAAAGCACTATAATCTAGAACAACTCATATTTATTATTTATTCCTGCCTGCATCATGTAGTCAGAAAGAGCCTGGATATTTCAAATCTTATCAAACAGAAAACTATGTAACCTAGGAGTCTGTCATGTGTCTTGCTGAGCTGAAAATCAAGCTGTTGGCAAAAATGGATTCATTTCTCGAATAAGCTCTGGTGGTGAATTTGTTAGCTTGCACTTTCTAAAACCAAGAGGCCACAGAAATTTTAGGGATCTTCCAAGGCCAACTCAAATCTCTCCAAGCACTCATATTATCATTTTCATCTTCTATCTGACAATTCACTTAGAAAAACATTCCTGAGTTCATTGATTTCACATCAGTAATCAAGAATCATCTTCCTATATCAAAATCCGTAACCGAATCACACTGGAAGATCTCGTTTGTCTTTAATACAATATAATACAATTACTCCTCAACATCTTCAAGAGATTGGTGCCAGGACCCCCATAGAGACCAAAATCAAGAAATGTTCAAATCTTTTTTATAAAATGGTGAAGTACTTACATATATGTCCATTCTCTTGCACATTTTGACAACTAGCTGATTTATAATATAATACTTGATTTATTAATGCTACATGCTTATTATGACATATTGTTGATGGAATAATGGACTCTCCTCTCTCTCTCTCTCTCTCTCTCTCTCTCTCTCTCTCTCTCTCTCTGTCTGTCTCTCTCTTTGTGTGTGTGTGTGTGATCTGCTTTAGTACATTGCTTACTTTCAGGGAACATACCTAAAACACAACTCTTTCTCTTTACTTACATTTTGTTACTCATGGATTTGTTTTCTTTTT
The DNA here is from genome assembly GCF_004785775.1 of Grammomys surdaster. Classification (NCBI taxonomy): domain Eukaryota; kingdom Metazoa; phylum Chordata; class Mammalia; order Rodentia; family Muridae; genus Grammomys; species Grammomys surdaster. Next base: position 16,259,566 of record NW_021604633.1, on the reverse strand, counting down.
AAAACAATACACTGTGCAAACAATACAATTTAAGCCATATATACCAAGTTATATTTTGTAAAAAAAAATTACTGAATATATTTTGATTCTTACATATCTTAACAATATTATTCTTGTTTTATAAATATTAACTCAATAGTTCCATTCGGTCTGGATTTACTGAAAGAGGATGCAATAAAGAACATGCTGAAGGACTTGTCACAGATATAGTTGTTTCGTTTGGTATCTTAATGAAAGGACAAATTTTATATGGTTTATGTTTTCTTACACACTGTTTTTCTTTTCTTTCTTTTTTTTTTGTGGGGGGAGTTCGAGACAGGGTTTCTCTGTATAGCCCTGGGTGTCCTGGAACTCACTCTGTCACTTTGTAGACCAGGCTGGCCTCAAACTTAGAAATCCACCTGCCTCTGCCTCCCAAGTGCTGGGATTAAAGGCATCCACCACCACTGCCTGGCACACACTGTTTTTCTAACCACAGAAATTTACGTATGATGTATATGGCAAGACCAGCAAGGAGACAATCTATGAGTTTATCCAATATTATATAAAATCAAAGAGTATACAAGGATAATCAGGTACCAGTTGATTTAAAAGTTAATTCATTCTGTAACCTGATTATACAAATCAATTCTTTTAGTTAAAATAGATTGATGATATCTAAGCATTCAGAATAACAACTCAAGTAAAATTATAGCTAATTAATGCAGCTCATAGCAGCTACCATAGTTCTCTATTCTATTCTGTTGATTTCTTTTTTTGTGAAAACTTACTCATGAATAACTCATATGAAATAATAGTCATATTCATAAATACAATGGCAAGATATGCATGGAAAATATTCAGAAATTTTATCAAAAGAAAGCTATTCTCTTCCGACTTATTTTATAATAGTATTTGTGATACTGGACAGAAAGTATAAAAGCATACTCCCTTATACTTGACAAATGCGTACTTTAATTTCTAAGACTAAAAAAAAAAACTAGCTGAGCATTTTAAATTATACACAATTAAATTATAGTCTATAATCACTATTCATTAAGTAAAACATATGTTAATTAGAAATTCTAAACTAATTGCAGGCTGTCAGGTACATATGTATAATAAAAATTTCTTATTTTCATAACAGTCTATAATCAGATGCTTCACAATAGACGAGTGGAGTTTCAGGAGCCATTGCATTGTGTGAGGCTCCTTCCTATTAAACGGCATGATACATCATTCAGGAGGATCTGTTTTTTCCGTTGTCCTATCAAAGATGAATTAAAACTAAATAAAATTCAGGTTCACAAAACTACAATTAATTTACATTAATAATTAAAATTTGGGATGGGTCAACTTCAAGTTGATTGTTGTTTTTCTGTCTTCATATTAAAGGTCTGAATCATAGAAAAAGACACAGCTTCTTCCCAGCCCAGCCAGGGATATGTGTTGATATGCCAAATATTCTGACAAAATAATGAATTAATCAGCTCTCCTAGAAATTTCCCCAAAGACATCAAAATGTATTCTTAGTTTTATTGTTATTTTTGGCCTTGAATAGAAATAATACAAATGAAAGAAAAAATATTGTGGAATAACAATATAACTCTGGGGTATATAATAGTTAATCTTTTTTTATTACTATTTATCATTTCATTCCTTTACATCTCCAATGATATTCTCCTTCCCAGTTAATCTTACCTTTCAATTTGATGATATTCTTCAGTAGAATCACCTGAGAAACAGGCCATTGGGATACCCCTGTGGGATTATCTTGATGAGGTTAGTTGAAGTAAGAGGACCTGCCCAGTTCCAGTCTAGGTGGCACATAGCTTTATTTCTGGGATCCTGAAGTGCATAAAAAAGGGTGTGTGTGTGTGTGTGTGTGTGTGTGTGTGTGTGTGTACACATGTAATTAGTGAAAATGGAAGCTAAGAATTTGAAAGAGAGGAGGGGAATATAGGATGGGAAGGTTTGGAGAAAGAACAGGGGAGAGGGAAATGATGTAATTATATTATAAAATCACAATAAAATACTTTTTTTTTTACAAAAAGACATGAGATAAGCAAATTCATTAGTTTCCCTCTGCTTCATGGCTCTTGATGGAGTACAACCAGATGCTTCAAACCCCTGCCATTGTGAATTCCCCACCATGATGTATTGGAACCTCAGAATGTAAGCCAAAGTAAGATCTTGCATATTGATTAGTTCTTTGGCCAACTTAGCATAAGCTAGAATCATCTGAACGAAGGTAACCTCAATCAAGAAAGTACTCCTACAATATTGGGCTGTTAGTGAATCTTGTGGGGCATGTTCTTGATTGGTGAATGATGTAGAAAGGTCCAGAACACTATAAATGATGCTATCTATGGATAAGTACATTCCAGCCATGACTTCCCTTCATTATAGGTAACAACTGTAAGCTGAAATAAACTCTTTCCTCCCAACATTGCTTTTGGTCATGGTATTCATCAAAGCAATAAAAACCTAAGGAGTGCACCTTCCTTTTCCTTAGGTTGCTTTTGTCCAGGTATTTATCTATTCATTTAAATAAAGGGACAGTAAAAAGTTACTTCTGAAACCTGTTTGTTCTTTAATATGAAGCCTGTTAGCAAAGCAAATTTGCCTGTGAATTTGCCTTTTTTTAATCAGGAGACCTAATAACTCCAGAAAAGCAAGGCTTGCTTTTCATATATGATATGCATTGACCAAGCAGCTACAGCCTTGGGGGGAGAAGTTGGGTACCTTCAACTTTCAAACTTATAAAGTTAGATTTAATCATCAACATTATCAGAGTTGAGAAAGATAGCCAGAATTATAATAGAATTTTAGCAGGAAGTATAAACCAAATGTCCTTTGGATGAAATAAAATGACAGAGTTACTAGCAACCTAGAAACTCAAGTAGGCTTACATGATCTTGGTGACTTCCTTGGTGGGCAGAGGCCTTTAGCTGTTACACAAGACAGAACTGCATTTTTGCTACTGCATAGGACATCATAGGCCTTTGCCTGCCAGACTCAGAAAGTCTGAGAAATTATCCTATGAATGAGGAACTAGTAAAATTTGGCGTACCATGACATAGCTGGGCAGTCAACCCAATAGGGTCCACAGTTTGTGCAGGGCCCTAGCAGCAGGCTGAGTATGCAGCAGTTTTTCTAACTATTTAGCCTCATGACAATCCAGGTCTGCGTGTTCCCTATCTGTCTTCCTTGGAAATCTTAGAGTCGGTGCTAGGAGTTGGCACTTCCATATACCACAGGAAGCTTTTTCCATTAAACATTTTTAAATGTCATATTCAGTGCATCTCTAAAACATTCGATGGCTACCTAATAAGTATATGTGCTTTTAAATAAACTTTTTGTTTTTAGTTCCTTGCTTTATGCTTAACATTGAAAACACGAACAAGAGGATAAATGAAGCTATTCCAAAAATGAATTGCATTTAAGTTATGACTATAAGCATAATTCTGAACACATTAAAGAATGTAATTTATAAGGTGACAATTAAAATGCATGTCTTAATTATCTTTTACAGTTTACAATAAGTTAGTAGATTTTATTTACAATAAGTTAGTAGACTTTATTTACAATAAGTTAGTAGATTTTATAAGACTAGGATTTACATCTGAATCCCTGTTAGAATTAGCTTTTAAAAATAACAATTCTAAGTTGAAGCTCTTTTCGTATCAAAATCAATCTTTAAATCATAAATACAGTCCATAGAGAGACTGGCAACTTTACTTTCCATAGTACATTATTACAGAATATGATACTTTCTTGTATGACTCAGTTTATGAAAATAGATAAAGCTTAACAAAGTGAGCAAAGACATGAGGCTATTCTTTCAGTCAGTCTCTGTTAGCCTGAATAGACCTTAGGTAAGGAGAGACATTCTGTAATCTTGTTGCCAGACAGTTTAACTGTTTCTGGTGCTCATTCTAGGCCTAGATTAAATTGTGTGGAGTCTAGAAGCTTCCAAGACTAACCCTAGGTTAGTAGATGGAGGCAGTTAGCCTCTAACATGACAATTACATCAAGAGAATAAAAAATACATGTTCACATTTTCATCTAACCAGGGGTCAGAATACATCCCGACATAATTCCTGCCTCTAGATGTCCAAAAGATGTATGATCAAGCACACATCCTGTGCAATTGCTCTAATCATGTTTATTTTCAAAAGGGAAAACACTGGGCTTGCTATCTTACATGAACAGCCCACAGCATTCCAGGAAGTTACCTTTCCTTGGACAAGTGAGACTTACAAGTTAAGGCCGTTTTTTGTTTTATAGATCTCTTAATCACAGTGATTTAAACTTAAAACATAACTTTAGCCATCACAACTTCTACCTCACAAGGAATTTGTCAGTTCAAATAGGATAAACTTCAGAAAATAGTCATATAAAGGAATCACACTGCCTTGAAGAAAGATATGGCAGAACCCTAGGACTTGCAGGCCAGCTAGCATAGCCTACATGGCAAGTTCCATGCCAATTAAAGATCTTATTTCCTTTACTGGCTAAACTTTCAGATGGAGTAGCTGTGTTGAAGTTTGGAGGGACAAGTGATGTTGAAGTGAATAAGAAGAAAGACAGAGTTACAGATGCTCTCAATGGAGGAGGAAGAGGAGGAAGAGGAGGAGGAGGAGGAGGAAGAGGAGGAGGAGGAGGAGGAAGAGGGAGGGAAAGGGAGAGGGGGAGAGGAGGAGGAGGAGGAGGAGGAGGAGGAGGAGGAGAGAGAGAGAGAGAGAGAGAGAGAGAGAGAGAGAGAGAGAGAGAGAGAGAGAGAGAACGAAAGAAAATCCATACTTACCCACCCACCAACACATGTGCATCCTTATACAAGGATAAAAGAAAGAAAACAGTTTGGAGTACTTCTCTGAAGCAAGAAATCATGCTCAGCCCTGTTTGGTTTTTTGTTTTTTTGTTTGTTTGTTTGTTTTAACTTTAAACAAAATTTTATTACACAAAGGTTGTCACATAATTGGATACTTCTCTACTGTGTACAATCATTCCTACACTCCACAGAAAGACTGCTTCTTCCACTCATGTGGTGACACACCACTACAGTCCGGATGCTAACAGAACAGTAGAGATGCCTCCATGATTTAAGTTGAAAGCAGGACGCTGGCATATGGCTCTTGCACCCAGCATCAGGAATGTACAAAAGTCTTTATTCAAAAAAACAAACTAATTATCTGTAAGCATGGACAATGACAGTGGTAAACCATTATATATTATCAAAGGAAACCAGTAACTGATGGCTACAGTGATCAGTCAGCCTTCTCTTCAGTCATTTTCTTCAGGTTACTTCTCTGAAGTTATTGGTGAGGAACCTGTCTTGACCTTCCTGTCACAGTTCATTGATATGGGCAAAGCACTATTCTAGGAGTTAGAACTTGCCACCTCCCATACCCCCTCCCATTCTACCCATTGTACCCATTCCAGGGTCCTTCTCTTCTTTAGGAATTTCTGTCACTACAGCTTTGGCTGTAGTTAGCAAAAAGGCCACCCCAGCAGCATCCAGTAAAGCAGTTCTTAGAGCTTTTGTTGAATCAGTGATTCCCTTTTCCGCCATGTTCACAAAATCTCCAAACATGGTGTCATACCCAACTTCTGAGGAACTTCGCAGAATTTTCTCAACTATTAAAGATCCTTCAACACCTGCATTCTTAGGAATCATCATTGCAGGAATTTTAAGTGCTCTTTTAATAATTTCTATACCTACTTTCTGATCTTCATTAGCAGGCTTTCATGAATCCAAGGCTGAGATACACCGAAGCAGAGCACAGCCCCCTCCTAGAACAATATCTTCTTCAACAGCTGCTCTTGTAACATTGAGAGCATCTGTAACTCTGTCTTTCTTCTCATTCACTTCAACATCACTTGTCCCTCCAACCTCCAACACAGCTACTCCATCCGAAAGTTTAGCAAGTCACTCGTTCAGCTTTTTCTTTTTCATATTCACTGTTGTGATGTCTAGCGGTTCAGTGATTTCTTGAATGCGTTTTTCAATGTAAGCTTTGTCACCTTTTCCATTCAAAAGCATGGCATCATCTTTGGTGACAATGACCTCTCCAACTTTTTCTAAGTCATGAGCTTGAACATCTTCAAGATTTAGATTCAACCCCTCTTCTCCAAATATCGAACCACTAGTAGTAATAGCCATATCTTTAAGCTGGTTCTTCCTGTTGTCCCCAAACCCTGAAGCTTTGACTGCTACAACCTGAAAAGCAATTTTTAGCCTGTTCAAAACCAGTGTGCTTAGAGTTTCTCCATCAATATCTTCAGTGATTATGACCAAAGGCTTTTGATGAGCATTACCAATTTCTAGAGCAGGTGCAATGGACTGAACACTAGAAATTTTTTTCACTCAACAAATCATAGGCAAATTGGAATTCATATTTTTGACCCTTTGATGTGTTAATAAAATACACGGAAATATATCCTCTATCAAACTTCATGCCTTCAATAATTTCTAGCTCATCATTCAGGGTTTTTCGATCCTTCCCTCTGATGACAACCTTTCTTCCAGCCTTTTTCATTGTACCAGAAATGATGTTCCCAATGTCTTTGTCTCCATTTGCAGAAATTGTAGCAACCTGAGCAATTTCTTCAGGGGTTGTCACAGGTTTCATTGGTTTCTTAAGTTCAGCAATTACAGCATCTACATCCAACATCACACCTCTCCGGATTTCCACTGGATTAGCCCCTTGGCTGGTCTTCTCAAAATCTTCCTTGGCAATAGACCATGCCAGAACAGTGGCAGTGGTGGTGCCATCCCCAGCCTCTTCGTGTGTGTTATTGGCAACATCCTGAGCAAGTTTAGCACCAATATTTTTGTATTTATCCTTTAAATCAATTGACTTTGCAACAGTGACCCCATCTTTTGATACTTTGGGATGTCCCCTACTCTGTTCAACAGTCACTGTTCTTCCCTTTGGCCTCATTGTAGCAGCTACAGCATCTGCTAAAAGGTCTATACCTTGAAGCATTAAGGGTCGAGCATCCGCACCAACTTTTACATCTTTAGCATAGGCCCTAGTGAGATGAGGAGCCAGTGCTTGGAACAATGGTCTCATCTGGCAAAGGACTGTGGGTAGTCGAAGCATTTCTGCGAGGGTTGGGGGCAGCAAGAGAGCTCAAGGAAAGGCAGGCTATCCATGGTAAGTGAGAGACCCAGCTGCTCAGTCCTGTTTTAGAAGCTGAAAATTTGGTCATTAACAAGGACTTCAAACCACACTATAGGATGGCCCATCATTGTGGCTCCCCCTGTAGGGTAATGACATTCATTAGAAAGAGGTGATTATGTTTTTTGTTGGGCCTTGACAGGCTGTCCTCTGATACCAACCCAAGACTCCGTCTCTTGTTCTTCATTATCAACAAACATATCTGATAGTTTTCTCTTCTGAAGCAGATGGTAAACTAACAGGAGAGTATGGCCTGTCAAAACGACAACGTACATTGATTCTTCTTATCTTGATGTCTTTGGGAGGACAGTTTATCTGAAATTTACCAAAGAAGGAACTCCTTATCAGTGTTTCTTCACCAATAAATGACAGTGACAGACCCAGCTTGTAACTAATTGCCTGTTTCCAAAGCAACATTAAAATGTAAAGCAAAACGTCCACTTGCTAAACTAATAGGTGACTGCCTTTGCATTTAATAAAGGCATATTATTTAGAAGAGATAAAAAATTAAAATATTGTTGCTATTACAAAAGTAGAAAATATATATGTATATTAAATTATGACTGTAAAATGTGTAAGCTTACAAAATGTATATTTAAAATGTAAAAGCATGATATGTGATGATAAAAAGCAATATAGGCATGTGTGTTATATATAAAAGAAGTTTTTTACTAAGCTGTAAGAATGTTTACTCTGGTTTATATTTCTTAGAAATTTCTAAAATTTCACTCATATATTCTATACTTATATTCTTTTTTTTATTTTTTTATACTTATATTCTTTATTTTTATTTTCATTTGAGTATAAGTTAGTGCAGTGATAAATTTTTTATACGACATATCTTAAGATCCCTACTGTTAAATAATATAGATATTTAATGACTGAGTTTTACTAAGGAACATGACAAAGTCAATAAATAAAAGCCCCATAACCAACCTTCTGACTACTCCTCCTGTGTCAATTCTAGAATATTCTTTAAACTGTAGCCTCTTGCATTTATGAGTTGAAAGTAAAGGTGCCTGGATCAAAATTAATTAAATACATATTCCCAATAATGAGTAGTTAAGAAAATTTTTCTGAGTATTTTCCTTTAGCCTTTCTATCACTGATCTAACTATTCACTCTTTCCTGACCTGTGGAAGCAGTTCTTTTATTTGGTTTAGTTTAAGTTAGTTTAGTTCTGAGGTACCACAGCCATTCAGATATTGGTTTGGCTCCCAGGTTGGAATCAATCTGGATTGTTTCACTCATACCAATTATGATACAACTATAGGCAAGCATATTTAATTTTCTTGTATCTTATTTTCCTCAAATGAAGGGCAAAAATCATCGTGTCTACCTCTTACTTTGGAAGAATGAAGTTAAATATTCTACATAAGACTCTTTGAACACTGCTCAGTAACTGGTCAGTTTTTAATAAATTATATGGACAGAATAGATCAGCAAAACTTAATTGTTATCATCAAAGATTAAAAGATAAGAGATATTCCACTGCCATTCAATTTTTCACCAGTGTCAAAATGATGATCTAAACTTCTGTAAAGTCACATAAACTCTGTGAAGTCCTGGCTAAATTTTACTCACACAAATCAACAGCTCAGTTTGGAAGGCATGCCCTTGAAATGTGTAGCATCAAAAACAAAACTACTCAGGAAGAGCTGAGCTTTGTTGTGATAATTCACTTTTATGCAGGAAAGACTGAAGCAGAAGAAATATATAACTTATTTTGATACAGAGATCCATGCTTTGAATTTTGAGTGCTTTGTCTCTACACTTAACATACACTATTGGCAGATATTTCTACACTTATTTGCTGGATACCTTTGTAAATAGAGAATTGAGTATTCATCCTGGTGAGTGAATTCAGAACTGAGCAGCTTTTCTTGAACTTTTCCTTCCCTCTACATTAATAGAAGGCATGGAAAGTATTGCTTGAGTCTCAGTCAGCAACATTGTTACTAGGTAAAAAGAAAATATCAACTAGTCTGCAAGTCAGTGGCACATCCAAAATACTAATCTTGTTAACCATTCAAGAAACATGTAAATCATATTGTTAAATCAGATTTAATCAAATCAACTATCTTACCAAGAATTAACTTCTGTAGTGATTCAAGGACATGAGCAATCAAGAGATTCAGACAAAGAAAAAAGATCAGTCACTGTGGCTACTCCACAAGTCTTATTTTGAGTCAGAACAACAGATGAACCTCTCACAATGAAGTCCCCAATCCTTAATATAAATAATCCATGAAAATCCATAATATTAAAAGCATCCACAGTATTATCTTCTTATAAGATACATGAAATTAGCCAGGAAGGATACACAGGACAAGGAATAACATCATTCTTGGAACTGAACTAAAAGAAATAAGTGTACACTGTCAGGAATCATCATGTTCTCTAATCTGAAAATTAAAGTAATGACTTTCTCTCTCCTTGTCTAAACTTTTCATAAATGTATCTCTAAAAATCATACAAATCCTATATCAAATGGGCTTAAACACTTCTCTCTATCCAAACAGTATTTGCTTAGGACTTCCTGGGCCTTGAAGTGGAAGTTTCTGGTTGCGTAGTGTTATGCAGACTTGAGAGGTGCTTTCCTGAAGCAAGAGCTGTGAACAGACACGTGATGTTCAGAGAGTATGAATAGAACTCAGTGGACAGTGATGGCACGTTTGCATAGCTAGCCTTGCAAAGCTTCATTAGTCTTCAGGCTTTGTTGACCTTCACTTCATTGAGAGAGGCACAGCAAAAACTCCTGACATTCCAGATGGTCTTAGTGGATTCTGCTGGATCATACCTCTGTTGCTGATTTGTGTTTGGTGACTCTTTTGAACTAGACTGCTGGTATGCTGACAAACTGAAATTGGAATTGCCCCCAAGGAACTACTTATAAACAAGTCCACATTCCATTGTCCTATTTACCATCTTCCCCCCCCCACCTTTGAACAGGGGTCTAGAGGAAGCAAATTGGAGTGTTTGAGAATCCCTATTAAAGTAGGTTTTGACAAATCTAAGCCTTTTGGTGTATGCTATCACATGACACAGGATTCTTAAACAAGTAATATCTCTTTCTCTTTATAATACACTGCACTCTTCTATTTCAGTTAACGAGATGATTTTATAGGATTACTCATCTTCTTTTCTGTGCCCTCAGTATATTCTGCCAGAAATATAAGTCATTGTCCAGCTGCTTTAATTATTTAAAATTTGCAAAGAAACTCTTAAAGGATTGCCTGTGTTTAAATTCCAGATCCACCCCTTACTAAGTACATCCACATGCAGAGTTAAATGATTTTTTCCCGAGTTTCATTTTTACATGCAAAACACTCAGTTCACAGACATTTATTAAACATCTATTAGAAACCAAAACAACGTTTTTCCCTCATTGAAGTTGAAAGTCTTGGGATTATCCCTAGCATATAGTAAATGCTTAACAATACTTGCCTAGTTATATATGTACATGTTGGTAATTATTTGCTTGTGAATATGATGACTAAAGTTGGCAAAGTAAGAAGACAGTCTTGCCCTGACTCATGGTAAGTAAATTAGCATAATGCCTCTTTATAATGAGATGAATTTTGGCTTCAAAAAAATGCATAAAATCTTTTAGTAGCTGGGTCCAATACTGCAACCTCACCTTTTTTCCATTCCTTTCATGAGAAATATTCAAGAAGAGGTAGAAAAGGGGATTCTTACACAGGGTGTGAAAAGAGACACCATGGCCAGTAATAATGTCCCAGTTTTAAAATTCTTTATTGAAAAAAGAAAATAAAAGGCGTGAACAATCATTGGCCTCTTCTCAAATCCTTAGCCCACCCTCCACAAAAAAAAAAAAAACAGTGTAAACCCTAAGGATTTGTGGATTATGTTTTCTTTGTTTGAAATCCTAGTAATCAAATAAAAATTTTATATAACTAACTTACATTCATTGATTTCAAACGTGGGACAAATGTAAGATTGTGATGTGATGACCACTTCAACTCCATCACATTTTTTGACAATTCCACACATGTGCACAGTATATTGGATCATTCACACCTTCCCATTTCCCTCTGGCCTCCCTCACACTCCTGATAACCTGCTTCATAGTTACTTGACCTCTACTTTCAAATCTGAGTTTGGGTATGCAAGTTTCACAGGGACAGCTATAGATGCTGTGAATTGCAATGGTCATAGTGATGTCCACAGAAAAGAATCCTAACAACACTTCTCCCCATCCTCTGGTTCATACAACTTTTCTACCCCTCATCCACAGTGTTCTTTGATTTGGAGGGGATGATAAAGATGCCTCCATTTAGGAATAATCATTCAGAACTTATTTTCCACATTTTAGCAAGCTAAGCTTCTTGCATTAATGGTTGCCAACTGTAAACAGAAGATTCTCTGACTAAAGCAAACCCAAGAGCCACATTAGTTTGTGTATATAAACAAAATACATAAATGCCAGTTTGACTACATATATATTTATGAAAATATCAATAGTAGATTCTCCCCTAGGGCCTGGAACATCCCAAGGTATAGGCATTTGCTAGGTGTATATTACCAGGTCCAGGTGTGTATTGCCTCCTTGTGAGTGGACCTCAGTTCTAATAAAAAACCAATGGGATTTCCTATTTTTCTAAATCAAAACAAAAGACTGAGAAAATTGTTATAGATGTAGAACCTGACAGAATATTTTTGGATCAACTCCAAGCTATAAAATCTCTACAACATCACAAATTTAATTGCATACAAAATTTTAATCTTGCAAATTCTTAAGAAAGTGCAGAAATTCAATGACAATTGTTTTTAATCAGTCATTTATTCATTAATGGGTCTCTGAGCATCAAAATTCAAGCAGGGTTTTCTTAGAAAGATGAAGAGGTGATACCCCATGACAGCAGGTTGGTGCACACATAGAACCTTCTCATGTCTCCATAGATCCCTCACAAGCACTCACTTAGTTCCAAGTTTTAGAATAGAGTTTATTCATAATTTACACAAAAACAAAGACATATGATAAATGGAAACAAAACTAAACTTTTTAAGAAATAAAGTATAATAGCCTAGAGCCAATTGCTTCCTCAAGTATGTATTGTCCCAAACACCACCATTCACCACTTAACAAATAGAAGCAATCCAGAACCAGTTACTGCAAGATAATTCCTTACAAATCATTATCAAGCATGGTAAGTCCCACAATTGTTTCAAATACTAAGTAGGCCAGAGCAAACCACTTTTCCTTAGGGTTAAGGCAACCTTTGCCTTCCAAATGTTGACTTGTTCTACTCAAGCTGAGTCAGTCAGTCTTACTGCTATATTTACTACCAATTTTATAGTGTTGTTTTAACCTTATTTTTTGGTATTTGATTATTGACTACCATAGATTTTCTTTTTTTAGAAGGGGATTTCCGCATAGGGTTTCTCTGTGGAACAAGCCCTGGCTGTCCTGGACTCACTTTGTAGACCATGCTGGCCTTGAACTCACGGAGATTCACTAAGTTCTACCTTCTGAGTGCTGGTGCTAAATGTGTGTGACACCATGATCAGCTGTTGTCTTCTTGACAGCATTTTGATTCCACCAGACCTTAAATTCCCTTTAAAATATTTGTCAATTATATAGTCTTTCAAACGTGGTTTACTATGTATCTACTAAATTGTGGGTACTAAAAATATTATTGGGAATAGAAAGATGAAAAGGATTAAATGCTTACCTTGAAGAAGCCAACAGACCATTACTATATTGCTTAAAAATGGTGGTATTTTTGTTATTGTTCTCTGTTTAAGTTCTTGACTTTTGTTTCTTGATAAGTTTTTGTTGTTGTTTGTTCTCATTTGAAGGACATTTGTTTATTTGTTTTTCTGAGATAGCCTTTTAATCTAGTGTCCAGGCTCATTCCCCAATCATAGGCTCAAGGAATCTTTCTGTCTCAGCCAGTCTAGAAACTGGGACCACATATGCACCAACAGGATGTATTAATCAGTTTTTGCTTCACTGTAAGAAAAAAAAAAACAGGAAAACAAAAATAACTCATGGCTTAAAAAAAATAAGGCTCTGTTTGGTTCATGGTTTCAGAGACTTCAGTCCTCTATCCTTGACATCATTGGTTCTAGATCTATAGTGAGTGAAAACACAGATGATAGAAGCCTTTAGCAAAGCCTGCCCATAACAGAACAGACAGGAAGCCAAAAAGCAACGAAAAGACTACAGATGAGGGACATCTTCCAATGACACGCTCCTGTGACTAGTTTTCCCAAATAGTCTCTTCCTTCTAACATGTCCAGAAACTTTGAAAATAAAGTTAGAAACTAAGAACCAAACATTTAAAACATCAGTCTGTGAAGGACAGTTCATAGACGACCATAATACACGATAAGTATAAGTATTTTAATAAATAGTAAAATTATGTTCTAAAAAGTAGGAAAAATAAAGGTAATCAGACATTCAAATTAGCTACCTGCCTAAACAACACAACTAAGACTAAAACCCAAGTCTATTAATCCTAACCTCGGGTTGCTAGCATGTAAGGATAGTGCTATTGTTTCCATTTGGTATTTACTGACTGAAAGATTCCTAATATCCTTTTAGCATTCTTATGAACAGAACTACGTGGCCCATGACAATAATAAAACTATGAAGTAGACACACAGCATGTGAGCTCAGGTTATGTAAATTAAATGGGAAAGGAGGAAAAGGAAAAGAACAAAGAAGTGAAAACGGGAACCAGCCATGACTTTCGTAAAGGAAACAGCTCATATGGAGTCTATAAATTTCTAACTCTTTTGTCTATATTTTCTGACATTCATGACATACTATTTACAAGCATTTTCTAATTGACAGATCTGAAAGGTCATGTGGAACAGCTAAATTTACACACCCAGCTCTTATTTTGACAGTGTTAACTATGTTCTTTTTACGTATCATAGAGAGATGGGAACATTTTGTACATTTGGCAAATTTAAAATAGCTCAATTTCAAAGCAACAGAAAGAATCTTGATACTACTCCACAGTTTGGTTATGATAAAAAGAAAAAAACATTATAAGCTCCTATGCCACCAATTGTCTCTCTTATTAATATCTTGTCAGTTGTGCCAGAATTCACTAACTTATTACATATTATCTCCCCTGCTCCTTTCCAGATTCTGTTCATCATTCACTGAATCCTTTGGATTTCCTATTTATACTGTTCCTTTCTCTTTAAAGACATTTACACAGAATTTACCTAGTCTATGGTAATTGGCTCCCAGTATAACTTTCCATCTCTGGACTCGGCTCACTCCAACTTTTCCAATATATTTTCAAAAATTAATTATATATGAAACAAATATATATTGGCTTCTAATTCATATAGCAGTTAATCTCCCTTTATACATTTTTACTAATTTTTTGTCTTAATCTTCCCTACTATCCCTGAAGCCTTAGTTTATACCCATACAAATCTACCTAAAAATACTTTATAATTCAGAATTCATACATTCACATGTCCTGTTCTCTTTCTTTGGAATAATCACCATACTTCCTCCTATTCATTCTCTCTCATTCATCCTTGGCTTATGAATAAGTACAGAAGTACCTTATTATAATTTAGATATAGAATATATTTCAACAAATGCATGTATTAAATATTTGGTTGCTAATACTTGGGAACTATTGGATAATGATAGACCTCTTAATAGGTTGGACATATTTAGAGGAAATTATGTCACTGGAGACAAGAATGTCCCTCAAGTCAAGGATGTGATGTAGATCCACTTCTCACTGTGATTTTCAGTTCAATGAACTTCTTCTATCACCCAGCCCCACAATACTATACATGGTCGTCACATTCTGACAGCAATAGGACCAAGTAACCATGTGCAGATGACTTTAAAACTGGCAAGGGAATTGTTAAATGCTTAGGCTCTGGGAACCCTACCAGGATATCTATCTATATATCACCAATCAACCAATTAAAGAAAGAAGTAATGATAGGAGCAAAGATGTATTCAATGTACCCACACTAGGAAAATAGACTAAGGGAACCAGTGAACTCCCAACCCCTATGTCTACCTTTGGATTACTAACATAAAACCTAGGTTTAAAGAAAGAGTGAAGCACGCATAAGTGAGCAGTTCTGCTCAAAATGTGGTTTTGCCCATCATCCATCACTGTCTTATTGTTAATCTCACCTGCAATATAGTCTGACAAATTGACACAACTAGCTGGAATGTCTTTTTGGAGACAAGTTCCTCCTTTGGCTGGAACCAAGCTTCAGATTTTGACCTCTCCCATTTTGAGATTGCTAAAGAAATGCCAATTTCTTAGGGGTGCATGGGCTTAATAGTCTAGTAGACAAGGGGAAGAGGGCAACTATCTCTTTGGAATATATTTGTTCCTACGAGGAAAGTTGCTTTCCTCTGTTCTTTGCTTTTTATACCTCACTCCTACGGTAAAATGTACCTGCATCTAAAATAAATATCTTAAGTACAATATAAGCAATAGCCATATGTTCTAGTTCAGGTTACTATTGCTGGGATGAAACACCATGACCAAAGGCAAGTTGAAGAGGAAATTGTTTATTTAGTTTACTATTGCTGGGATCAAACAGCATGACCAAAGTCAAGTTGAAGAGGAAATTGTTTATTTGGTTTATACTTCCAGATCAATGCTCATCATTGGAGGTAGTCAAGATAGGACCTAAAGCTGAGAAGGAGTATAGAGGCAGCAGTTGATGTAGACAGCATGGAGAAATGCTGCTAACTGGCTTGTTCCCTATAACTTACTCATCCTTCTTTCTTATAGAACCAAGGACTACCAGCCCAGGGTGGCACCCTTGACAATGGGCAGGGCCCACCCACATGTATCACTAATTAAAAAATGACATACACAATTGCCTATAGCCCAATCTTGTGGCAGCATTTTCTTAATTGAAGTTTCCTTCTTTCAGATGACTTTAGCTTGTTTCAAGTTGCCACAAACCTATTCAGAATACCGATGTGAGAAGAAATTAATTTAGTGACAGAAAGCATGCAATAAAAAATCATTTCTGCATCCTATCTTGCCTCTTGCTACTTTTGGAACGGCTGGTGCAAATCTGTCTCTTTGGTTGTTGTCTTTGAGGTAGGTTTGTTCTAGTAAACCCAGGCTACTTTTCGAACTCATGATTCTCTGAACTCAGCCTTCAAAGACTGAGATTATCAGTAATCATCACCATGTTCATTCAGCATAACTTCATTTTTTAATCTGACAGCTTCAAGCTTGGTCTCTTAAAGGAAAAATTCAAAACTTGGCTGCCCCAAGGTATAACTGAAGAGAAGGTTTACTGTAGATATGAGGGAGAATATAGCCAGAAGCATCTGGAAGGATCCAGACCAAAACAGAACAGCAAACTGAACTAGTTCGTGGTGATTCAAATAGGAATGAACCTTTTAGAGTCATGTGTTTGAAAGCTTAGCCCATATGGATTATCACTATTGGAGCTGTGGGCTTGTTGGAGAATGGGCTTGGAGATTTCATATGCTCAACTTAGGCCTAGTGTGACAGTCTCCTTCTGCTGCTTGCAGATCAAAATATAAAGTTCTCAGATCCTTCTCCTGCATCATGCCTGTCTGTGTGCTGCCATCTTCTTGTTATAATAATAATAATGAACTAAACCTGAACTATAAACCAGCCCCAATTAAATATTTTCCTTATAAGAGTTGTCATAGTCCTGGTGTCTCTTCATAGCAATGGAAACCACAACTAAGAAAGAGGTCATGAAAAAAGGAAGGAAGAGAGGAGGGAGGCAAGAGCCAATGACTTAGGGCCAAAGAGCACCAAGATGCTAAGAGACCACAACCAGGTAGTCAAAATGGCTGGGTTATATAAGAGTTAGAGAAGCTAAAGGAAAGGGAAGCTCGGGTTCTGGAGATGTTGAGAGTAGGGGGTAGGGTATGTCAACCTGAATTACTCTGTAACAGGTCCTTGTGATTAGGGACTAGAGGAAACTGGAGGCCAATGTTCTCTAGGATATGTTAAAAAGGAACTTCAGCCACTTGTCCTGAATTTCTTTGATACCTAGCATCTCTGAACAAAATCTTCTTAAGGTATCATAGATAAGTAGCTTAATCTCAACTGTCACTTGGTACGAGAAGTTGCTCAAATTGTTCTAATTTGATCCCATGTCATAGAGGTAAATGTCAAAGAGTACCAATAAAACCTTTGTGACCAATTTTAAGCAACTAAGATATATATATATATATATGTATATATATATATATATATATATATACATATATATATATATATATCTTCTAATATAAGTCTTCTTAGATGCAAAGATTAAAACAACTTGCCAAGTTAGTGGCCAGTTAAAATTGTTAGTAATTTTAACCTTTAGATGTTGTTTTTATGTATTCCTGATTGTATGATGGTATTCTGTTTAAACAATGATGAAATGCACTGACTGTTAACAGTAGATAAGAACTGCAAGTAATGCCTCTTACTAAAGATAATGTCTTGGACATTGGTCACCTGAAGAATATACCTGTAGACATCTATACATGAGTATTTCGTATCAGCCAAACCACAAGCCAAAATAAACTTTTCTTTCTTTTAAATTTATTTTCTTGGATTTTTTTTCACAGCAAAGACATTATGAAATTTTGAGGTAATAAAAAGATTTATTCAAATATGTGTTCTTTACCATAGTATATCTGACAGAGAATCAAAATGCTATTACACTGTTTTTAGGGAAGACTATAGGCATTTTATATCTATCTATACATTTAGAAAATCATATCATAGAAAAAAGTACTAAGTGAGCTAAATTTTTCTTTTAACAATTTAACACTTTCATTTTAATTGTTCTTTGTTCAAATTACTGGGACCAGAAATATTTCAAAGTTTCAATTCTTTTTGGGTTTTCAAATATATGTACATATGTACATACATACATATGCACTCCTAATGTAAGTACAAAATTTATATTTCAAATGTACCTCAAATGCATAGTCTGGCAATATGCAAAATTTATACATTTTTAGAGCACTGTTGTTTTGACTGAAATCCACCCTAAAAACCTGGTTCTGGTTTTGAAGGGTTATTTAACCCCCCCCCCCCAAAAAAAAAACACCTTGGAATTTAGTGTTTTGGATTTCAAAGGTTTGGTTTAGGGATATGCAAACTGAACTGCTATGAATATTTATATGCTTTGTTGCAGAGATCCCTTTTCTGCCCTGTAATTTCACACTGTAGCCAACAATAATGGCTCCTCACAAATTAGTTGTCCAATAGAAATGACACAGAAGCTGCTATTGTTTAAAGGCTGTTGAGCCCAAGCATGAAGACTCCAGTGATACTGGAGCTTCCTTCTGGCCTCCTTGTGAGGTTCCACTGTGTGTTCCCTGTATATAGAGACAGCCCAAATGGTACTTCCTTTCTGTGGATGATTTTGCTTCAGAATGGTATGACTGATGACAGAATTTCTCCTTTTCTCCTGCTGCAGTTTGCAGTCAAAATATTAATCATCAGTACACAAAATTGTACCAGCCTTCATGTCCACATTAAACCACTGTTTCTTGGGATGAATGAAGAAGCTCTGTTTTTCTCACCAAATCTTAATGACCGAATTTTGACCACTTTAAGTGAATCCAGAGGACTGGAACTTAACCTGAAACTGAGCCTGTTTCTATAAAGCATAAATATTTGAAAACATTAATAATCTAATTGTCAATCATAAATAGGATAGCATTGTACCATAATATATAATTAGAAAATATTTTTTTTTCTCTTGACTTATCTGGAGTTGGGTATCTATTGACTTAAGTGACAACATATGCTTCTGCAACAAGACACTGTTAACTGGGTGGCTTATAAACAACAAACATCTATTTTTCACAGTTCTATAGGCTGGAAAGTCCAAACTCAAGTCACCAATAAATAGCATGTTCAATGAAGGACACTTCATTATGGATAATGTCTCTTTCTTGTGCCTTTACATGGTATAAAGAACAAGGATCAAGGTAGCTTTCCCAGATCACTTTCTTCTAGGCTATTTAGTTTTTCTTCTTAAGATTATAATAGAATTACATCATCCCACCCTCCCTTCCCAGCTTCCAAACCTTCCTGTGTAACCTTGCCTGCTTCCTCCAAATGTGTGGCCTCTTTTATAAGAACACTGAAGCATTCCATTAAGTATTCACCTAATTACATTCCAAAGACCTTACTTCCTAGTGTCCTTGCCTTGGTGTTAGGATTCCAGAATATGAATGTGGAGCAAACACATTGTGTACTAAAAATGAGTGCTCAGATTATAGCTATGGCCCACAACATACTACCATTTTAATTTAAAATGTATTAATAAATATAAAATGGAGGAGGGGAAGAAGATGGGATGACTGACAGTTGTAACTATACTGGGAACACTAAACAGTATAAGTGATGGGATTGAGCTTTCCCCTCACAAGGCCTGAACAATGAGTGAGGACCATCTCCAATTTTGTCAGAAAGAATACTTGGTTGCGCCTGGGAGCACTTAGGGAGGGATCAAGCGCTTCAGTTGAATATGTAAGAGTGGAGGGCCCTGCTGGGCATAGGTGGAAGAAGAGAACCTTGACCTCATGAAGGCTGGATGCCCCAGGGGGTGGGAATTTTGAGGGTGGGGAGGTGGGAGTGGGGGGAGTAGATAGAGGTTACATCCACAGAGAAGAAGGAGGAGGGGTGAGGGGATTGGGGGTTCCTGGGTGGGTGGGGGATGGGGTAAGGGGACAACATAGGAAATGTAAATAAAACATCCAATAAAATTTTTTTAAAAAAAGAATACTTGGTTGCTTTTCACTGGAAGTTAGTAATTGCTCAAAACCAAACCCAAATCTGATAGTGCAAGTAATTGAATTAAATATAAATCCCATTTTTAACTTCTCTGTGCTTCTTATAGTACTTCTCTGACATTTACAGAGGAAAGTGGAAAACTGAAGTATAAATATTGGATAGACTTCAAAGAATACCAAAATTCTCATAGCAAGAACCTTTACTTCTCTCTACTAAAAAGCATGTGGCATTGTGAGAAACAAAACAACAACAAAAACAGACTGTATTCATAGTCCACCACATCAATTGTCATATCTTTCATGTCTTTTAGACCTTCATCTAGACCCAAGTTTTGAGAAAAATATAAAGTCTGACCCTGGAAAGTATATTATACTCATGAAAATAATTTTCACAATTTGTATCAGTGCAAAATGGGGAGGGAGTATGTAGGATATCATTAGGAATGAATTCCAAGGCAGAAAGGAATGCATCACTGAATTCATCTAAGCTGAAGGACTTACAGTCCTGACTTGGAATTCAATTTACTGCCGTAAAAATAGTAACAGTTCTAAAGGGTTTATATTATTTAGGATTCTCCAGAGATACACAGACAAAGCATATGTTGGTAAGGGAAAGATGCATGATAAGTGACTTATTAAAGGGATTTGCACATGTAATGATGGGGATTGGTTAGCTCAAAGATAAACCACTCCGTTGAAGACCCAGGGGTGCCTATGGCATGCCTTACTCCAGATTTAAAGGCATCAGAACCAGGAAAGTAATGCAACTTAAATTAACTCAATCAGGTGAAAGATTTGAGAAAGTGGGAAACAGATGATGCAAGACCTGGAGAGCAAAGGCCAGTAAATAGAAAATTCTTATGTTCAAGGACATTAGGAGACACTAGCCCCAGGACAGAGAAATGTGGGGAGAGAGGAGGGAAAAGCAAAAGATAGTAGAGGTAGGCCTTAAACAGGCCATGAAATAATAGCTTAAGCTGTAATGGAAACTCTAGGCTACTGGGGCTGTCAGCACTGTGAAGGTACCAAGTAGGGCAGCCTAAGGGAAAAGCCACTAGTGCTGTAAGTAGCAGACTTGTAGAGAAAATCTGTGTCAACCTGTTAGAGCTCAAATGATATCTTACGTTCTGTTGTGAAACCCCACTACTTATGGTAGAAGTCTACCATGTCCAGAGAGTTCCCTTGAGCTTGGCGCAAAATGGAGGACTCGCTTTCCCTGCAGGGCTTCCTCTTGTCTATCTTACCTGGGAAGGTCAACCCCTACACTGCTCAACCTTCACACAGTACATGAGAAATGTCAGGTAATCCTTGGTGGATATTACAAGTTCAACTTCTAGAAAGCCTCTCTATGCAATTGAAATATCCCCAGAGCCTTAAAGCTCAGCCAATGAAACTTCACTCTAAGAAGAACCCCTTCGACTTTCCGGTTTTATATAGTCGTTGTTCACCCAATAAAGGATAAAAGCTGTTTCATGACTATTGTATTAGAAATCTGTTTTGTAAAACAGCTGTAACACTGAAGAGCTCTAACATTGAAAGCTTCCGAGAACTTCCCCTTCTCATGTTTACCGCCAAACAAGGATACTCCTGACCCACCTGGTCTGGAATTTGCTTCATACTTTCCCTCTCAGTGTGCATCGGGGGCCAGACATCCCAAGGGAAGACATAGACTGCTCCATCCTCTCCACTTGATGTACAGCAGCACCTGGATACCCTAAGGGAAGAAGCAAAAGAAAAAAAAAAGGAGCCACAATTTTCTAAATTAAAACATTTGTTGTTTGTCCTATAACAGGCCAGTCTTATGATGCCTGATGTCTACTTGATATCATTCCAGTTCTCACTTTGAGGATGAGAATGTTTATATTGTACCATTATGTGTTGGGATTATGTAATATTCTTTCATTTCATAGGGTTCAGAGATAAGGGATGTCCATGAGCTTTAGTGACTGAGCCAGGAGCAAGCTGTTATGTTTTAAATTCTCCCCACACTCCTGTTTTAAATGTCTAAACCCCCTCTTATGGCATTATTTCAAAAGGGGTGAGCTTTTAGTGGGCAGGGCATAGCTGGTAAAAATAGGTTTCTAGGTGATAACCATGTTCTGTCCCAGGCTGCATTCTCAGCTTTATGTTACACACCATGTGAATAGCTGTCATTACAAGTCCCTACCACTACTGTTGGAGCCAAGTCTACCATCATGTCTTCCCCAATACAATCGACTAACGTACTCTAAAAGATTAAGGGAAAATAAGTCTTTGCTTCACCCATTTGTTTCTATTGAGTATTTGGTCACAGTACTTAAAAAGTATCCTGAATTCAGCAACTTATTAACTGTGAGTCTCTCCCCAGCATAATAGCATTCCACAGGGAGACTACAAAGCTATTTTTAGGCACATTGATTACATTGCCAAACATTCTTCAAGGAAAGTGTAGTAATTTGTTCTAACTGGGTAGATACTTACACTGGATCTAAATTTCCCTCCCTGCATGTAAGAATTTTGCTTAGTTTGCCGTGCTTCCATGAGGAGGAAAAACAATAATTGTGCAGAACTATAAACTGATAAAGTCACCTGGTCATAGTAAGTTTATTTCATAACATAAAGGGACAAAACACAGGATGACCTTAATGGCTAGCATAATTTAGTTACTCACCCATGCTAATGTAGAGCACAGCATGCCTAATCTGGTAGGCACACATCTAAGAGAGAGTCCATTAATGTGCAGCTCTTGATATTTATGCTTTTAACTGACCCATGGTTTTTTAATAATGAAGGAAACTCAGTGGTTTGTTTTTAATAAATAGGATACTTTAATGGATTCAGTTCTTCACAAATAAAATGTGAAATCTGTCTTAATAGTCTCTCAATGGTCTTTTTAGCTTGTTTACAGTGAGGATTGTACATACCATGTTAGAGACCAGCTTGGCAAGGAAGTGAGGGAACCATCTGGCCCAACATCAGGAAAGAAACTCATGCCCTCAGCTGAACAGTTTGCAAGAAACTGGATCAACAACAAGCACCTGAACTTGAAAGTTTATTCTCCAATGGAATATGTAAATAACTATATTCCAATAAACAGTTTTTATAGACTTTGAGAGACATGAAGGAAAATTAGCCAATTAAGCCATTGCCTGATTTATAATGTACAGAAAATATGAGAGAAGAAACACTTGTATTATAATTGGCTAAGTAGTACTGGTTTTGTTATACAGCAACGTGCACCCAATACCCTTAGAATCTAGGATATGCCCTAGGGATTCTCTTTACACTCTTGTAGTATAACTTAACATAAACGCAAGATGGCTAATGATGCAGATAACCTTCAACATTTGAGGTGCTTAATGAGGACATATAGGCTATAACATAAGGAATAAAACAGTAACAATATAAAAACTGTTCATGGGGGACTGAAGAGATGGCTCAGCAATTAAGAACACTGGTTCCTCTTCCCAAAGATGCAGAATCAATTCCCAGCACTCAATCCTGCTTCACAACCTTCTGAAACTCCAGTACTACAGGATCTAATGCCCTCTTTTGGCCTCAGTAGACAATGCATGCAAATGGTACACAGACATACATACAGGCAAAATATATAAAATTAAAAATAAATTTATTGAATAGTTATTAAATTAAGTTTGTTATTTATAGTTCATAGCCAAAAGGCTGTAAACAAAAATAAAGACTAAGAAGATGATATGTATTTTGTTTTATCCATTTATGTTTTATATATATGAATGTAGGCTTTAATATGCAAAGTATTTAGAATCTATTACACTTATTCGTAGAGGAAAAAGCAATACAAAATAAATGTCAGCATTTTATGAGTCCACCAGAGAATTGAAGTTGTAGTATAAATACTACCACAAAATCAAAGAAGTGAAAAAAGGTTGCCTCAAGAAAGGAATTAGCAATTGAAATCTACCTATCTGGAGAAGATGCTGCTAGAGCCATAATCTTTGAGTGTGATTATAATGACCTGCTAGAGGCTGGCTATAAACAAATAGAAAGTGGGAAAACATAAAAGTCAACCAGCTTTGATCAGCTTTTTCTCCCAGAATCCTACAAAGTCTCTAGTATAGAATTTTTAGACAATCTGAAAGTGGCTATGGAAGGGGCAAAAAAAACCACACAGATGTAAGCCTAGGGCATTCTCCATAATAAATACCTCTTCTTCAGAAGAAAGTTCTGTATGAAAGCCATCAAACAGGGAAATTCCTCCACCTACCGCAGCCTCCTTTTTCACCTAACTGGGAGTAGGTGGATAAATAGAAAGCAAAGAGAAGAAGGAAGAACTATGAAATAGGGTGGGGCATGAAAAATCTATAATAGTCACTATGAGACGTTCATGAACATCACAGTGTTGAACTCAAGTACACTAAACTACTAAATCCCGTTTTTAATATTACTGAATACTCACCATTCACATACTGTATCATTCCACCGACAACATTTCAGCACAATAGTAGTGGATTACAGGTCACAGTGCTCCAACACACGGATTCTGAGAAGTATTTTGGGAAGCCTAATATAAAAGGAAATATTTAGGAGAGCAAAGAGGCGTTAAAGCCTCTGGAACTATTGTTATAGGTGTTTATTTGAATCCAGAGGCTACCCTATTAAACTTTCAAGATGGTCCTCATAGAAGATTCTTCCTGAAGCTGCTGGCACAAATACAGAGAACCAGAGTCAGATAGTATGCAGAGTGGCAGACCCTAAAACACTCATCAATATAAGGATGTCTCCATCGAATTCCTTCCTACAGGGCTCAGGGAACCCTGCAGAAGAGTAAAAAAGCTGGAAGACCTTAAGCAAACAGGCGTTCTATATACAGCAGCGCCAATGCACCTTTGAAGCCACAGAGACTGAGGCAGTACGCACTAAGTCATACACCAGATGGGGTCCTAGAGATGAAGAAGTGGACACACATCCCCATTCCTAACCAAGAAGCTATTTCCAATCAATAACCACTTGCAAATAAGAAATTAGTTTTCTCCAAGGGAGTCTGACTGGGGAAACAAATTACTCTTAAGGGTAGACTATATGCCTAGCAGTGTATGGCTAACACAAAATTATCTCAATTGCATTTTGATCATTCCTTGTCTCATAATGCCAGGTCAGAATTTTTCATTTTGTTTTTATGTTTGTTTGTTTGTTTGTTTGGTGTGGGGGGTGGAGGTGGGGGGATGTGGGTGTCGGTGTGTGTTTGTGTTTGTGCTCACTTTTATTTTACCTACTTGCCCTACAGGTTTTGCATACATATTATGGCTTCTAGTTTTGTGGCTCTATGGGATTCCTGAGTGTGGTAGCTAGTGGGTTTCTATCTATATCTCTTTCTTCTGTCTTTTCTTGTAGTCTTTGAGTTCTCTTTGTTATGTCATCTTCCAATTTGTCAGGTTTTGCTTTATCTTATTATATTTATTATATTATATTATATTATATTATATTGTATTATATTTATATATTAATACATATTATTATATTATATCATTATCCGTATTTGTTTTCCAAGAAGAGACAGAAAAGGGGTGGCTCTTAACAGGAGGGAGGTGGCAAAACACTAGATGAATAGAAAAAGGAAAAAACATAATTAGAATATACTGGATGAAAAATGTATTTTCTTTTACTTTTCTTTTTTTTTTCTTTAAATTTATTTTATTTATTTATTTAAACTCTAAATTTTATTCCCTTCCTAGTCTACTCTCTGACTGTTCCACATCCCATACCTCCTTCCGATCCCCTGTCTCCATGAAGATGTCCGCACCACTCTCTATCTACCCCATCAGAGCTCTAAACTCCCTGGGGCCTCCAGTTTCTTGAGTGTTAGGTACATCTTCTCTGACTAAATCCAGACCCAGCAGTGCTCTGCTGTATATGTGTTGGGGGCCTCATATAACCTGATGTATGCTGCCTGGTTGGTGGTTCCTTGTTTGAGAGATCCCAGGGGTCCAGGTTAATTGAGATTGCAGGTCCTCCTAACTTTCAATAAAAGAAAAAGAAAAAAAAAAAGTCAGGAGAGCCAATGTAAAGTAATATTGTTCTTGTTTAGACCTTGCTTCTTAAAAAAAAAGATTTACTTATTTTTATTTTATGTTGGTGGACAAAATGTATGTCCATGTATATGTCCAGGCACTATGTATTATTAGTGCATATAGAAGCCAGAAGAGGGCATTGGATCTTCTAGAACTAGAGATATAGATCATGAGCCACCATGTAGGTGCTGGGAATCAAACCTGGGTCCTTTGCAAGAACAACAATTATATTTAGCTGCTGATCCATTTCACTAGCCCCTAAACATATTTTTAAACTCAAAAAAAAATGTGTCTTTATCCTGGGTGTAGTGGTGCATGAGTTTAATCCCAACATTCAGGAGCCAGAGGCAAGTGGATCTCAGTCAGTTCAAGATCAGCAAGTTCCAGGAGAACCAAAGGTACTTAGTGAGACTCTGCCTTGAAAAAATAAAAAGTGTCTTCTAGGATATATAATAATTTCAAACTAAACCCCCTGTTACAGTGAGTTCAGCCATATATATATATATATATATATATATATATATATATATATATATCCTTCTCTCCAAATGACAGGTAAAATAGAACAGGTGTTTTATGGTTCTATTGTTCCTCTTAGGCAGGGACTGTGCCCTCCATCAGAACAGAAGAAGTTATAAAAGGATGATCCTTTAACTCCCCAATATAACTTGTGGGACTATGGGTGTCAGTGGAGAGTTGTGGGTGGGGACAAGGAAAAGGTAGGGCACTAAGAAAAAGAAACATCAAATTATCATATTTTTAAGATTTATTATTACTTTTAATTATGTGTATAATTTAAATATGTTTATAATTATGTGTTCGTATATAAAAGAAGGCAGCGGGTAAAAAGGTTGACAGACTTTCCCCATCGGAGCTACTTGTAAGAAAACAGTATGTGTGATAAAAAGCCAGTGGAATTTCTCTGAGAGGATGTATGCAAGATAAAGGACCCATAAAGTCTCACTATGCTTTGCTGATGCCTAGTCAGTATTAAAGTTTCTATTCTTTTTAATTTCTTTTGGTCACTTCTCCACTATGAAATATTATTTTCCATAATAAATTGTTGCTATTGTTACCATCATATGTACATCCATAGTCAAATTGTTTATTCCAGGTCATAAGAACCTAGAAAGTTCAACTGATTTCTTCTACACTCAGGTCAGATCCATGCCTATATAACACCACAACTACAATAAGTATTAAATATTGGACAACTCCAAGTTAAATAAACATAAGCCTATTTCAAATAAAAATCCACTGTCCTCTCTATTATTCTGTACAATATATCCAGCTTTAAATAACATCAAAATGCATGCTAAATGTCAAAAATATTAAAAATTAGAAATAAGAACAAGTTCAGTACTCTGAAGAAGGATTATATACCCTAATTCAGATGTGACACTGATGTTAGATTTATTAGACAGACAATATAATATATTGAAAAAAAATTGTGAAGACCATAATATAATAACCATAAACAAACAAACAAACAAACAAACAAAAATAACCTCAAGAACAAATTAAATGTCACCAAATAAGGAAACTCTAAGAAGGCAGTAAAAACAGAAAGTAGTCATTGAACTACTTTCACTGAAGTAAAGACTGCCACATAAGCTTAATGGACAAGCACTTACTGTAAATGTAATGTTTATTTGCCAGATGTAATTTTGTCTCAGGAGGCTTACAGTTGAATAAGATCATTCTTATGAATTCTTTCTGAACTCTGGTTGGTTACTTCAACTCAACTATTCTGGCTCAAACACCTCTTCAAGCTGACTGACTCAAATTGTCTTTTCTCAGTACCAAATTGCTTTTGTAGGTTTCAAACTAACTCTGGCAATTTTTTCTCATCATCTGGCTCCTTCTTATTCTTGCCTTCAACTGCCTCTGTTGCCCAGCCCTGACCTGCATGAACTCACTAATGAACTCAATTCTACTGGACTACATTCACTAAGCCACTCCCACTCTTTCCTTGAATTGCTCCCAAAGAGATTCTCTTTCCTGTGCTGTTCTTCCTGAGAGTTGGGTAGATCTGATTCACCATTTTGTCTGCCTCTCAATGAAATGCCACTGTTTGGGATTATAAAGGTGTGTGCTTTCTCTACATTCCAGCCAGATCACACAGACATAGTAGGTCTTTGGGTGTGACCATTGCCAGAACAACTCCTCCTGGATTAAAATTCCTCTACAACTTACTGTATGGAAAAGTTACAAGAGTCCCAATGGAAAGATGTTATAAGCTTGAAATAGACTAATAGAATGTTCGTAAACTGAAATTCAAACCGAAAGACAACATATGACACACACATGTGAGCATCAGAAAGAGAAGAGAGAAACAGACTAAGAAACTTTGAGGGAACCATGATGGAGAACCTTTCAAACATCAAATTGTAGGTCCAGAAATTCAGAGAATACAAAGAAGGATGAATATCAAAAGAATATATCAACTAACTAAAATTTAATTTTTGATAATACTAGTCAAAATGCTATTGGAAGTGCTATATTAACTTCAAATAAATAAGATATCAGAATACAAGATGTTATTGTTTTATTGTGGTTTTTTTATTTATATGACAAAACACTATAACCGAAAACAATATGGGGAAGACATGGTTTATTTCACTTTACAACTCCAAGGTCTCAGTCCATCACTGAGGAATGACAGGCCAGAAATTTGAGCAAGGAAGAAACCTGCAGACACCTGGAGCTGATGCAGAGCCTAATGGAGGGTTTCTGCGTACTGACTTATTCACATTTGCTCAATGTGTTTTCTTACAGAACACTGAAACACCTTTCCAGGTACAGTAGTACAGAGTGATATGGGCACCAGAAAGTACACCAGAGGTTTGCTCACAGGCAAACCCGGTGCTGTCATGTCCTTAATTGAGGTCCTGTCTTCCCAAACGACTCTACCTGTATTCTGAAAGCTAAAAAGAGGGACTATACAAATATCCATACAGTAACAAAATATGATAATCAACTCATGCAATTGAAAGAAAAAAAACAGATATTTTTAACAAATTTTACCCCATTAGAATTCTCCTGTTTCAGTTATGAATGCCTTCCAAGATTCAAAATTAGGTAAAGGGAACATATATGAATCCAAAAATTCTCAACTTTTAGACAGGTTTAATGCAATACCAATTTGATTAAGTGTTTAACAATAGACTTCAGTTGGAGAAGAAGAAGGTTCAATCTGTTGATGATTAACAGAAACATCAGAAAAGGTAGAGTTAGGCACCCTTAATTTATGCCTAAATTTTTTGTAAATTCCATGTTAATTAATCTATTAGACTATCAAAAGTGATAACCAATGCACTCATTTTGTAAGGAATGCATAACTTCAGTATTAAAAACAAATCCTCTTAACATAGCCTACTTCAAACTACCAACATGACATATTCAAATAAGGTGTTTGAATTTTAAAAAGTCCCTTTGCTGGTGAGAATGGAACCTTGTATAGCCACTTTGGAAATCAATATGATGATTTCTCAAAAAATTGATAATCATTCTATCTCAAGATCCAGCTATACCACTCCTGGGAATTTACCTAATAGAGGCTCTATTATACCACAGGGATACTTGTTCAACTATTATGTTCATAGAAGCTTTATTTGTAATAGTCAGAAACTATATACAACTTAAATGTCCCTCAGCTAAAGAATGGATAAAGAAAATGTTCCACATTTACACAATGGAGTGTTACTTAGCTGTTTAAAAAAATTCATAAAATTTGTAAGTAAATATATAGAATTAGAAAAGTTCATCCTGAGTGATGTAAAGACCCAGAAAGACAAATATGGTATAGACTCACTTATAAGTTGCTTTAGTTGTAAAGTAAAGGTGACCATGCTACAACCCACAAACAAGGAGGCCTCAAGAGGCAACACATGAGTCTCCCTGGGAAGGGGAAATAGAAAAATAGGGTTAGGGTTAGGAACAGGAACAGGAGGAATCAGATAGTATGATCATTTTCTTTTTTTAATATTATAGTTGTGTGCTTAGTTATTTTTTTACTCAATATAAAGCTTTCTGTGTAAAAAAAATTCAATTAACATGGGAGGGAAACAGAAGATAAGTCACTTGTAAACAAGTAAATTAAAAAATTGTTATAAATGACAATCAACATCATCTAAAACTAGAAGTAATGAAATGAAGGACATCAGATACTAAACTATATCTGACTATATTTGAGTCTTAAAGGCCAGATAAAGGCTAAAACACCAAAAGTAGAAAGGATTGTTACAGTAAAGACACTTAAATACCACTGACAATAAATTTGCTGCTAGAAAGAGAAAATGAAATAGACAAAGCGGTACTAAGCCGTTGCAATAAAAAAAAGCAGTGGTGATGTTATTAGGAGACAGTGTGGATCTGGGGAGATGAAGGAATACAAACAAGGTATTAGGTAATGATGAAGACATGACTGGGAAAGAGCATGTAACAAGCAATCCTGTATTTGGAGATTTTAGGACTAACTTAAAAGAAAAGTATTTTTCCTATAAATAGTTAAGAGAGAAAAATATAATTAGTGTGTTGTTGAAAATATTTAATATACAAAATGTAATGAAATACAAAGTTGAATTAAAAATATCTGTATAGATTTTATATATTAAAACATTAAAATATAAGGTTTATCTATATGTGATATATGAAATATAAATTCATATATATTCATGTGCAATTATAAAACTAAATTCTGAAAATGTTAGAAAAACACACTGTACAGATGTAAGAAAATTTAAGATAGATAATAAATTAAAATTTTATTTTATTATGAAAAGATGATAAAAATGTTAATTTCTTAGTCACTAAGAAATTTGTCTATGGTTGACCTTTGGGCTGGAGAATATAAAAATCTTGAAATTTCTGAAAACAAAAAAGCCATGAATATAAACCCTTTTTTATCACAAATCACAGAAGACATGTAAGTACTTTTAATCAAAACAAAACTGGTATGATTAAATGTCATTAGACTTAAAGAGTATAACAAGATAAGGGAAGTAAAAACAGGAGATATAAATACAAATGCTAAAACAAAGGATAATATTTTCAAAGAAGAAATGATTGTGCTTCACAATTAGAACAATCAGCTCATTTGGAAGAGAAATTTGGTACTCTGTTAGACTGCTCAAGGGAAAAAAATGACAATAACAAATAAATATTAAAATACCAAACATTAATAGATTACAATAGCATAATTTTCTGTGTAGAGATTTTTAAAACTATAATAATCAAATGTAAGAAAGTAAAATTTGAATAAGTATAGTATATGTTTTACATAATGTATCATATATGTGATTCAAGATTAACAGAAACATCAGAAAAGGTAGAGTCAGGTACTCTTAATTTATGCCTAAGTTTTATCGTAAACACCATGTTAATTAAACTATTAGACTATCAAAAGTGATGACCAATGCCCTCATTTTGTAAGGAATGCATATCTTTAGTATTAAAAACAAATGTAATGCTCCCAAAGAAAATTCTAGACAAATAAATTTGAATATGGTTGGAAAATACCTATGGGCCAGCTGTGATGGCACAAACATATCTTATCAGCAATTGAAAGGGTGAGACTAGAAGATCAAAATTCTGAGTCAGTCTGGGCAGCACAGTGAACTCAAGGCAAGCCTGAGTATGGGGAAGACATGTCTCAAAACCAGGGACTTGGGATGTTACTCACTGATAAAGTATTTGCATAACGTGCTCGTGGCTCTGAGTTCATTCCACAATTATTTTTCCTGCAGTGGTGTGTAGATGGGGATGGGGGTGGCAATGGTAGATCCGGTAATGCAACCATAGGTTGATAACAAGACTTTGTAATATGAATCATCACTGTATTGTTGGAGAACAATATTATGTCCATTACATAGGTTTGGAATGATGAAAACTGTCAATGATTTCAATAACGGCAACAATTAAAATTAAAATAAATTAATTATAACTTTAACAGGTTCTATATTATTTCATAAAAATATCGTTTGTACCAAAAATGTTATGTAAATTTGGTGATCTTTCATGTCAACCTTCAGGTTTTGTGATTCTAGCCTATAATTTTAGAATTCATTCACATAGATAGTTCCTAAAAACAATTAAAAACCATGAAACACCGTCCTTTCTGAAATGTTGAACATTAAAGTTCCATAATGAACCCAATATCATATCATAATGATATCAGAATAAGAAAAGCCAGGTAAAAAGTTCTACCACATAATCCAATCTTAAAATAGGCTGCAATATATGTATTTTATTTTCTTATGAAAACTGGACATTTCCGTTTCAGTTCAGTTTGAGGAAAATTCTTTAGTAAACAATAATAGCGCAGATCAATATCACCTTTGAAACACATAAAATTCAATATTTTCTTACATCATACATAAAAAAGTCAAAAACATTTTAATGATAATTTTTAAAAAGAAAAAATTATAGAAAAATTATCAGATATTCAGTAGAATTATGAAGTTTAGCTCATAATAGCTTGGCAAGATAATTATACCTATTTCTTCACAAATCTGTATTCAATATACTAATTGCTTTTCTCTTGTTCTATTGTTACAATAAAATGTTACAGTCAAAAACAACTTAAGGAACAAAGAAAAGAGTTTTTCCTCCTCCTAGGGTTCCATAGAGAACGACCATAATGGTGGACGAGGTATTTCGGCAGGATAGGAAGCCAACTCATCACATCTCAATCCACACTGGAAGAAGAGAGAGAAAAGGCAGGTTTCAGCAAAGGCTATAATTTCTCAAAGTTCATCCCTAGGGATGTACATCTTCTAGTAAGGGTCTGTGGTAGTTGCTTAGCCCAGGGAGAGACATTATTTGGAGCTGTGGCTTTGTTGGAGGAAGCGTGTCAGCGTGGATGTGGGCATTAAGAGCCTCATTCTAACTGCCTAGAAGCAAGTCTTCTCCTAGGCATCTTCAGATGAAGATGTTGAACTCTCAGCTCTTCTAGCCTCATGTCTGTCTAAATGCTGCCATACTCCCACCTTGATGATAATGGACTGAACCTCTGAAACTGAAAGCCTGCCCCAATTAAATGTTGTCCTAGAAAGAGTTGCATGAGTCATGGTGTCTATTCACAGCAGTAAAACCCTAAGACAAGCTCCACCATCAAAAGGTTTTATAACCTCCACAAACAGTACCACCTAGTATTCAAACACATTATCTACATATTTTTGTTTTTTCACCTATATATGAAGATTGATTCATTGGAAATTTTCTGCTTCTCTTCATTTTCTCTTTTTTTACTCTCCTGAAATACATTACTCAATTACAACCCTTTCCTAAGTATTCTCTTAAAAATTTTTAGTATAGTTTTAAAATATTAGTTATCATTAGATAACCCTTTAATACAGTTCCTCATGTTGTGATGAGATGTTCCTCATGTTTTTGAGAGACATGACTGATGTGGGAGGGACAAGTCCACTGTAAATAACACCATCTCTTGACTGGTGGTTCTGGGATGTATAAAAAGGCTGGCTTAATATCAGCAAGAGAGCAAGCCAGTAAACAGCATTCCTTCATGGCACATGCTTACAAATTCCTACTTTGAGTTTCTGCCCCAACTTACCCTAATGATGCATTATATTCTAGAACTCAAAGCCAATGAAATTTTTTCAAGTTGCTTTTGGTCAGCATACTTTATCGGAGCAACAAAGAGTAAGCAGAATATCATTTACAACGAAAATTTGTACAAAGTGCTGTCTTTTTGAAGAGCCTGAATTTACTAAGTTATGACTTCCAGATCTTCTATCTGCTTCTGTAAAATAGCAGTAACATTTGAGATAATACAGTAATTTGTTTTTGTTACTACCTATAAAGTCATATATACCAAATGTTTAATACTTGGTAATTGTTGATCTCTTTTTTGGATACTGGTTTCTAGAATTCCTGTTCGATACTTAATTCTGCTAGTTACTTCTTGCACTATAGGGGTGATGCTGGTATGTTGTCTATGAAATATGTGTGAAGATGTAAGCTATATAGAAATAATAGCAGACTTGCAACATGCACTCTTTCTTCCTTCATTGTTTCACTATTTGGATGTTATCAAATTCAAGCAAAAATATGAAGTAGTACTGACATATCCAGTGAAAAAAATATATCCCATCTTAGGATCAAGTTATATAATAAGAGACATAGGAAATATGATCCTTGGCTCATGAAGCTAAATTCTGGTTCCCAATTCATTTAAACCACATAAGAAAGTCACTACCCATAAACATCAGTATAATCAGAACTATAAGAAAATTTATGAAATAAGCTTTTATAATAGCCAAAATTTAAAAATACCTGTAGGCTTTAGATTTTTTTAAACCTACTTTTAATAAGGATTCTCAAATGTTTCAACCCTTCTTCTAGCCCACTGGCCAAAGGTAAGGGAGAAATGATGGTAAATGAGACAACGTGTTGTGGACCTGTTTAGAAGTAGTTCATTGAGGTAAGTTCAGTCTCCATTTGTCAGGATACCAGAAGTCCAGTTCAGTAGTATCAGGATACCAAACCTAATCAGCAGTAGTAGCATGATCCAGCAAAAACAGCCAGACCTTCACTGGATTGGCCTGAGTTAGCAGGAGCAACCAGGTCCAGCCTAGATGCCAGAAGTTCTCTGCCACGCCTCTCTCAACAAAGCTAAGATCAGTAAAGTCAAAGATTGAAGAGTTGCAGTGGAGCATTGCAAGGCTAGCTATGCAAATGCACTGCCCACTGCCCATTAAGTCCTATTTATCCTCTCTTCAAGCATCACATGAGTCTCGCCTCAGCAATATATCTTAATTAAAATCCAATCCTCCATTCATCTCCAACTCCACGAAAAGCTTTTTATCATATCTCCCTACAAACTCCAGGTTCTCTTTTTATTATTTATGTATATCATTTATTTTAAACCATTGAGTCTAATTAATGGTTTCCATATATGCATTGGTGTGTGGTCATCTATGAAAGCATGAACTACCATCTCATAGAAAGGTGACTCTCCCTTTTCTAGTCCCCATCAACTTCCAATAGTTCTTCAGTTAGGAATGCTTTCAGGTCGCTCCTTCCTATCCACACTCGATTTTTAACTGGCTTAATCTTTTACAGATCGCCACAGCTGTTGTAAGCTGTTCATCTCTGCAACTACGAAGTCACATCAAGAAGACAGCATTTCGTAGCACTTCATATTCTTCTGCTACGTCTTCTATGATGTCCTTTGAGCTTTTTTGATGAGGGGGGACAGATTGATGTACATGTCCATTCTACAGATGAGCATTCACAATCATTTACTGTCAGCACTTTAAACAGTTATGAGTCTCTGTTTTAACCACTGCCAATGCTATAAGAAGTTTCTCTGACCAAGGTTGAGAGTAGCACAAATCTATTTGTATAAACAAAAGTAAACAGAAGGCAGTTTGACCATTTTTCAATACAAGAGTAGGTTCACTCCCAGGGCCTTATATCTTCTAACCATGAGTTTTGACTATGTTTACAGTAAGGAATGAATTCTTTCTTGAGCCATAGACCTCAAATCAAATCAAGGGAGCAGTTGGTTACTCCCTAAAATAATCTTGCCACTGTTTTAGCAGTGTGTAAATCCTGCCTGTCTGCTCGGTGTTACAAGATTCAGAGTCCTGTTTTGGGTAACACCATTTATGTCTGTTTCCATGCAGCAGCCTACACAGCACCTTCAAGCACTATGAAAGCCAGCCAGGAGAGAGAGAGAGAGAGAGAGAGAGAGAGAGAGAGAGAGAGAGAGAGAGAGAGAGAGAGAGAAAGAGAGAGAGAGAGAGAGATTGGTGGATTAGAGAGTTTAGAGTTTAGTGTAACTGACCACTATTGCAATGTATTATAATAGGTTTTTAAGAGCAAAGACAATAAAAATAAATAAATTTATAGTGAATAATTTAGACCAGTTTGTGTCAGTAAATTTAATCAGCATTATACTTTGATAAAGGCCTCTATTTTATCTATGAATAAGACACAAAAAATTCATTTTCCTACCACTATGAACATAAAACATTAAAAAACAATTGTAAATCAAAACTGATGAGCAGTTTATAATCATAAGAATATGATTTTTATTTTGATTAGTTTTCTGCAATATATAATAACTCTCAAATATAAATAATTTCAATTAAGTGGCAAAATAACTAATGATTCAGCTCAAACAAGTCATATTATTTTAGTTCTTCTCACTAAAGTGTTTGTGGTTCCTGTTTTTCCTCAAAAAATAAAGTGAATCACTTTATCTACAGAAAATATAAAATGGAGACAAACTGATGTAAGTTACTCTGGGTGCCTTTGTCACAAGAAAGCTGGAAAGAAAAAAAGCAGACATTGAGTTATGGGAGTGGAAAGAAATTTTACAAGAGCCAGAGTAGAAGTGAAGCACTATGAACCCTAAGAAAAATGAGAGTCCCATGAGTAATCTGTAGAACATTTTTGGCTCCCAACCTACTTTTTTCTTCTGACAATGAACACCTGCAACTGGCAGTCTCCCTTTCTAGAGGCCTGGCTTCACAAGTTGCTGTATCTCTCAAGCCTATGGTCTGTCATCATTCCACATATTTCTTTTCAACCTTGTGACCATAGCAATATCAACATTCAACTCAATGTTTTCTCTGTTTATAATATTAGTCACACAAAATTGCCTAGGAATAATTTCTAAGATGTAAATTAGAACTGACCCACTTACCTGTTTGTGTGATACTATATCCAACGTTCCTCTTGTGTGTTCTATTCTTGGCTATCTACCATGATCTAATTGGCAGTAAATGATACCACACCTTAGAGGATGTAGCTCTACCGTGATGCCCAACCCACTAAAGATGGTTGTATTTTTCTTGAGAAAATCCTGTATGTTATTTATAAAGACTATTACTGAACTAAATAATTCATAGATTTGGTTGCTATGAAAATATCTTGTCTCTTCTATATGATAAGCCAACAAAGGAAAAGATGCTTAAATCTGCCACAGAAAGCTAACACTGTGTTGACTCATCTGGTCTTCAACTGAACTGCTCTCAAGTGACACTCTCTTATTTATTAAGAGTAAAAATTAACTCATGTCTTCCCTAAACATTGTTCCAAATGATAAGAGTTAGGATATCCCTCTTACATAGCTTTCTAAACTTCTTATTTCCAGTAAAATAATTCAAAAGTCAGTTATCTAGAGAATAGTCAATGTCAGTCAAGTGTCTTAGCATTATTCATAATAGAAAGAACTCATATGACTATTAATACGTATCATATGCATACAACTAAATATTGTATTAACCTAAA
The DNA here is from genome assembly GCF_004785775.1 of Grammomys surdaster. NCBI lineage: Eukaryota > Metazoa > Chordata > Mammalia > Rodentia > Muridae > Grammomys > Grammomys surdaster. The sequence goes on along the minus strand of NW_021604633.1, from coordinate 16,222,340 downwards.
AACAGTATTCTCACATACTAGAAAACAGATGAACTTTGCAAAACTTCATGCTAAAAAAAAAAGACACCCATAGTGCACACATATTTTTAAATTATATTTTTATGAAATGTCCAAAGTGGAAATAGCTATAATCAGAAAGTAGACTGTTTTTAAAGTTTACAGAAGATGATGCAATAGGGGTAGAGAAGAACAAGCAGAATTGACTTTGACTGATAACAGGTGTAAGGTTACACAGTATTATTTTGATATTATGAAAGTATTATGAAATTAAATGATAATGATAGTTATACAACAGGGAATATACAAGGGCACTTCTGTTTGAAAATGAGAGATTCTACATAAAATTATAAAATTTTAGATTCAAAAACTTTGCAAAATTAATTAGAATAATATATATTTGATCTAGTTTACCTAAAACATCATCTCATATGATTTAGTCAATAAAAATAGCTATTAATGAAATGTTCAAATACTACTAGATAGGACAGAACACTTTGCCATGAGTTTTCCTTTTTTTTTAACAGAATGTCTAAATTATTGAAGAAAGCATGAAACATAATTCTAGTCCTCTAACCACTGAAAATTTGCAATGGGTGGTTTATTAAGGTCTCTATGTACAGAAACTTATGATCACTGATGAGAAGATAATGAATGAGTAATTTTATACACATGAAAGAAACAGGATGGCTTCTTTAACATTAAATACCCATTGACTGAGGGTCTTTATTTTAATGTAACATACTAGGTTAGGAATTGTTTATGAAATCTAATATATTTCTAAGAACTATTCAAAAAAGTCATACAAATACCTTTGAAGCATTTAGTGCTCTTTTATTCTCCTTACTTTTTCATGCCAGTGGCAAAAAATTCAATGTCTCATTACCTGGTTATTGTACCTGTCAAGCTATTCCATTACTGTCCCACTTGCCATCCCTTGAAGAATTATAGGTAAATAGCCATAATGGCCCTGAAGAAATGGAACTTTCTACCAAAAGGAGGAAGCAAGCATTCTAGAGTTTCTGGCTACAGAGAAAATCTACTTTAAGTCACATATCATCTATGTTTAAAAAGTTCACAGGCCAGTTCCCCAACCCATCCTTCCATAGTGCTTGCTAAAAAATGAAAATTACAATAGACATTTGGGTACCCATTACCAAAATTATACATGTACAGAATTATTTATGACTAGACAAACTCACACATGCCACATAAATTAAAATAAATGAAAAACAGTAACTATATTCTCTCTCTTATACTTTTTTTTTTTTTGGATTTTCGAGACAGGGTTTCTCTGTGTATAGCCCTGGCTGTCCTAGAAAACTCACTCTGTAGACCAGGCTGGCCTCAAACTCAGAAATCTACCTGCTTCTGCCTCCCAAGTGCTGGGATTAAAGCCATGCAACACCACTGCCCGGCTTATGCTCTACTTAGACAATCATTTTTATAGAGATAGAGATACTGAAAAATTATTTCAAAAATTTGATTGCCATTTCCTTATACATACTCTACATTAATTTGTAATTCTTAATTTGTAATAATTGAGATACATAGCATATAATTTAGAGACATTAAGTATAAGAACAGACTAGGACCGAAATGCAGGATTAAGTTCTATATAAATAATTGATTTCCCCTGAGGTACAAGATAAGCAGTTTGTACCTTAGTCTGTTCAGTCAATGATAAGTAGGTCATTGGTCACCAGGGCATCTCTTAAAGGAAATTCTCCTTATCTCCATTATGATGAAAACTCAGGTGAGTAATAAGGAAACAACAGGAACTCCTGCTTGTGTTGTTGAGCCTTTATGGAGTGCATTACAGATAGGCAGCTCTAAAAATTTGCTTGCATTTTTGATAGTTCATCTGCAGCCCCCAGGAACATGTAAGAAGCATGTCTCAGTACTTTCTTAGCAAAGAAAAGAACAGTCCCTCTTTTGTCCTCATGCTGTCTGTCTTCCCTAGAGTTTTGCCCTTCCTTATTTAGTATTCACCTCCAAATCCCCATCATCAGGCTCAGGGATTGATTCCACAGCTGACTTGGAGCTCTAGTTAAAACCCTTTGTGGATCATTGAAATTTTCCCTAGTCCTGTTTATCCCTGCAAAGGGAACAGAAGCACTCCAAGTGTTTGATTGAACACCCAGGGAGTCACAACCTACCATTACATTCTCCCCATCCTTGAAGAGGGCTCCCTATATAGACATAAAAATAGAACTCAGGAAAGAAGCCCCTGGAGATATGTTGGCAGGCAGAATTAAAGCAAGCTACACTGTGTGATTGATTGCAAAGGTTATACCTGACCCATGGAGAAAGAATAAAGGCCAGATCATCGGATTTACAAAGTCTCTTGTGGATGAGAATTTTAGTCAATAATATCAGCACTTCTGGGAGTTAGAAAACTCCTTGCAATCATTAAAACTGAGAATAGCACTGAAAGCAAGACTTCCCAGTCCAGCCACTCGGGATACAAAGAACTAGAGAGATAATGCTGAAGAGTGGGACAAAGAGGGGGCAGGCAGGAATGAATGCACATGGACATGCACACTACCACTAAGAATCTCGAGTGGCACAACTGTTTGGAATATTTAAAAACTTTATTTACATCGATGATCCTCTTAAATAATCACAACATGAACTTTTGTTGTAGGTCACAACTCAACATCGGTAGCTTAATTATGCTACTGAGCATGTACTACTGAAAGAAACAACAAGTGAACCAGTTATAGTTCATTGTGATTTTTACAGCAAGATCTACCTAGTGCATTTTGTGGCCAGCTAACTGTTTTTATCGTCTTCAGCCTTCAAAGCATATATAGAGAAAGCACAATAGACAGACACATAAAGTATACAATCTAAATGTTGCTGGCACTTTTTTCCAAATGTAAAGTATACATTAAAAAATTGCTATTTAAAAATAAATTCATTGCTCCATAGGCCAGCTACAAAGTGATTACATGAAAGGAATGAAGGTCTAATTTAGAACTGACCAGGATTTATTCATTTAAATATGCAAACACTTAAAGAAGTGAACAAGCTACCACATGAAACAATAAAAATGGCCATGAAAAACATTCAATAGAAAATTCCCCAAAGTCTAAACAGTTATTAAAAAGTGACCCAAAAATAAAAGGAACTAAGACAAAGAGATGTAATCATGACAAACACTCACAACAACACTAAAACATGAAATGGTGACAAAGAGCCAAAGCATTCTCTCTAAAATCTTTACTATGTATGTAAAATAACACATTCGATCTTCATGGCTAGTTTATTTCTTGCACCAACAAGGTTAAGAATATTCTCTGTGTTTATTTGAATATATGCATCCTATTTTATATAAACTATAAAAAATTGTGCAAAACAAAATACTTTTGCTTCCTTTTCCAAATGAAATGTTATGCTATGAAGAAATTACAATAAAAAGTCAGTGTTTTCTGTATTATTTACTGGAATACACACATAGATAATATATCCACAGTTCTCCTAAACACTTTCCTGTCCCTCATATTAAACATGTCTTTCTTTGGTAAGTTCTAGCTTTATCAATTAAAGCACGGTCAAGATTTTCACCATGTCACAATCTTCATTCTCATCTTATACACAAAAAGAATGCAGATTTCTGCCAAAACATCTTAGTTGTTCTCCCTGTTTCACTCTCTAGAAAAGTAGCTGTTATAAAATATCCCTGCACTCCTGCTACTCTGACCAGAACTCTTGTGGCACTTTATAGGAAAGTCACAATAAAAATCCAATGGTTTGCAGGCTGAAGTAAAACCCTACATAACCAGGCCTCTGTCTGTTTCTCCAATCTCACCTCTCGTGATTCTTGCTGTTGGGTTCCTGTCTCTTCAGAGCCACAGATCTTTTCCATTTTTCCTCTGCTAAACTAAGAAGACTCTTATCTCAAGGACTTTGCACATTTTACCCCTTCTTCAGAAAGTCTCTTTCTAAAGAGTTTGAGATGTAATTCTTATCTCTCATAAGTCATCCATATAAATTGTACAGTTTAATATTTTATAATATATTCAAGGAGTTGTAAGGCTATCACAACTACAATTTAAAACATTTTATCCCTCTACTAATGCCACTTCTCATTTCATCTTATCCTCTTTCCTAACCCTGCACTATGGAACTCGTCTCTCACTATAAATTGCTGAAGGCATATTATATGAATGGAACCACAGAATACGTAGTCTAGTTACTGATTTCCATAGTGTGGCATACCTTTGCCAAGATTTACCCATGTTGAAATATTTTTCTTTAAAAAAATTCTTCATAAAGATATTACTATATTTTGTTACCCACTTAGTAGTTGATAGCTATTTAGGGCATTCTTCACTTTTACATAATTTTGAGGAATGCTGCTCTGAAGATACATGTATAACTTTGCATGTGGAAATGTAGTTGTTATTTTTCTCAAATACATACCAAAGTGTAGAATTTCTGGGCAATGTATTATGTACATGTTGAACATTATGAGGAGCAGTAAGACTGTTTTACAAAATGGCTGTGCCACTTAATATTCCCACAAGTGTAAAATTAAATAAAGAAGAGCAATGCCAAATAGAGGCAAGAATTCAAGGGAACTGAAATTCTCTTGCATTGCTAATGAGAATATAAAACCATGCAGCTAGTTTGTTGAACACCCTGAGACTGACTCCTAATGTCAATTAAAGCCTCTGCCTCTATAACTCAGTATTACACTTACAGGCACATGTCAAAGGAGAATGAACATAATTTTAAAAAGGGAGAAACAGAGATACATTTTGTAAATTTTTAAAGAAATTTAATTCATGATAACCCAAAACTGTAAACAATGCCTGAGGATTAAAATATGGAGTATTGTTGCATACATACTCCATATTACTATTCATAGGAAAACCAGTTTTATATTACATATTGATACATTAATGATGAGAAGAAAACCTGTACAAAGCTGTCAGGTACTACAGAATATGCTTTGGGAGACAGTGTGTAATGTTGTACAACATTAATTATTTAATCATTAATTTATACTTAATATTATAATAATATTGTTTGTAAAGAGACATGAGGAAACCTTTTTAGACAATAAAAACATAGCTTGCTGCAATGCATATATAAACATTTGTGAAAATTCAACAAAATGTGTACTTAAAGTATATCCATTTCATTGATAATAAATATACAATAATATAAAATGATCATGTGCAACTGAATAAGTCATGGCTCAAGACTGACAGAAAGCACCAGTAAGTGTCAGTGACACTAAGTCACTTTACACAGTGTTTGTCATCTTGATGAACTAGACTATAGGAAATCATTAAATATCTGAAACTCAAACCTCTATAGAGAACATGAATAAAGGACATGATAGTGATCCTTTGGGAACTCGTGGCTCTTCTTTCATCTATCGCTCTGTAACTCCAGCTAAAGTAAGTTCAAATATGACTATAGGTGATCCAAAAAGAGAAGCGAGGGGAATGGTTCTCTTGTCTGTCAACAATTAGGTCTTTTATAATATCTTCTAAATCTCAGCAAAGCACCTGAACTAAGTAATGAAAAATGATTAGAGAATCTTCTTTTTGCAGTAGGCAGAAGACAATGGACAATGCATGACGGGTGAACATGCTGAGAAAAGATTGGCTACTCAGGCCTAAATGAGACATCTAGACCAACCCTTACCAAGGCTCAGAGAATTCCAAAGGAGTTGACAGAATGAATGTAGGGACTGGAGGACGGGAAGGGATGCTGTAAAGTATTGCTTTCTGGGCATTACTATGCCACCATCCTCATGAACCCAACATCTTTGTTTACCACATTAAAAACTGTACAAAGGCAAGAAACCCAAAATTCTGCACAGTTGTGCAGAATAATTTTAGTGTGAATTATTATTGAAAAATAATCATGAAAGAAGATACATATTTGGGTACTGTGTTCTAATATGATATTCAAGGTCCAATAATTGGATATTTTTATTAAGAAAATGAATGAAAGAATCAAGAGGTAAAGAGCACAGTAATTAAACAGGCTTTCAATCTAAAACTGGAAGTGTTACAGAGTGCTGTGATTAGAAGAAAAATAACACAGACCATTACACTGGCTTGTGCACATTTGTTTTCAGTGTAGAATTCTATATATTGAAGATTTGAGATAACCATACAGAGTCTATAATCAAGACCTTGGAATAATATTACTATAAACATAAAGAATAGTTGACTTATGAAGAAGAACAGTTGAATAGTCTCTTCCTTTAAGAGACTTCTTCAGTAGAATCTAATAGTGGATTATTTCATGAATGAAGATGGAGGATAGCCCTCTATTCTGAAATATCTTCTGAAATCTGTCAAAGATGTACTCATTTCACTGTACTAGGCACTAGATAGGCCATGATTTCTCTTACGAGAGAGTGGGAATAAATAATGAACGGCAATAGATAGCACATTTGAGGAATTTCACAAAGCATCCTGAGTCAGACATGCCAGATTCTGTCTCTCATCTAGACTGGAACATGGATGTTAACTATGTGCAGCAAGGAGATGGTAAGGGAAAGTTTAAAATCTACGCCATATGCATGACAATAGGAGTGTTTCACAGAGGCTACACAAATAGAATAACATAATAACCTCTTAGTGTCTGTGGGAACACACTGATAGTAAGGCTGCATAAATCCACAAAAATCATGACTGCCTGGCTAAAAACGCAGTTTTAAGCTTTAAGGATTTTTTTTTTAAGTTTTTCCATCTAAGTGCTGACCACTAAGCATCATATATATTATTAGCGAGCTGTGTTCCTAAAAACAAAAGAACAAACATAAAGTTAAAGGAACAGCAACTGGGATATGAAATACTTCCAGCTCTGGGATCTTCTCAAATGACCTCTTATTCCCTCTAGTCAGGAGCGTTCCTTAGGGTGGGAATCAGGTAGCCAAGGGGCCTGCCCTAGCCACTGATTGCCTAATCTTCCTAGCCTTAGCATCCAATTTAACTATGACAAATGTATTGCTCTCTTATTTTCAAATGTGAGAGGAAAATACAAAAAGCAAAGCACAAAAAGAAGAGTCGATTTTGCCTCAAATATAGAAAACACAACTTACTTATTGGTTAAATGAAAAATGATTGAATATAAAAGATAAATTTTTAAAAATTAATTAAATATTTCAAATGAAAATTAAAATAAGATAGTACTGTTGACATAGAGGTATATGAATCCACTACTTGAACCTGCAAGAAATTTTGCTTATCCTCTTGGACATAAATGAATACAATGATTGATGCGTTAATTTCACTAAAAAATTATTTGCTTATGATTATGTATGTGCAAAATATAACGTTGACTTGCAATTTGTTTATACTTAGGTAAAAGCTCTTCTCACATTAAAAATCTTTAATATTCAAGTTTTTAATATTTCTGGTCATTGTTCTGTTTTGTTTTGTTGTAAGAGTATTAAAGGCAACTGTCATAATTGAGACTAAATATTTGCATGTCCCAGATTTTAGAAACTGGATTCCTAACTAACATCAAAATAGTCTTAGCAGTGGGGTATTTTGGAGGTAGCTAGGCCATATGAGTAGACTTTCATGAATTGATCTTTTGCCTTATGAAAAGGGTTTCTGAGAGTTCTTTTCCCCTCTTTCTGCCTCCAAATGGTGTAACGAGGAACAACATGATATGAGTCATTTGAAACACAGAAGAAAGAACTTATGAGAAGAAAAAGCTTACTTCCAGCTTTCAAAACTGGAAATAATAAGTATTTCTTGTTGTCTAGTCTCCAGGAAAATATTTTGGGGCAGAAGCATGAACTCAGACTATTTCTACATAATTAATATACACAAATGCTAAAATTGACTTAAAATTGATAACTTAAAATTGATAACTAAAATTGATAACTTCGTAAGCAAAACTAAAAAATCCTTCCTTGTTTCCTTCATTGATGTTGTTAATCTGTTTTTGTAATAAATTGAATCTCATTCAGATCTCTCTAAGCAGGAAACTTTATATAAGAGACATGTAAAATTAATTTGTTCTATTTCCTTCAATCTCTCCTAAATCCTCCACACTTATTCTAGTTTCAGTAAGACCTTCCAGAACTGCACAGGGAAAACAGCCTTTTCCATTGTTATACAAAGACAGAGGGGTCAGATCTTATTCTCAAGCTCATGGTTTTCCCAGCATATATGTCCACAATACTGAGATGGATATGAGAGGCAGGGTTGGAGAATAGATGGCAACTGGAATAGCCACACTACTCTTCAGCTATGTTTGGGAATAGTGGTTAAATGAGAAACATAATGGCCTTTCAAGTCAAGCAAGGCAAACCCCATCTAAAACTGAAAAATTAACCCACGTTCTCTAGGCCCCATCTCAGAATCTACAAAAGTACTAATAGAATACACATATAAATAAACTCAACCACAGAATCTGCTATTGTATTTCTCACTTTAATTTTTGATTAATTGCTTTTGAATAAACAATTCTACAATTCTTAGTAATTTATTCATAATTTCTAAAAATGTAACTTTTCTAAATATAATGAAAGATGGGAGCTATCAGACATATTAAATCTGGGAGTCGTCATCTTAACTTTTTCCTAAAATGAACAGAGAACTCTTGAAAGAAATTTGAGATCCAATCTCCTGCATATATGACAACTCTAAGCCCTCACCATGGTCTGCTTCTTACTAAGAGTAGTTGGACAGATTACAGTAAGGACCATTAGCTAGTGGGAAATGTGTTCAAACCATCTTCAAGTTCATTAATAACTTAGTTCCCCTTAGTCTTCTGGTATACTTCAATACACACAATTTGTTTTCACCAAGAAAGGGTACTCTAGAATGTATTTCTGAGTATTATAGCCCCACGATTGCATCATGTATACAACATGCAACAACACACTTAGTGGAAATGGGCTTAATAGTCTTTTGGAGGGAGTTTTCTCAAAAGATTTGTAAGTAGTTTTAATAACTTGAAGGAAGCAATAACTCATTTCTATCTACTGGTTTTAGATTTGACAGAAGGTGCTTATATGCCTTTGGTATAAACTTAGTACTCATATGTCAGGTCGATCAGTGTAAACCTATAGTCAATTTGATGAAGACTCAGAGGATTTGGAAACACATAAGCCTTCCCCTGTGTGTTTTAAAGAATGGATTACAGAAAGATTTACGGTAAGATTGTATGATGTCCTTAAATTGATTGCATTGTATTTTTCATAGTACTATATCAATAATTTTTTTAGTCTAATGAAAAATGTATTACTGTTTTCAACTATTAAATCTGTTTTCTGTATCATGTGCTAACTTAATACATAATGTTTCCTTCGGGTTTTAACACAAAATCAGTTAAAAATATATCAAGTTCCATGATATCTTTTGATCAGTGACAATTGTATGTCCATTGCTCATATATATCAGTTATATAATATATGTAATATATTATATATTATTATATAATTATAATATATTATAATATATTTTTTATTTGATCAAGAACAATCAATTTGGTCAGTTCTTATGTAATTGAATGGTACCTTTTTTCTTTAGAATACCTTTCTACATTGACAGGGCTAGAGTTTTCTTAAAGTGTGATGTGGTATGCATGTTAGGATCCAACTGTAGTTCCATGTCCAGAGGCTGCTGCACATGTCCAGGCTGTAAGGATGAAGGGGGAGGGAGGCTTCTCTGTGGACCTTAGTATTTCTGCTCTTTTAGATTAAGGCCTTCTGAGGATCTTCAGTGAACCATCTTTCTGATGCAGCTCTCTCAGAAGATCTTAGCTTGTATGCATACCTTTATTAGGGGGTGAATTTGTACACATATACTTTATTCAGAGTGGAAAGGGGTATATATGAAGTTTGGAGAATACGAAGAGATTCCTTTTAGAGTGAAAGTTTATTGGCTAGAGGTAAAAGTACTAGGAATGCCTCATTTGTATGGCAAGGCATTGCAGGAATGTACTCGCTGGACAAGTTCTTATGGGGGTTGAGAGGAAGAGGAAGTTGTACTTATGGGTCTGTCAAGGACTACTTGACCTTCACCAGGTAGAAGGTGGGGGGCTGGTGAGACTCCCCAGATGAGATCAGAGAAGAGAAATCTCTGTTGTTAAAGGTAGTCCTCCATTTTGTGCCAAGCTCAGAGGACTATCTGCTCATTGTAGACTGTGGTCTTAAGTAGTAAGATTTTCTCACAATGTGACAAATGGGCCTTTGTGGTGAAGTAATATGGGTAGTTAAGAATTGTTAAAGGGGCAAGTTTCTGAGTTCTACAGTAGATTCAGTAAGCCTACTTGAGACATGAAGAGCATAGCAGATTTGTGTTTTTCGACAACCTTGCCATGTAACTCTGGAAGACAATATAGGCAGAATTACTCATGGAGACAAGGTACCCAGGGATTAAATGGAAGTTGATGTATAAAATGAATGAAGTGAGCCAAGAAACAAAGTCAGAAATGACCTTGCTCATATCTATAGAAGATAAATGGTCATGGTAGTTTATGATCCTTGGCATAGTTCAGCTACTTCTTTACCTAGCTTTTTATAAGTTAATATTTTTATTCCTTCATTTACTCATATGTTGATAATATCTACCTTATAAAAGTATCATTTCTTTCTTTTTTATCTTATACATCCTTTTAATCTCTATCTCTTGGTAAAAAAAAATATAAATAGTGATACCAGTCTATCTTTACATTTTACAAACCAAAAGCTGATGTATAAAAATTATGGGCTGCCCAAGGCATTTAAAAAAAAAAGGATATATTATGAAGTATCATACTATATGGTTCAAACTTTGTGCTGAAGCTTTTTCCAAACTGGTCACAATGTTCTAGAAAATTATAGACATCACCTTGATTGGATGATTTTTGAATACAGAAAACAAATTATAGCTTGTTCCATTATTGACTTTAGTCACATTGCAGAAGGGGATTTGTGACAAAACAAGAAATGATGTTATCGAGCCTATCATTAGTCAATGTTTTTCTGCAATGCCTAACTTTTTTTTCACTGCATAGTAAACACCTGGAAAGAGTACACAGTCTGCTCAGTGTACTGAACAACACTGACCTACAGATAGATTTTAATAAATAGGGTTGGTTCTACATCTACAAATTCTTAACCCACAAAGTCAAATAACCAAGGAAAAAATATTCAGACAATAGTTTTTATATGAATTTAACATTTACATAATTTTCCTTTATTATTCCCATACAGTATAATAGATATATAAACGGCATTTTCTTTACATTAGGTGACTATGCAATTTATGTAGGAATCTGTGAGCAGACAATATCCAAATGATATGTTATTTTTTGCAAGTTGCCTGAGTCTTGGCATATCTTAGTATCTGTATGGGTTACTGGATACCAAAAGATGGCTGTGGTTTCAGATAAGTGGATAGGGTTTCTTTGTTGTGTTTGTTTTGTTTGTTTAATTGATTGATTCATTTACCTTTTTTATATTCCAGGTCTTTCCTACTCTGCATAGAAGTGAAGTACTGCTTGCTTTCTTTGGCCATTGTAACCATTCACGTCTTTATTCATAAAATCACTTTACTTATGTAATAAATTACAAAAATTCATGAGAAATTTAGAGAAAATGGTTACTAAGCAACTTATTTATGGACCAAAATTAAGTATTTTCTATTCAGGCCTCTGAGACTTAGGAAAGTATTTTGGAAAATATGTACAAAAGCACGGCATAACAATGAGGGTTAGCACTGAGAGAGTTCACATGCAATCCGGCTTGGGCCAGTCACATTACTGATGAGCTCTACCTTGCTTTTGCATCTCAAAGGGAATGATTTGCTATTCAATGTAGCTAATGCTTTCTGCCTAAAAGTGGAACTACTTAGAAGGACATCATGGATACTTTGTTCTAATAAGTGAAAAAAGACATTTTAGAGATCTATTAAAATTTCCTAGTTATAATAATTATTTTTCATTTATGGCACTTATCTTGTGCATTATAGTCAAATAACTGATCATGCACCACTGAGCTAGATTCCTATCTCTCTTCTTATTTTTGAGAGAAAGTCTTACTAAGTTACCCAGGTTGGTTTTGAACTCACTTGAAGCCCAGAAAGGCTTTGCATCTGAGCTCCTCCTTGCTTGGGTCACAGGTAGCTGGGATTACAAATCTGAACTAACAGGCACAGCTTAGGCTCTTCTTGAATTCTAGAATTTAATTGTGGGCTCTTTTCACCTTTTGATGGCTCTAATAGTTTCAGCATCTTTCTCTGTATGTAACATCTAAGGCATTTTGGTCCATTAACAGGTTAATTGCCATGCAAACAGAATACAAAGTGGTATCTTTTGTTTATGAAGTTTCTCCAGAGTCAATGGACTTCCAACTCTGCCAGTCCACAACTTTTCCTTTTTGAACATGGTGAGTTTTCAAACTTGACAGGTTTGAGCTAATTAGATCATTAAATAAAATGGCTCTGACTTATCTTTTCCAGATAGAGAGATCTCAATGCCTTTGAAAACCTCTGCGTGTTACTTGCACAAGATTCTATAACAACGTTCATTTGTTCACTGCTAAAGTCTCTAAAGTATCCATCGTTAGTACTTTATTTTACTCTACATTCTAAACTAAACAAGATATTAATTTTAGGATGACAAAACATAAAAATTTAAACCTGATCACTTTGATTATATTTGGTTTAACACAAGAAATAAAATCATGGAAGCTAAGTTTGACCTGAAGATGTTCTAGAAGTCTAGAACTTTGAAAAGGCTTTTCTAGTCCAATAGAGCTATAACTCAAAGAGATTTATAACAGATTTTCAAGGAATTATATTTAAGGAGTTGTCAATTATAATTGTGTTGATTGTTTTATGAGTTCCAAACTCCTAGCAAATAAATAATAAATAGCAACAGTTGCTATTTAGCCCTCTATGAAGTGTAGATGATACTAAATCTACAGGACATATGAAGAAAAGAATTCATTCGTCTTAGGTGGAGTGGAGAAATTGTTCTAGTACCACTGCCAAGGATGACAAAAATGTTTCCAATAAAAATTACAGTAAAATAATCATTTTCCTCTTTAATGAGCCAGAAGATATTTAAAAATAGCTGAGACCTTGAGAACTCCAGAAAGTTTAGATCTTAAAGAAATTTGCCTGGCAAAAAAAGAGTACTGCTTTCCAAAAATCAGTTCAAATAGATTTAGTATCTGATGTAATCTCTTATTAATTAAAAACTACATGTTAATTTTCAATGTTTTTGAGTATTTTTGGTGAATATTATTTTTTTATAATTTATTTATTTTTTTCAAATCGTAATTCATTCACACAGGGGTTATAAACACAGAAAGGCAGGATGTGGGGAAGGGGATGACACTGGAAGGTGGGTGGTCAGGAGGAATACAGATATCTTTCAGAACAGGGTATTGGCTGGGTGAAGGTTCAGGGGAAAGATCACTATGACTCTGCCTATGATTCACTTGTCCTTATCTAAGTTGGTACTATCTGCGAAGGCTACCTATTTACAAGGTCTATGACTACTCAGGCTTGTAAATTTCTATGAATGCTGCCTGTTTACAATAGCTTATAGCCATCTGTTTCAATGTTTTTCCACAGAGACCCAAGACTTGTTGTTAGTATACATGTATGATAGGCCTATTGCTACTTTTAGGTGTTTTTGAGTATTTTATCCAAACTCAAACACGGAAAATGAAAGATAAACACTGTCTGGACAACATACTTTAAGGGCTTGCATACCTGTCAATATACCATAAACTGAGGGCAGTTTCAAATAATGTAGCACAAGAGGAATATCACTAAAGTTGCAGTAATTTGCTTATTTAAAAATATTTTTTGAAAATGCATGTTTCGTACATATTTCTAAGAATCAGAAATAGACTAGGACAGACAAATAGATTTATACATACATAGCTGCTTTATGCTGATTCTGGTGTAAAAGAAGGATCAGAGTAATTCAGAAGAGATTTTGAGATTACTATGAAAGCCAGACAATATAGGAGAGAAACTAACCAATTGTACTGGCTGATTTGGGGTTAAGTTGACATAATCTAGAGTCATCACTGAGGAAGGAGCCTCAGTTGAGGAAATGCCTCCAGGAGATCCAGCTGTAAGGCATTTTATATATTAGTGATCAATGGGGGTTGGCGCAGCCCATTTGGGGTAGAGCTATCCCTGGGCTGGTAGTCCTGGGTTCTATAAAAAAGAAAAGCAGGCTGAACAAGCCATGGGAAGTAAGCCAGTAAGCATCACCCCTCCACAGCCTGTTTCTTAGCTCCTGCCTCCACATTCTTACCCCCTTTGAGTTCTGTCCTGACTTCCTTTGATGGTGAACAGCAATATGGTAGTGTAAGCCAAATAAATCCTTTCCTTCACAATTTGCTTTTTGGTCATGTTGTTTCAAAACAGCAATATAAACTCCAGCTAAGAGAACAACATAGAGTTCATAGATTCTTGGAGGTTAATTATAAATGACTATGAGTTTAATAGAACATTAGGAGTTGGGTGGGGGACAAAAGAAGGGGCATAATGAATACTGAGTATTCAGAAACGTCCATACAATTAAGCAATAATAATGGAAAGAAAGAGAAAGAAAACAAGTAAAGGGAATGGCCTTTATAAGCCTCTTAGGTAATTTCATTGTCTTTAATGAGAGCATGAATTTATGAAATGCACCAGAAAGTGGGCTTATCTCTGAACTTCAGAAAGATTATCTTCAATATAAGACAGAAAATTGAATGATTAGAACTGAGAAGAAAGCAGTTATAGCAAAAGAGAAATGGGAATTGGATCTAAAATAGTGATAACTAACATTATTTGGTACTCACTTAGACAAGTAGAAGAATAAAGGAAGGCCCAAGATAGCTCTTGAGTTTCTGACTGACACTCATTAGGACACAGAATATAATGGCAAGGAAAGTGATAGACTACAGAATTCTGTTGCATTTTGGGTTCTGGGTGTACACGGTGACAGTGAATGTAAAATTTCACATGCAATAATAAAATATAATTACTATTTTATATTAATTTAAATCTAAACCACATTTGTATAATTTCCACTCTAACCTAATAGAATATATTAAAGTATAATATAATAAAATGGCATATAGTAAATAACCTTAATTTCTAAGTTTACACAGATACCAATGGCACAAGGTCAACTAAACAAGATTTTAATTGTCTCTTTATAGAACTACTGAAATTAACAACAACAACAAAAAACAACTGGGGAAGGAGAAGAAGTTATAACATTGGTTTCTAACTCAAAGCAACAAGTGTTTATTAAGCTATTGATAAAGTGTGATAATATCAATTTGTGATTTTATTTGATGGTTTTTGACATTTATTTTGTTTAGAACAATCTATAATCCACAGAAAGATTATCCTGTGTAATTAATTGCCCCCACATGCCACTTAAATCTATGTTACCAGAAAAAAAATTAACGTGCCAAACAATTGCCTACCACATTCTAAAATCAAGGACATTGTCCTGTATAACCACAGAACAACTGTCAGAGTCAGGAAAGCAGTCAGGGTAGGCATTTCTACCTCATTTTAAAGGCCTATTTAACTTTCAGCAAATGTCCCAATAATGTCATTTAGGCAAACATCCACTCCAGGATCACTTGCATTTAGTTGTCAGTTCTCTTTAGTCATCTTTAATCTGAAACAATTTGTCTTCTTTTGGTTTTCAAGGAACTGACACTACTGAAGATGACAAGCTAGGTGTTTTGTAGAATGTACCTTAGTTTGAATTCGTCTGCTATTTCCTCATGATTGAATTCAGGCTATGCATCGTGGGCAGAGAGATTCAGAAGTCATGATGTGTTCCTCTCATTGCATTTGCCAGGTGGTATGTAATTTTAATTTTTCTCATCGCTGGCGATGTTAACTTCAATTTCTTTAAGGTGCTATCTGCAGAACTTAAGTACTTGATGATATTTTTTATGATCAATCAGTACTTTAGGTGGATGCATTTTGACACTGTTAGTTTCCTTACCATAATCAAGTATCTATTCTTCTATTTATACCATATAAACACAGAGATTTCTATTTTATTCAGCTGACTGATACTGTTCTTGCTTATTTTTTATGTTGAGCCCTATCAGCTCTTTGAAGTGGTCTTTTCTGCCCTTTGAAGTGTGATCAACTTTTTTGAGCAATGCCTACTCCCTACCAAAACAAAATGGCCAAATTCTCTATCTACTCTCTTTGTTCCAGTCTGGCAAGTAGATTCTGTACAGGGAATCTTTAGCTTGTAGTGAACTACATATCGAAAACCATATCACTACACCTCTTTTTACTCCCGAGATGCTTTGGCCTCATATCTTTATTTCCAAGGGCAAACCATGACTCTTTCCTAGAGAACTGATAAAGGGGCATTTGCCACCATAACTATTCACAGGCCATAACCATTCCTTGTGGACAATTTATCCCATGTCAGTACATTCTGCATCAGTCTGAGCCAAATAAGGCTGGATACTGAGCACACTGTCTAGTCCTTTCTCTCAAGTGTTCCTCAATGTCAGGTATATCTGATAATAATTGTACACTTTTACCACATGTGGCTGACTGCCTTCATTACTTATTTCCTGCCTAAATCTCTTGAGTAAAAAACACCAAAACTTTCCCTAAGAAAAAGTAATATTTTGAAACACTTGGTATTTTAAATTTAGTCAAAGCCAAAGTAACTTTACTCTCCTCCCATCATAAAAACAACACAAATAAGTACCTTAGGGATGTCTATTTTATCCATAAATTAAGAACATTTTTGATACAAAAAATGTTTAATTTATTTTTAAAAACTATCAGGTATGGATCAATAATGTTCTTGTTTTTAACAAGAAGAATTGGTGAATTTTTACTTTTCATTTAATAAAAAGATGGATTAAATGTATTGTTCAGAGAAATGTAGTATTTTATTCTGCCTCTAGAGTGATAAAATTCTACTGTTTTGAATAATGAGGGTGTGTGGCCAGTTACTCAATTGGTTAGAGTGTGGTGGTAAGGAAATAACAAGGCGTTCTCATTATTGTGTGTCTTTAACCTTCTTTGGGCCAGGTGTCTCAGTGTAGAAATAAACACATTGCTGTGGATTTTAAATGTGAATGACACAATAGTGGCCAGTAATGTGGATGACAGAGTAACTCTAGACAAGGCTTTTCCTGTGGGCTGTTGAGATGCTTGTGGAAATAGTTTGCAGCAGCAACAGGATAGAGGTGCAGAACACCTCAGGGGTGAATTTGTGGCATGCAGAAGTGATATGTGAGACCCAGGTGTCAGGTGGGATGCTTGACCTGGACACTTGGAAAGGATTATTTTTCCTAAAAGTATAAGGTAATAAAGGCCATGAAGCCTGTGAAATGGAAAACAAGATTTAAATGTCTACTTGATGGCGCTTATGTTACCATCAATAAAGTTAGAGGAAGGGATGAAGTATAGACTACTGGTGAAAATTATTGGTTTGTGATTTTAGTTTTTTGGACCAAAGAACACATGTTAAAAGTAACTGACAACATACTGTAGAGCCCAGGTTTGCAAGGTTGGTATTGTCATATAAATGTCAGTTATTGATTATGAGATGAACCATTGAACTGTAGCAAACAGTAACAATAACGAATTTCTCAGGAGAATAGTCAATTAAATAAAGGTGTAGTGAACTGTCTAGCTGATGGGTCCAACCTTTTGACCTTGTGACACAAAGTTTTCATCTACAAACTTTCTTTTGCTTGAGAACTTCATAATTGAGTTACCAAAAAAATCTAAGAATGTTTTAAGTAACTTCATGATTTTGTTTTGAGACACATTCATTGTGATCTTGGGACTGCATATAGCCATAGGTCACAGGTTGAGCATGCCTGTTAGGGCCTGATAATATTACTGAAGGAAGGAACAATTTTAAACAGTGGAAATTATCAGTCTATGATGTTAGAGGAATGAAGGCAACTGCTAATGGACAGCAGCACAGTAGAAACAGCAGAAAAGTCTTGGGGATAAAAATGCCCAGTGTTGAAGAGGTCAACAAACTCTGATGTAAATAGGTGGCATGGATTGTTTCCATACACACAGATAAGTGGTGAGGCTTGAGGAGAAGTAAAGGCTGTGAGCATAGTGCACCTTTGACACATTTCATGAAGAAGGTGACCAAGAAGCCCATATATACATTCCTCTGTGTGTGTGTGTGTGTGTGTGTGTGTGTGTGTGTGTGTGTGTGTGTACATAAATAAATAAATACAAGAAGCAAAATTACATCACAGCAGAGTAGTATAAATTTTAAATGAAAAAATTATTGCAAGAATTTTAAAAAGTATCTATCAAGAGCATATGGGAAACAGAATAAGCTGCTATGCCTTTAAGAACAAAACCTGTATTCCAAGGTAAAGAAAGAATTCAACTGATCCTAGATAAAACAGTCATAGTACATACAATGAGAATTTATAGGCTCTCTGGCCTACAGAAGGTATGATTTGAATAGTATTTAGTAACAACATGGCAAGTCTATGAAGTTACCTTACTTTGAAAGTCTGACATGATTTGATTAAAACACTGCTTCAGTTATGATTCAGACTGAGACACTAGGCAATATATATATATATATGAGTTTCTCCTAAGATCACCTGTAGGTTCAGAAATGCAGAAATTTCTGGAGCCCTTGAACTTTAAAATATGTGGACTCTTTTTCGAGGCACATGACTTGCCTAACTCTGGAGATCAGTATATTTGCTGGCACTATTGGAGAACTATACATTTGCTGGAAGAGATCTGACATTCTGGGATGCTTAAAATATTACTTCTGACAGTAGCAACTACAGCTTCAGAGGTAAGCTACGTGGTCAAGTACTTCTACCTCTTGAAGCTGTTTCTTCATTTTCAAATTGACTTTCTCTACTTAACAAGAAATAGAGTTGAAATTTCATCATTTTTAAGATTTGCCCAGACTAGAGAACAATTTAGCCAATAAAGAAGGTGACAAACATCTTTCAAAACTTTGCTATGTTTTTGGATTGACATGTTCCAGGTCTTGAAATCCTTTAAAGAAACACTAAGAAGTGTGAAAAAGACACTGACTTTTCTAATGTTTCTCAACTTAGTATTTTATAAAAAACCATATTTCAATATAGGACTTTCAAGGTAATATCTTCCTCTGTCTTCAGGATTAATGTTACATGCAACTTCCAGTTCCAAAATCATTTTCTTTCTAGAGTTTACCCATCATCTCTGATGATCCAAATTAAAATCACATGGAAGTACATCCATTTATGGGATAACCTGTGTTCTGGCACCAAAACAGCACCACTTTGAAGAATCTGCAATATATTAAAACCAGATTAAGGACAATGGTACATGAACCAGCTACTATTAGAGTGTCTGAGGCAAACTCTGCTGGCAGAATCAAATTCATTCCACCAGATATTTTGCTTTCTTGACCAGAGTCTAACAGAGATTAGTTAGGACTCCTATATCTTAATGAGCTACTTCCTGAACTCTATCATGCTTTTCACTTGGAAGTGGAAAAGGAAGGAAGTGATGCCCATATTTCTTGCTCTGATGTTTAACATATTTCTTTTATTTAATTAAAAAGAACAAGAAGGAAAGTCTGTTTATCTATGACTCTAGCCTCTAAGTAACAGACAGTGGGTTTTACACTAAACACTGAACATAACATTCCTTCTACTGAAAATGACAGCCACATGTCTGAATCCTGAGAGATGATGAAGAGAGATAATTTTTCAAAACTGGCAAACACTAAAAATGTGATAAAAAGACAGGAAGTTTTAATTCTTTCCCAAATCAGTTACTTCTTTACGAAATGCTAACTAGAGTTTTGGCATGCTTAGTCTCAGGTTCAAATCAATAGTGCAAACAATGAAAACTAACATCTAAAATACTTAATCAGGAACATAGAAAAAGGAAGTAACTTGAACATATGACAGAAAAAGTCTAGACATTAAATTTCAGGTTTTGAAGAAGAATCTTGTTAAACTCTTACATAACTTGTGTATTGAAGTTGAACTTTTACTTATAAATCTGGTGAGGCCACAGATCAGCCATGACCACAACAATAACTGGAGCTTGTTTTAAATGGTGGGAGTGTTCTCCCTATTGCTCTTGTATAAAATTCCAGGTAAAGATCTGAAGCTCAGTAAACATACAGAAAAAGGAAGAAAGTCACAGAGCATTGTCTGGTGGTGTCTTCTGGCCAGATTCAATCTACAAGCACATCCTTTTAGCTGGCACAACATGGGACTCATATGACATTTAAAATTGGTTTCCAGACTTTAATATGTCTTTTTTTTTACTTTATTCTAACTTTAATTTGACTTGTTAATCTATATTTTCATAGAAGAAAAATCATCTTCCTTCTTGCTGGCTTGTTCCCATACTCCAGAACGATAACTGAGAGACAAGAAATGCTATTGTCTTCCATTTTCTAGAATCCCCTGGCTACTTGAACATATCTTTGCACACATTTGACCTAATGATTTCTGCTTGAAAGAGTCAGGAAATAAGAGACCATATTTTGTAAGGCTCATGCTTTTTGGGCACATCCTGAAAGCACTTCAGATTACATGAAATATATGAATACCCATGAGAAGAGGCTGGTAGAAAGGTCTATAGGCAGCAAACAACCAACATAGACTTGATACAGTGGGTATTCTATAAATGCCTATGAAATTAATCAATACATGAAGCAATGAGAAAATATAGGTTGAAGTTGGATCTGAACTTTATGAATCTCAACTTCAATCATTTATAAAAGAAATTTCTAGCCATGGCTAGTATACATCTTTAATCCTAGCACTCAAGGAACATCGGTAAGTGCATTCCTGTGAATTCAAAGTGTCATCTACATAGAGAATTCTAGGCCCGGGCAAGGCTATATAGTGAGACACTGTTTTAACAATAATAACAACGATGATGATGATGGAAAATTGTTTTTCTTTTAGAATATGGATTCTGTTCTTATTTATGGAAAGTGTTCACATGTTAATCAAACAAGTACTTAGTACTTGTTTAATATGCAAAATATAAGTATATTTAAGTTAGATTTATTAAAGATGGCAGAGAAAAGCTGCTAACATGAGTGATTCGAAGTGATTGTAGGTGGTCACTTAAGGTTTTAGAACTTGATGTTTGTCTCTAAAAAGCAAGACATTTTCCCTATCTATCACTGTGCAGGTTAAATTGCAACTCAATTTGTTAACATTATATAGCCACAGAAGTCTGAAAAACCCATGAGCCCATAATTACTTTTCAGGAAGTGGCTCAAGAATGGCCCAAGCTCCAGGTAAAGGCCATGGCAGACACTGGAGGGAAGATGAGTCCTCATTCCTTGAGGAGTGTGGTATACTTTGCCATACCTTGTGTGGACATGAGGAGCTGCACAAGAGTGCTTGGCCAATTTTGTTAGCTGTTGGATTAGGTAATGATAAAAGCCAAAGATGTCAATGTTAATCCTCTCAATACTACCATAGATTGTAGAGAAGTTTTAATCCAGCAATATGTCAAGGAATCATATCCAAAGACCTTCTAGGTCTGTGTGATCCATCTGGAATGGCACACCTTTAATTCCAATTCCAAACCATGCCAGTAAAGCTAGTTTGTGAGTGATATCTAATTGAGAGGCAGAGAAAATGACAAATCAGAAAAAGATTTAACAGAATGAGTCAGAGAATGCAAATCTCATGAGAACAGATAGGAGAGGTAACTTCAGAAAGCTTTTCAGAGAGAGAGAGAGACAGAGAGAGACAGAGAGAGACAGAGAGAGACAGAGAGAGACAGAGAGACAGAGACAGAGAGACAGAGAGAGACAGAGAGAGAGAGGAAGAAGGAGGAAGAAGAAGAAGAGGAAGAAGAAGAAGGAGGAGGAGAAAGAGGAGGAGGAGGAGGCAGTTTACCACCAGGATAGTTTTACAGAGACAGGTTGCAGGTGACAACAGAATGAGTCAGAGAATGAGAAGGAGCTAGAAGATTGAACAGATTTCCAGAGTTAATGTGAGGCCAAGTAGAACAATTCAGTCATAAGCTGAGAGAAACCAGTTTAAATAAGTCAGCTTGGAGAGGAGTTTTGAACCAGAACAGATAAATTGATCCAGGCAGGTAGACTTCAAAAAGAACTAGAAAGGTTAAGTTTATTCAGTGGTAAGCCTCCAAGACAACAATTATATCAGAAGAAATAAAACTTACTTTTATAATAGACTTCATCATGAAAATTATACTGGGAAATATATTTAAGAAGTAAAGAAAAATACTCAGTGGAACTTAAGATATATAGTCTAGTGTTACTTACCTTAGAGCTGGAGATGACCTCCATTATGACAAAAGAAGGAAGTAGTTACAGTTCTCTGAATATATTTCAAACATTTTAATTTTAAACTATGTAAACATTTTCCCTAATTCTGAAACAAAATTAAATGTGAAAATTTTAAAGATCTTTGTGGGTTTTGAAGTAAATATAAAAGCTGTTCAACTGCCTAAGAATATTTACATGTTCTACATCATTGTTTCTTGACCCGTGGATAGTGGTCAGATAGTCAAGCAGCTTTTTCTCAGGGGTCTTCAAAAACCAATGGGAAAAAGTAGATTTCACATTCTAATTCATAACTGTAGCAAATTATTATGTTATACAACAGTAACAAAAATAATTTTATGGTTGGGGGTCACTACAATATTTAGAAAAAAACTGAATTAAAGTGCTGCAGCATTAGGAAGGTTGAGAACCAGTGTTCTACATTGTAGGAATGAACCAAATCTACTTACTTTAAGGATTTTATTTAGGGGTTTGGGATTTTTTTTCCTCTGAATTTTGGCGAGTTGTTCAGTGTCTAGAATTTGTTCAATATCTTAGTGTTTTACAAACTTTGAAGAGGCTGTAAGATAAGTCTTCATTATAAAACTCCAAGACTGGCTGTAAACTGCACTTAAGAATGGGATAAGAGATAACATGCAATTGGAGACATTTTTCTGAGAGACACTAGTGCTCTGGATTCTTGGAGACAGTCACATGGCTCAGTATTTACTGTGTCTTCAGATGCCCTAGTGTCACAGGAAAGAAAAGAAGCACAATACCCCCTTTCAGCTTTGGAGGTGCAGCAACAACTACAGCAGAACTAGTCAGGTCATTACACAGTAAGGAAATAGAGATTCCTCCCTGCACCCCACACACCCTCTTTGCAGGACTAGAATAAGGATACTCTACGACTTGCCCTAAAGTGGCTAGAGTTCATCTTCCTTTCCCCAGGCGTAGATGATAGCTAAGTTTTTCTTGTAAGAATCCATCCTTCTGTCCTAGTGCAATGGCAAATATGAAAAATGAAACTGGATGAGCTGTTTACAAATGTGGCCATGGCAGACCCACTGTAGAGGCCACAGCGTAGGAAGGATGGTTGGAAAGTTGAGACGTATGGAGAGATGAGTCAAACTGTGTTACACAATAGTCTTCCAATTCTACTTCTACTTCTGGTACCACAAGGAGAATTCATATTTATTAGACATGTTATAGCAAGAAATTTCCTAAACTCACACTCTCCTCCAATGCACTCAGGTGTTTTGGGTTAGGAGTCAAGTTTTTACTGGATTCCTCCTATGTTATAAACACAAATGTATTCCTACCTCTCAAGTAGCCCAATCACAGACTGAAGGGCTATGGCTATAGCTCAGTGGTAGAGCTCTTTCCTAGCATGCATGAAGCCCTAGGCTCAAACCCCAATTCTAACACACACACACACACACACACACACACACACACACACACACATCTTTGGTAAGGGTCTAGGGAGATGGTTGAATATGTTTGCTATGCAAGTATAAGGATACATAGTTTGGGTCTCCAGCACTCATCTCTAAATATCTGTGTGATGCTAAGTACTTGTGATTACAGCACCGAGAAGCCAGTGACAGGTGGATATCCACCTCATTGTCTGTCAACCTGGCTAAATTGGTAAATTCCAGGTTCAGTGAAAGACCCTATTTTAAAAACCTAGATGGCCAGTAATTAAGGAATATGCTTAACGTCAACCTCTGGCTTTCACATATGCATGCATATGTACCTGCACCAGTATATACATGTGCACACAAACACATATACCTCACATACAAAACTCAATACATATACACACACACCCTAACTCATATAAAAATACATACACCAGTAATACCTCTGTATGTAAGCATTTCTCTATTTTAAAGATCTTAATACAACACCATATGTATGTAGCAAGTTCATTCATCCAGTCTTCTGCCAATGTATATTTGGGTTGTTTCTGCTTTGACAAACAGTGATGCAGTGAATGATACTGATTAGATAATAAGAGAGCCTTTGTTCAACCTTCTCAAATAATGTCTAACTGGAAAAATCTAAAGAGTTCAGTAAAGTTTGAGAATTGGAATGGAAGATGTTGCCTAAAGGAGAGTCTGTTAGTCATGGAGTTTACTGTGACAATACTGGGAATGGTTTGCTTCTGCAGGAAATTAAGATAATTTGCTAAGGCTTTTTGTTCTTTCTCCCCTAGTTGTAACTAGAGATCATTTCCATCTCTACCTCAAAAAGATTTGTGGATAATTAAGGTAATGCTGAATATCATGAGCTTATTGAACCATGTTTAAAAGGCCCTTTGTATTTCTTCATTTTTAACATACATTACAAGAACACTGTCTTAAAGATTTTGTTCCTTCCTGGTTTTCCCCAAATTTTTAACCACATTGGAAAAATTGTTAACAATTCTATAAAATGTACTGACCATAAATCTCATCAATAAAGTTTATTATGTATTATACTTTATTATATTTGCAGAGCTGTATGAACTTAACACAATTTTAGAATATTTTCTATAACGCCAGAAAGGAACCCTTTGCTCATTATCAGTCTCCTTCCACCAACATCTCCAGGGATTTATTAACAGTTTCTGTAGGGTTACCTATTCTGGACACCAAATACAAATGTGTCAAACATTATGTGGCCATTGTTTTAATTTGAGATCAAGGTTTTATGTTCCTTAGGATAGCTTTAAATCCTCTATTCAGCTCTAGGTGACCTTGAACTTCTATCTTTGTCCTGCCACACTTCAAGGGCTGAGATTATCAGCATACGCCAAGCCTAGTTCATGAAGTGTTGAGATTGAACCCATGATTTTGTACATTCTAGACAAGTACTTTTATCAACTGAGCTACATCACCAGCTTCTCGCCTACATATGGCCTATTGTGACTGACATTTCTACTCAGTTTTTAACGAGTCACCAACATTTTCCATAAATCAGCACCTTACTGATTTTCATTTTATTGCACCAATGTAGCTCTCTATGCCTAGTCTCTGAGAATCCAGCATTCTACTTTCTGTCTCTCGAATTTTGACTTCTTTTAAGCATATTCCATAAGTAAAATGATGAACAGTTTCCCATTAACCAGCTTGTTTACATAGTGCATTATCCTCAGAGTTCATCTGTGTTGTAGCACTTGTCAGAATTTCATTCATTTTTTTTTATGTTACATTTTTTCCTTCACATTCATCTATCTATGGATACTTGGGTTGTTTTAGTTATTTTGAATAATGTCATTATAAATATGACTGGCTGAATATAATTTTAAAAGAAAGAACCTAGCTACACTTCCTCAAATTGTCAATCCTTCTACCCTATTCTCGTAATTTGTTGAGACTAGAGGCAGTTGTCACCACACTCTACTTACAAATGATTTTTCATGCCCCTGCTTTAAAACTTTTTGGGTATATGCTGAGATTTAGAATCTCTGAATCTTCTATTCTTAATTTTTAAGGGAACTGTCATTCTCCTGAGTATAATGACTATAACACGTACATCTACTTTATGGGGAAAAATTACCTATTCAAGTCTTTTGTTATTTTTAAATTATTCTGTGTTGTTTTTGTTGAGTTTTATGAATTCTCTAAATAGTCTTGCCATTAATCCTTTATAACCTATGCAATTTACAAATTTATACTTCCATTCCACGTGTTATACTCTGTTAGATATTGATGCACAAACCTTTTAATTCTGTGAAATACAGCATATTTATTCGTTTGGAAAAGGCGTATTTATTCTTGGTTTCCTGTGCCTCTTCTCAGTTTAACTGTCAAAGCCAATGCCATAAATATTTTATGCTGTGTTTTATCAGGGTTAGTTTTAGGAGTTAAATTTAGATCTTTGGTCTATTGTGAGCTACTTTTCTTTTTGTATAGTATGTTTTATTTTGCTTCATTTTGCTGTGATAAAACTCCATGAACAAAAGCAACTTAGGGAAAAATGGTTTATTTGACTTACAGATAGATCATCAACATAAGTCAAAGTAGGAACTGGTATCATACCTGGAGGTGATCACTAGGTCAGAGACCATGGAAGAGTGCTGCTTACTGGCTTACTTTCATGGCTTGCTCAGTTTGTTCTCTTCTTCAACCCTGGACCACCTGCCCAGGAGTAGTTCAGCAAATAGTAAACTGGGGCCTCTAACATTAATAATCATTATCATATATAAAGACAATGCCCTAAAGATATTTGCACAGTCTACTCTGAATGAAACAATTGTTTGATTAAGATTCTCCTTTCCCAAGTGACTATAGTTTGTGTCAATTTGACAAAAACTAACAAGCACAGATTAGTCATTACTGTGGATCATAAGATCTTCCAGCCCCATTTTTCATAACATTGTTCTTTCCCACATTGAACAGTTTTGACACTTTCATCAAAAATTATTTGGCTGCTTGCATGAAGATTTTCTCTGATATTTCTATTCTGTTTACCTATACGTCTGTCCTTATTCCACTAAAACATTTTTGATTAAGGAAGTCATGTGGTTGTTAGTGTCTGCAGTGGGTGCTGCTGCCTGAGGCTGTGATGAAGCCTGAGATTCATCTAGAAATATTTAGTCTGTGCCTGTCACCTTAGTGATATCCTCAGACTTTGTGCCTTGGGGTGCCATAGTGATATGAGCAGCACATGTAACTACTGAAGCCATGTTAAGGCTAATAGTCTTGCAGCTTCTGAGAGCTCTGAGAGCATTGGAGATCTTGATGTGGTCAGTGGTCAGTTGCTGTGTGCAGCCTGTGTTACCGACAAAGCCCATGTAGACGTCAGTGGTTTGAGCAACATGGCTTCATGTCCAACCAATTCTCCTTCTTTATATTTCTTAGCTACTGCTTAAGAGTTAAATGGGCCCCTTTAAGACCTAAGCCTGATGATCTTTTCAGCATTCCACCTGAAATCTCCTTAGCGAAATCCATCAATTTATGAGATACATTTTATGTTTGCAGTGTAACAGCAGGTAACAAATAGAACAACAATAGAACAACGGTCCTATTAGAATGTTATTCATCAAAAGCCTCTAAAATCATTTCTGCCAAACGCATTTTTAAGTACCTTACAAATTTCACCTACCAACTGGTCCCACTGACAGAGTCATGTGTTTTGTTTTGTTTTGTTTTAATAATGACACCAATCTCCTGGGCACAAAAGCCTTTGATCTTGTGCTGCATAAAATATACTCCAAATTCACTTATATAAAATAACAAGAATTATTCATTTTGATTGTCTCATAGTTCTAGGTGTTGGCGACGTTGAACCAGGAGCATCATGTTCAGGATCTTTCACTAATTGTAGTCTACCACTTACTTGGTCTGGAGTCATCCCTAAGCCATGATTACTCATTTGTCTAGCAAGTACCACCTGTTGTCATATGAGTTCTCACTGTGGTTATTGTCTAGAATGTGGTCTTTACATGTGGCCAGGATTTCACACATTGTAATGGCTGAGTTCTAGTCAAATAAAGTTACATAGTCTTTCTATGAGGGATTTTCTCAAATTCAAGTCCATATCCTTGCTTCCGTTGCTGGTTGTGTCAATCTGCTCAGTTTTAGAAGTAGTGGGAACAAGCTTTACTTAATAATAACAAAATAACACAGGTCTGTAAGTCCCACAGGGCTGACCCTATTATCATGACCATTTATGGTAAATACAAGCTTGCCACAGCAAGGAAAGAAGAAAGTAGACATTTCCTAATAAAAATATGTTTTTCTATGGCACTTAAAATGACAGAAGTTCTATGTATAGATTCTCTGACCAGTAGTCCAACCTGACTAATGACCCTACTTTCATGTCCTAAAAAGAAGAATTATTCCACAAAATACTGATGTTTCTAGTTGTATATACAATGATAAAGTCTCTATCACTTTGAACACTCCTGCAACTTTGGTAGTACTGACATCCATAGAAGTGTCACCAAGGCACTTATTTTCCATTATATGTAATTTCCCATTATATGTATTTCCCATTACATGTAGTAGGTTATATATTTCAGAAAATTGCATATATAATAGTGGGAAAAGATCTTTTGTTAGAGATGTAGAAGACAAACCATAAAACTCACCGATGTCAGTGTGACTTTGAATAACTCCACTGGATAGCAAAAAATTATCTGTGTCTGTGTCTGTATCTGTGTTTATCCATGCATATCTGTGTGTCTGTAGGTCTGTGTGCCTGTGTCTTTCAAATTCTGGAGATCAAACTCAGACCCTAGAATATGCTAGCCAAGTGCTCTACCAATACTCTTAGTATTCTGCTATATACTTACATTTATAAAATATTTTAATTATAATTTTCTTAGTAAAGTTTGATATTAGTCAGAATAACTTATGTATCTGGAGAGGTTCTGTATTACCTAAAATCTTCACAATAATTATTAAAATAAAATAATTGAAATTTTGAAAAAAGTGAAGAACAAGATAAAATTTTTAAAAAAGAAAGATTGAAAGAGAGGAAGAGAATATTTTTTGAATCAGAGAAGGTAGGCTGGGACTCTAGATAGTTCAACTGAGCAAAGTAAATTTTTGAACCCTTTCTTTATTAAACTTTTTATTCACACCTGACTGGGAATTGAATAAATAAAAGAAATCCCTGAAGCCTAGAGAAAGACAAGTAAGTAATAGAGAACAAGAGTTTGAAAATGAGTTTAACTTACCATTTGCAACTAAAGAAGATGAGCTAAGAAAAGAGTGTTGCTCCATTGAGGTTTACAGTATGAGTTTAAACTTGTAGGAACTTCTCCACAATTTCTGTATTTTACTGTGGATTTTACATTAGAAATTACAGAATGCTTCAATAATACTTCCATAGAGAGCTGTTAAAATGCCCAAATACCAATACAAACAATAGTGACCCTTAGCCAGCGCAGAGAGACAAGAAGGTAGTTATTTTAATCTAAAGGTATGTCTAAAGAGAATATTTCGGCCTTTTATGACTTTGTGTATCTATTAGTGAGTTTATGAGGAAAATCCCAATATAATTAAGTCAATCAACAGAAAACATATTGAATCACTAAAGGGTTCCAAGATCTAGTCTCTACCTTAGGATCTTAGAGTTTATCTAGAAATAGAACATCAAGGATTACAAAACAAATATGATACATAAGACCACTCAGAGTTAAGAAATCATACAAAAGTCATAAGAGTCTTGCTGACAGGAGTTTGCCAAAAGCAGAGCTTCCACTTGAGATGGAAACTAACAACTGAATTTCACTCAAGACAAAATGAAGTGGATCTACATACATCACCCAACAAAACATTCCAAGTCACATTGAAAAAAATTAACACCAAGTTGCAGAACAAAATTTCCACTAGGATCTCCATTATATAAGAAAACCATCATTTTGTTAATCATTTAGCAAAAAAAAAGTTACTAATGTGTTCAGTATACAAGAGGATTTATATAGGTGTGTGGAACAATGAATTGATGCTCTATATTCTGTTCAAGTTATTGGAAGGAGGTTCAGGGTCTAAGAGTTAAGAGCCATCTTGAGTGTCATGTCAAATATCATTAGAGTTTTGCTACTTCTAAAATTTACAATGATAGTCACTATAATTAGAAAAACGTCTAAAGACAGGGATGGTTAAAGAGAGCATGAAAAAGGTCAGAAAAGGCCCTGAGAAAAGTCAGAGAGAGAAAGAGAAAGATGAGTGCTGGTATAAGAATTGGTTTTCAGCCTCTCCACGGTTGTCAACCCTACTTCCTTCTATCTTGGGACCATTAATTGGGTTATTTTTGCTTATTTCTTCTGGTCCCTGGGCCTTAAATTGGCTGACTAACTTTGTGAAACAAAAGATAAATAATTTGGTAGCAAAACCTATTCAGATACATTATCATAAGTTAGCTATGGAGGACCACGAGACTCAAGATGAGGTTGTTACTCTACCCAGGGTGTTGCCAAAACCCATCACCACCCAACCCAAAAGAGGGGACTTCTGCTCCTAGACCAAGCAGAGAGGGGCCACCCAGAACCGCCTCTGACTGGCTATCTGAATTCTTGCTTAGACTGCAAGGTTAAGCACTGCAAGGGAATATAAATAAAAGTTAAAATATCTCTCTAGGTTCCCTGAGGGACAAGCCTGACTGCATAGGGGTTGCTGTCAAAAGTATCCTCTCTCTAGGAAAAAGACATCAGGATTGGTATGGCCCTCATGCCTCACTAGACAACAACAGGGGGACCAGAGACATTATAAGGAGGTCAGACCTCTATCCCTGCCTTCACAAGATTAGAATCACCACAGCCCTTCTATACTTAGAGAAGTGGGGAGATGTCAGGGGCAGCCCTGCTTATACACTGAAGGCCTAAAATCAGCCATAGGCCTAAAATCAGCAATAGGCCTGTCATACATGTATACTAACACCAAGTCTTGGGTCTCTGTGGAAAAATATTGAAACAGATGGCTATAAGCTATTGTAAACAGGCAGGTTTTTTTGGAAATTTACCAGCCTGAGTAGTCATAGACCTTGTAAACAGGTAGCCTTGGCAGATAATACCAACTTATATAAGGACAAGTGAATCATAGATAGAGTCATATCAACTTGTCCCCTGAACCTTCACCCAGCCGATACCCTGTTCTGAAAGATATCTGTATTCCCCCTGAACACCCATGCCCCAGTGTCATCCCCTTCCCCATGTCCTGCCTTTTTGTTCCTACAACCCCTGTGTGAATAAGTAAAAACTACGAATTGAAAAATAAATAAATAAATTATAAAAAAAAGAAAAAAGTCTAAAGATAATTGTAGGATATTTTGGCATTATCCTTATACTTCTCTGGATGTTTGAACTTTGCATAGTGAGATTATGAATTTAAAGAATGTTGTTCTGCTGAGCTTTGATGCTACAAGTAATGCTGATAAAAAATTATCCATGGCTTGAGGTCAGTATTTTCATTTTGGTCAAACCTCAAGAAGGGCATATATAGCTTGGTCATGCTAGCCATTTTTTTGTCCTGGTAATACTTTTATTCCTGTCTATCATAGTAAAGCTTGTCTCTAACAATATCAACATGTTTGCAGCCAAAGTACATGACATGAAACTGAAAATGGGCCTCCAGACAGAGTTATTAATTTAACAGGCTGGCAAGCCAAAGATGGGTAAGATTCTGCACAGAGACTTACCAACCTAAGACAGAATTGCATTGCTTTAGATATTGAATATTCCAAGATGGGTAAGGAAGGCATTCTTGTCAGAACCACCTAAGACAGGCTCAGTCTGGTTTATGCGATAAAAAAGAGGGAGATGTGGAGAGCTTTGGGGGCTGCCTGGCAGGAATATGACATTGGCCAAGGACAAGGAAATGGACTGCAGGCAGGAATATGACATTAGGCTAGAACAAAAGAGTAATTTCAGGCAGGAATCTAAATCCTAGGCTAGAACAAGAAGTAATTTCAGCATCTTCTGGGTATACGCCTAGGAGTGGTATAGCTGGATCCTCAGATAATGCTATGTCCCATTTTCTGAGGAACCGCCAGACTGATTTCCAAAGTGGTTGCACCATCTTGCAGTCCCACCAACAATGGAGGAGTGTTTCTCTTTCTCCACACAATCACCAGCATCTACTATCACCTGAGTTTTTAATCTTAGCCATTCTGACTGGTATGAGATGGAATCTCAGGGTTGTTTTGATTTGTATTTCCCTGACAACTAAGGATATTGAACATTTCTTTAGGTGCTTCTCGGCCATTCGAGTTTCCTCAGTTGAAAATTCTTTGTTAAGCTCTATACCCCATTTTTTAATAGGGTTATTTGGTTGTCTGGAGTCTAATTTTTTGAGTTCTTTGTATGTATTGGATATTAGCCCTCTATCAGATGTAGGATTGGTAAAGATCTTTTCCAAATTTGTTGGTTGTCGTTTTGCCCTATTGACAATGTCCTTAGCCTTACAGAAACTTTGCAATTTTATGAAGTCCCATTTGTCAATTCTGGACATATGCTCAACTATGTTCATAGCAGCCTTATTTATAATAGCCAGGAGCTAGAAAGAACCCAGATGTCCTTCAACTGAGGAATGGATTCAAACAATGTAGTATATTTACACAATGGAGTATTACTCAGCTATTAAAAACAATGAATTCGAGAGTTTCCTAGGTAAATGGATGGAACTAGAAATTATCATCCTGAGTGAGGTAAGCCAATCACAAAAGAACACACATGGTATTCACTCACTGATTATTGGATATTAGCCCAGAACCTTGAAATGCCCAAGATGCAACTCATAGGCCACATGAAGCTCATGAAGAAGGAAGACCAAGTGGGGGTGATTCAGACCTTCTTAGAAGGAGCAACAAAATACTCAAGGGAGCAAATATGGAGACAAAGTGAGGGACAGAAACTGAAGGAGGGGCCGTCTGAAGACCATTCCACCTGAGTATCCATCCCATGTGCAGTCACCAAAGGTAGATGCTGATATGGAAGTCAGGAAGTGCATGCTGATAAGAGCCTGATATAGATGTCTCCTCAGAGGTCTGCAAGAGTCTGACATATTCAGAGGCAGAGGCTCACAACTAGCCATTGAACTGATCATGGGGTTCTCAATGGAGGGGTTAGAGTGAAGACCATTGGAGCTGAAAGGGTTTGTGGCCCCATGAGGAGAGCAACAATACCAACCAACCAGAGCTCCCAGGGTCTAAACCACCAGCCTGGGAGCACTTAGGGAGGGATCCATGGCTTCAGCTGTATATGTAAGAGTGGAGGGCCCTGCTGGACATAAGTAGAAGAAGAGATCCTTGACCTCATGAAGGCTGGATGCTCCAGGGGGTGGGAATTTGAGGGTGGGGAGGTGGGAGTGGGGGCGTAGGTAGGGTTTACATCCACAGAGAAGAAGGAGGAGGGGTGAGGGGATAGGGGGTTCCTGGGTGGGTGGGGTAAGGGGACAACATATGAAATGTAAATAAAACATCCAATAAAAAAAAAACTATTAAAAAAAAGAAGTAATTTCAGGCAGGGATCTAAATCTTAGGCTAGAATAAAGAAGTAATTACAGGCAGCAATCTAAATCTTTAGCTAGAACAAAGAAATAGGCTTCAGGCTTCAAAATGACTTTGGGCTAGGCCAAGGAAGTAGGCTCAGATGTTTTGGTCATCCTAATAAGCCCTTAGAAATAGTGATAATGGGACTCTGTTTATTGTCCTGCTTGTTCTTTGACTATCTGGGTTTATTATCATGCTTGTTCCTTGACTACTTGCATCTATTGTATTGCTAGTTCCTCAACCTAGAACTGACCTTAATACTTGCATGTAATTTATGGCATGAAAGCAAAAACGAGGAGGAGAGATGGGTTAATGGGTTAATGGGGGAGGGAGAATGGAGAAAGGGGATAGCATTTGAAGTGTAAATAAATAAAATATCAAAAAGAAAAAAAGAGAGAGAAACACCATACTCTATACTTGTGTGTGTCTGTGTGTGTGTGTGGCCCAATGGTCTAAGATAATATGCCCAAAAGATCAAAAGATAATGGTGATTTGTTCCTGATCAAAAGACAGGATGAGAACAATAAAGCAAGATATTTTTGGATTCCTATATTTGCAAAGCAGTTACATTTTTTTTTATTTGCACCATATAGCTTCACACTCTGGTTTATGCCTACTGAACATTGTAATTCCAGGTATTATCATTTGCACTTCAGTGAGTGGTAAGCATAATTTCTCAACCTTCACCAGCTTCTTAAACTTTAGACTGAACCTCAAGTGTTGTCATGCAACTGAATGTAAAGGTTGTAAAATTTTGGCAACAGTCAAGTGTTTTCAATGTGGGGTAAGATTAAAACAATCAATCCAAAAATCAAACACATCATGAATCAGAGGTGTCACTGAGCATACTGACCTGTGTTGCATTATGATACTCCATTCCATCATTGTTCTGAACACAAAACATGCTTACCATACACTGTGCAAGTTATCATGTCAAGCAGTGGTGATAAATTCTAACTAAAGCACCTTGACTCAGATTCATGACTATTATATGTTACTAATGGTAGTGTTTAGCTAAATATACAAAGGTTTCTCTTACTAAGGAAAGATAATAAATTAATTAAAGAAAATAAAAAATCATTTTCCTACTGTCATTCCTCAGCATATAAGTATGTAAAAGTGTTAAGTCTTAGGATTTATAATATTAATATGATTGATTTTAAAAATTACTATTTATATAGACGATTTGAATTTCACAAGAAAATTTAGAATAAATTTTTGCTTGTGATTAAGATAGAATTTACAACAATTTCTGAAATGGCTTTAAATATACTTTGGCCATTTTCTACTATGTAATTATGCAAATAGAATTCTCAGCACTGACAATTATAAAATTAAAATATCAGTCAACTCTGAAAAACATTTAAGATGCTCCACATCCTGTAGTACCAAGAACTCAGCCAAGATTTAATTCTTTACATAAAAACAAATAAGCCTATCTACATCGTTAGGATGCAAATTTATTTGTATTAAGTGAATGGTATAGTTATATTATGCCAAAGAATTGTTGTATAATAAACTCCTTTATGACTTATTATCAATAAATGTATGATTTATATACCTATTTTATACATCTATTTACCCATTTCACATTAAAATTAATCAGGTGGTGGCTGGAGAGATGGCTCCGCAGTTAATAATACTTGGTACCAAAATCCACAATGGATGACTCACAACTACCTGCAACTACAGGGGATTTGACACTCTCCTCAAGCCTCAGCAGCCCCTGCATACACACATTACACAAGAGTCAAACAGAGGGGCTGAAGAGATGGCTCAGTTGTTAAATGTATAAACTTGATGCTCTTGCAGACGACCTACTCTGGGTCCCTAGTGCCCAGGTGGCAACTCACAATCTGTAATTCCACTTTCAAAGTGTCCAGCACTATCTTCTGTCTTTTACAAGCCCAGGCACGAAAATGGAACACACACATACATACATACATACATACATACATACGTACATACATAGAAACACACAAATTAAACATCTTAATTCTTAAACACACACACACAGAAGCAGAAACACATACACATAAATACTTTTGTTTTTGATTTCCTAGGCAAAAGGGAGTCATGAGTGAATAATAGATGAAGTCAGCTTGTTCTGGCTAAGCAATATTGCCTTTCAGATAATGCTCAGCAAAACTGACATAACTAAAATTGTGAAGTTTTGCTATGGTTAGTCAGCAGTTTGTATGTAAAAGTCAACAAATGGCACAATTGTAGTAGGAGACTATGTGAGATCATGAGGTCTCTTTGTCTGGAAGTGTTGGCCATAGACAGGAAACCATCTATGAGTGTAGATCTGGGTCACTTCATGAGGAAAGTTTAACTTTACTTTGAGATGTGTAATCAACAAACTGACACTGAAATTTGACTCTACGGCAATATCTGACAACAATGTAAAAAACAAATTTTACAGAAGTGGGGCAGCTGCAGCAGAGATTAGTTAGAAGGTTGTCACATTTATTGAAAGAACAAAAGAATAGGTAGTAAAACAAATGTCACTAAGGATGTTAGCATAAGACAAGCTGAGCCAATAATCAATACATAATTCAATATAAGGAATGAATGTGATGCCAAGGAAGGCTCCAAATTTCCAAAATAAAATTTTAGGTCATATGTCTGAATAAAATACAGGATGCCAACTGGGATTCATGTTAAGGGCACCAAGCTTCTGACCCAAATCTTGACCTGGGTCCAAAGTTAATTCTGAGTCACAGTAGAATTTATCCTGCCAGTAGTTACGCCCTAACTGGTTCCATATAGATGTTCTGAATTAACCAGCTCATTGTATCATATAATGAACAGTTTATGTCTTTCCAGTTCATTGCTAAAGACACTATAAACTTGGCAAACACCTTGCTATTGTGTCTAGAAGCCTTCCTATCTGGTGATGACATAATGCTCATCAAAAAGAATGGTCTTATTTGGCTGAATTTGTTTGCCACACACTAGTGCTGCCTCTTACTAACACAGCTCTTCTTCTCAACCATTCAGAGCACATTTAACACATTTATTGAATTGTACTGGTAGATGATTATATTTAAATTCTTACTCCACACTTTTCTAAATCTAATTTTTCCAGCTCTCATTTTAAACATTAGAATAGCATTTGCCCTTCCTCCACCTTCTGGAACATTTTTCATCCTTGTGATTTATCGAGCACCAGCAATGACTCAGGATTTCAGAGGATTACTGGATACGAGGCATCTGCATCTTGAATTTACTTAAAATACAGAAGTGAGGTCCCCAGGACTCTTAATATTCTGCTCTCACTCCTGGAGGTGGATAGAAATTTAACATATTAAAAACAGTCCATTAGAAGGCCAGCTTGTATGCAGTCCAATAAGCAAGCTGGAGAGCAGTCAATGATGGGATTAAGGAGGTAAAGAAAGGCCAGATCATGTAGGCAAATTAGCATAAACTGAAAACGGAGGCATATCTAGGGAACCATGTCATTATTACATGATTACAGTTCTTTCAAATTTAACAAATTAAGTCAATGCTTTACTTTATATTCCCATTTTGCTATGTCCATTAAGTCTACCTAGCGTAAGATAATAATAATGGTAACAATAAATGGTGATTTTTTAAAATACACTGTGGGTGTTCAATTATTTGCATAGCTTACTTTTCATTCTGTGCATAGAAGATACACCCAGTACAT
Source organism: Grammomys surdaster (assembly GCF_004785775.1). NCBI lineage: Eukaryota > Metazoa > Chordata > Mammalia > Rodentia > Muridae > Grammomys > Grammomys surdaster. The sequence goes on along the minus strand of NW_021604633.1, from coordinate 16,185,436 downwards.
CCAGTTACATGATCACTTACATCCTCTCAAGTGCAAGTGCAGAATTTGTTTCTACTACAGGGTGTTATGTATCTTAAAGAATCACTGAAACACCTGAAGAAACAGATTCTGGGCTGAATGTTGAGGGAATCATTCCAATGATACCACAGAACCAGTACTGCTCTTCAGAGATGGGAAGCCACTGGTCCCCAAACTAATGCTGGCTGGGAAGTCACTCAGCCAAGTGGCTGCCGCAGATACAGAACTTCTATAAATCAGAACTGCCGCAGCTGCCAGCTTAGGAACAGCTCCATGCTAGCACAATCTGCCCAAGCAGAATGGATGTTCCACGTCTTCCTCTTGGCACCAAAAGAGCAAATGACTGGACATATCGAATTCTGCTCAGTGCTACCATGGAACAAACTGGATGCCTCTACTCCCTCTATGCCAAGAAAAATAAATAAATGAAATAAGGATGCATAATAGGCACATCATCTGTCTCACTTCAGTCAGTCAAACCTCACTGTTCATGGTAGCTTACCCCAAGTCAGAGCTGCAAGGCTGGGATGGGAGGCTTATTTCTCACTGGATTTATTGGTACACAGCTACAGAAAATAAAATTCTTCAATTATAAATATGAAGTACAAAGAAGTTTCATAAGTTATTGTTATTCAAGTCAGGCTATGGAACCTTCGCATCATTCCAAAATATTTCCTTCCCCAATTGCTGCTACTGCAGGCTCTAGATGAGTACAGTCAGTCTCCTATCATTATAATTATCCCTTTCAACCATTTCATAGAAAGTCTTCAATGGCCGGGCAGTGGTGGCGCACGCCTTTAATCCCAGCACTTGGGAGGCAGAGGTAGGCAGATTTCTGAGTTCGAGGCCAGCCTGGTCTAGAGTGAGTTCCAGGACAGGCAGGGCTACACAGAGAAATCCTGTCTCGAAAAACCAAACAAACAAACAAAAGAAAAAGTCTTCAATGGTTAGCTTTTAAATTACTTTCAGTTCACTTAGGTGTTTGTGTGTGTGTGCGTGTGCGTGTGCGTGTGTGAGTGCTCATACGCATGTGCATGAGAATATGCGTATGGGACCAAGTGCTGTCAAAGACCAGAAATGACTGGGGATTCCCCTAGAGTTAGAGTTACAGTGGTTGTAAACTGTTCAACACGAGGAACGAGCAGTACTTTTAACTGTTGAGTCATCTCTGTGGTTCATGTGTTTAGCTTTTTCACCCACCACAAAGTAATTTATTCTACATATTGTTATATATATATATATATATATATATATATATATATATATATATATATATTGATAGTAGCTTGTTTAGTTTTTAGTCAACCATGTGAGTGTTACATAATTTGCATACCTATTAATCTAAATAAAGAGTCAGTCGCCTGATGTCTAATTTAAGCTACTGGGATTAGTTTCATGAACATTCGCTTACAAGCCTAAGAGCATATACTTTTATATTTCAGTTAATCGGTTGCTAAAAATGAAATCACTAGGTCATGGAGAATTTGGATGTTTGCCTGCTTAACTTTGTGAGAACCTATCAGCCTTTTCAAAGTGATATGACACTTTGTATTACTTCCAGCTATGTTTGTCTGTCATGAAACGTCTGCATCCTTACCAATATTTGCTATTATTCTATCCACCCCAGTGAGTGCATGGGGTTATGCTTCAGTTTAATTTGCATTTCCTGCTCACTCATCATGATAAATATATTTCATTCCATTTGCATATCTTTCTATGGAAATGCCTATTGAAATATTATGATCATGTTCTTTAAAGAGTTGTATTGTCTAGCCCAGATTGGCTTGAAATTCATTTTGTAGGCTTTGAACTTCCTATACTACAGTTTCAGCTTATCCAATATCAGTATGCACCAACCATATATAGCTCTAGGTTCATAATTTTTTAATGTTTATGAGTATGTGTGTATGTCTATGCTGTGTTGTATATGTGTGTGTATGGAGTGGGTGCTGTGAGTGCAAGCATACTCATGCCAAAGCAGTCAATGTGGAAATCAGGGCCTAGCTTTTGTATGGGTCCTCACCTTCCATCTTGCTTAAGCAAGGATCTCTTAGTATTTGGTGTGGGACTGCATAAGAGTATCTTGGTTTATGGGTAGGCATGGGCCTGGAACCCTGAGACTCCAAGGGAGAAAGGGCAGATGTTCGGCCATGTCCCCAGAACCCAGAGTCCTCCCCAGAACCCAGAGTCCTGACATGCAGTCTTGTCTCCACAGACCTACATTGTTTAGTCACGTATGCCATTACAACCCCTCCCAAAGTACATAGGTAGAGTGACTACAGGCCTCCTCGGACCTTAGGGATTTACATACTAATGAAGGCCAGAGGGCAGAGCAAATTAAGCATTCTTCCCAGAACCTCTCCATTTCTCCCTCCCTATTTAACTCAGGTCTGCCCTGAGTTTCAAGTGGGTACATCCAGATCCATCCACGATCTGCCATGAAAATAAACCCTTTTGGAACCAAAGACTTTCTTGTGTCTTTGAGGCTTGCCATCGCGGAAGCCTCCAGCCTTTGGAACCCTAGACCTTCTCGTGTATGTGGGACCCACCAGCGTGGAGCGCCTCTGGGAATCCCCCACTGCTGCGGCCTATTTTCCCACAATTTGGTATTGTATAAGCCAGGCTAGTTGACCTATTAATGTTCATCTTCTTGTTTCTGACATTACTAATCCCATGGGAACAAGAGGATGATAGACATATGAGCTACAGCCCCTGGATTTTACACGGGGCATGTTCTGGTTAGTTTTCACTAGCAATTTTACACAGTCTACTGTCATCTAAGAGCCTCAGCTGAGGAATTACCTAGCTCATACATCTCTGTAGGGGACTGTTTTGTTTATTAATAGATGTAGGAGGGCACAGCCATTAGAAGAGTTATCACCTACAGTCAGAGCTTCTGGCCTGTATAAAAAAGCTAGCTGTGTATAATACCTATAATATAATAGCTTGCTAACAAGCAGAATCCTCCAATGTTCCTGGTGTACAATATTGACTGGAAAGTTCCTTGGTCAGAGATTATATTGTATCAAATACCTGCCTTCATTTCTCTAAATGAGAGACTGTGTCCTGAAATTGCAAGCTGAATACATTCTTTTTATTCCCTAAAATGTTTCAGTCAGATTTTTTTTTTATCATAGCAGCAGAAATGAACAGGAAGCTAATTGGTCTGCCTTTTACATGGGTTCTCTGAATTCAAACTCAAGTCTCCCACACCAGCATAGCAATCCCTGCACCCAATGAGACATCTGTCCAGCACTTGCATTCTTCAGAGTAAAAGGGATTATTCGGTTTAATGTTTAAGGGGCAGAAGAGTGTTGTTTTAAGACAGAGTCTTACTCTGCTGTACTGGCCTGAAGCTCACTATGTGGTCCAAGCTGATCTCTAGCTCATGGTCACCCTTCTGCCTCAGGCTCTTGACTTCTATAATTACAGACAGGAGCCATGAGACATGAATAAAACATGAATATTTTAATGATTCCTATCTTGTCTTTATTTCCCTTTATTGTTCATATATTTTACAGTTCTTGAGTAGAAGATTCTAGTTTCACCTAAGATCTCAAAGACCTTTAGTCTGTGATTTTACCTAGGTTTCCAGTAACTATCTCATGTTTCGCATAAGTTTTTAAGGTTGATAAAAGTGCCTGAAGCTTCATTTTTCCAAATAAGCTACCTAATTATTGTAAGTCATTTTTTGAAAAGATCATCCTTTTTCACTTAATGGGCTTCGTGCCTCTGTCCAAAATCAGCTGACTCTATTAATGTACCTATTTCTACACTCTGTCCTATGTATGTGTTAGTATGCTCTGACACCCAGAGGTTCTCCCAGGGTCCTCAGAGGTCAAAATCACTTTTGTCATAATATTACAATATTATTTAAGATTTTAATTATCATTTTCTCATAAACCTTTGATGGTGTATTTTTGAAGATAGATGTAACAGTGTGCAAAATTGAAAGAGAAGTGAAAAATCTGTTAATACACCAAATATAAGAATATTTGAAAAAATATACAATGACAATAATACTCTTCCAACTAACTTCATGAAAGGCTGGATGTATTTTTCAATAACAAAGCCGTTGTAATTGTTTGAGAGTGAGCATGTAAATAAACAGGTCAAATACTAGTAAAATTCCTCAATTTTTATCCTAATGAAACTGTAATAATTAACATAACCAAAGATGTAGATATTCATATAGCTCGCATAAACAGCACTTAAGAATCTTTCAAGTTTTTCACTTGATAAAATAAATTTTGTATATTTACATGTGTTTGAATAGCCATGCATTTACACATGTATCTGGAGGTCAGATGACTACTATCTGCAGTTTTCACTTTCTATCAGATGAGACCCAGGGATCAAACTCAGGTCAACATGCTTAGCAGTTGGTATGTTGACCTGTGAGCCATCTTACTGATTCTGGGATATTCTAGTATTTTTACGACTATAATAAATCCTGTGACTGATATTATTTTATATTAATCTAGTTACATAGCTCACCACTTTTTATTAGTTTATAGTTTTTCTTTCTGACGGTTTTATGTATATGTACACATATACATATATGTATATGATGTACACGCACACACATGTGAAATGTACTGTAATTATATTCACCATCCCATATCACCACCTGGTGTCAGTCTTCTTTTCCTACCAAACCTCTTGTTCCCACCTCATCTCTCAGTGGCTTCACCATTTAGTCAAAATGACTTTCTCTGCTGAAGGAACCATTAATAGTCACTAGTTCAGGGCCAGGCATTGTGGGCATCTCTTTTATCCGTGATGTAAATTTGAAGGGCAAACATGGATTGCAGCATTTTGTGACACTTTGCCCATCCTCTGTCTCTTCAATTCTTTCCACAAGCTTCTCTATGTTATTGGGCCTAGAGAGGGAGAGTAGTAACATAGTTGTCCCTTTTATGGCTGAAAAATAATCAGTTACTTATTCGAGCACTTTAAACAGATAGGAGGCTCTGCTTGAAGTGAATCAGCTACTTTTGATTGGATCTTAATCCCTTTCGACCAGAGGAAAATACACCTGATATTATAAAGACGATCAGAAGCTTTTGGCTAAGGAGGGCTTGGACCTAAGAGGGGGAACACATTATTGTTATCTTCCTGAATAAATATGTTACCAGGTAGCTCTCTATGTTTTTACATTTATACCCATAGACTACTATGGCTTTCAGCTTGGAACAGAGAAGTTCATCTATGCAAAGGGTTAATAGAGTCTAAATGTAAATATTCAAATCAAGTATCATTAGTCTTTCGAATGTATCTTCTCTTATAATGTTAACATATTATGCATCTATTGTTCCTTTTATGCTTAGGAGTATGAAAACTAGTGTCTTACAATTCTGCTGGTCTTAAGTCTGACATGAATGTTCCTTGATGAAAATTGGGTTGCTCTTGTAGCTATATCATATTCCATGTGGAAGTTCTAGGTATGGATTCATTTCCTATGGATAAGCTGTTGGTAAAACTCTATTTTGAGGGGCTGAAAAACTGAAGACCCATTTCCTAGCAGGCATCTATCTATGGCTATTCTCAGCATCTTTGTTGACCTATCACCCCTACCTCCATCTTTAAAACCAGCAAAAGTTCATCTCCTGCTCCGATTACCCCCTCCCCCTTGTGTCTCATCCATAGGACCTACGAAGGAAATCCAAGTGGTTTAAGAGCTCACGAGATTAACCTGGGTCCACCTGGACTATCAAGGATATCCTCACCCTCTCAGGGTTCCGTTTTAAATCATTTTTGCATAATAATGTTGCCTTTGTAAGATAATATATTCATAGTTTTCAGGAATTAGGGATGGACTTTCCTCTAAAGTAGTGGGTGAAGCAAGATTGATACAGACTACAATGATTGATTTTAGGTTCTAAATCCTTAGTGTTTCAATATGCATTTTTGAATCAGTTTTTTTAACAACCTATAGTGGAATACATATGACACAAAATGTCGACTCGTTGCCAGAAGTTCCAGGTGAGAGGAGAGCAGTCCGTGTCCTACAGGGTCTCTCCAGGGCTGAGTGAGATGGTGAGTGTGGATGGCCCAAAAGAAACACACCAGGCTGGGAGTCTTGTCAAAGCAGGAACTCAAATTTATTGCATCAGCCTCTTGATTATATAAACTCAGAGCATAGAGAGGGGGATTTTTGGTGGCATGAGATGACGTAGGAGGCAGGGAAGGGTGACAGAGGGTATGGGCTGACTGACAGGGCCAATGTCAAAGCTCTACATTAGCAACAGCAGGGCAGAGGTAGTGCCAAACGGGTCTTGTTCAGTCACGCCAATACAGAAGTGACTGAGATAGGTCTCAAAACTTGAGCCAGGCTTAGGCTTTCCCACAAGGCCACAGAAACTTGAGCCAGGCTCAGGTTTGTCCTCATGGCCCCAACCAGAGCTAAAATGGGGCACAGAAACTAAAGCAAAAAGAAGGAGGTAGAAGTTCAATGTGAAGGTATCAGAGGGGATGAAGGCTGTAGTAGGCAAGGTCAAACAAGGTAAAAAGGGAGATATGTATGAAAATGTTACAATGAAGCCTATTAATTTGTAAACCTTCTTTAAAATTAAATATTTTTTAAGTTTCTGGTTTTCCTTATTGTGAGTATGTTGAATTTACATGTCAACCTGAAAAGAATTAACTTACAATACTGTAGGGTCCTTCTCTATGAAGATGGCAGAGCCCTGCTTTTAAGTCTTCCTCTTCGCTATCCATGTTTCATTGTTTCCAATGTAAAAATGTATGCAGGTTTGCACAAATTCTGTTAAGTCATCCTGAGGTATTTGATATTTGTATAGAATTACAAGTGTCATTCTAAATTATTCATTGCTAAGTTGTTTATAGAAATGCTATTTATTTTTACATATTAGGCATGTGATATTGACTAACTTAGTGATTAGAACTGGAAGTTTTTTATGTCATTGGATTTTAGTTAGCGATTCATCTTCTATTGTCAGCCCTTCTATTTCTTCCTGACCAGTTCCTCCATGGCTCACTGCCCTCTCCACCTCCACTGCAGTTCTGAAGAGAAATGGTCAAGGTGGCATCTCATCTTATGGGCTAACTTAGCATTAGAGGAGGAAAACAGCCAGTTTCATCATGAAAATGGTGTCAGAAATAGGCTCTGCTTAACTTTTATTATTAGATTGAAAACTACTCTCTTCAAACCTAGTTTTCTGAGTATTTTATCATGAATAAACATTGAATTTGTAAAATAATTTTCAATTCATAGGCATATATATACACATTCATTTTCTTTTTCAGTTAGTGATTACAGATATTTAAATTGATTTATTTAAGCCAATCACATTATTTAGATCAACCCAACTTGGGCACCAACCATCTTCATTGTCACATTCACAAACCACTGGATTCAATCTATTGATGACCTGTTCTAGTTATTGTGAATCATTCTTTCACCATTTTTGTAAGAATTTGAATGGGATAGTTTTATTTATTTTCTAAAATATTTTAGAAAAATCAATTGAGGATGAAATTCTTTCACATGTTTTAGGTACACGTTTAAGAGTGTGGAATAAGTGCATGACCATTTAGTAAAGTATTGTTCAAGGGATTTACTTTAGTGATGTTATCAACTTATTTACACAAAATACTGATAATACTTCATAAATATTCCCTTACTGTTTATGAGGCCCTTGCTAATATCCCTTTATTATGAATACTAATAATTTATCTTCTTCCCTTTTTAGAAACTGTAGCACATGCTAATCAAGTCTTGCCTTCCTCTTAATTTCTTTTATGTTTTCTAATTCATTGACTGTTTCCTTCTTTACTTTCTTTTTCCTATTTTATTTTACATTTTTGTTTCATTTGTTCTTCAGTTTCTACTCTCTCTAGATCAAAGCTAAAATCAAAGCTTAGGCCCTTTATCTCATGACATATAAGCATGGAATCAATTGTGGAGGAGAAACCTGGAAAGGGGCTAGCATTTGAAATGTAAATAGATAAAATATCCAATAAAAGAGAAATTATTTAAGCTATTCATTATAGAGTTTGAAGAATTACTTTAATTTTCATTCAACATTAAGTACAAAATTATATTTAATTTATTGTCTGACATGTGCATTATGTACATCTTCAAAGTTTATTTTATAAATATAATTTCCAAATAATTTCATTGTTTTTCGATTTAATTCACATGTATTCAGAATAAATTTTATTTGGTTTCTTTTTTAAGGTTTATTTATTTTCCATGTATGAATGTTTTGATGCATGTATGTATGTATGTATGTTTACTACATGCATGCCTCATACTCAGAGAGTCCAGAAGAGGGTATGTGGGTACTGGGAAGCAAACCTAGGTTCTCAAAATGAGCAACAAGTGCTTTCAACTACTAACCCATATTTCTAGTCTCTGATTTCAATTTTGTAAAAAGGTTTTCATGGGCCCATCGTACCAGAGAGGCAAAACTCAGTTAACAGAACTGTGTACTCTTCCAGAGGACATGATTTGATTCCCAATAGTCACAAGGTGGTTCAGAACTCTTTATAACTCCAATTCTAGGAAATCTGATGCCCTTTACTACACTCTGCACGAATGAGGCATTCATGTTCTCCACATGCAAGCAAAACACCCATAATTTAATTATATTTAATTAACCAATTAATTAAGTAATTAAAATGTTTTAAGTTTTCCTGACACTATCATGGTCCAGTGGTGGCATATCTTAGGCAATGTTTCTTGTACACCTGTGCTGTAGTTACAAGCTGATTATGGGTCAGCAACAACTCGGGGGCTGACCTTGTTTTAAAGCTCTAGCTCATCATTTATTTTTGTTATCTTGGCATGTAAATCTCATTTATTTTTGTTATCTTTGTATGCAAATGTCTGAGAAAGATGAATTCAAACATTCAACTTTATAGATGGGCCTCTGTAATCTTTCCATTTTATCAGTTTGTGAGTCATTTATTTAAAATAGAAAATAGAATTAGAAAATCACATGCTTCTTGCTCATTTGTTTCACCTTTATACATCTGTTCCTTTTTCTCTCTTTCCCTTTTTAAAGATATTAGATATGAAGTATATATTAGGTATGTATTAGGTATGAAGTATCCCTGAAAGGCTCATGTTTTGAATGCTGAGTTCCCAGTTGGTGATTGGACCCTTAAATCTCTTACTTCAGCAATGGATTAATTTCATGATGTATCTTAATATCGCATCCTACTTCTTTTATATTACTTGTAATTCTGATCATCTCCACTAACTTCTATACATATTTGCAATGTAAAATATAGGGCGATATGTAATGATAGCCTTGGGAATGTAGCACATAATATCATCATGGTAGTAGACTTATTTCCACCTCACATTTTTTGCTACTTCTTTTACACATTCCTTTCACATGAGTTTTAATCTGCACAGTGTATGCTTCTGCTTTTAATTTTTCTTTTTTAAAAGAAACTCATCATATGATGTTTTTCAAAAAATATGTTTAATATTTATTCATATATTTACTATTCCTAGAAAATAGTTAGCGTGTGTGTGTGTGTGTGTGTGTGTGTGTGTGTGTGTGTGTCTGTACATGGAGTAATACAGCTTTGTGGAGGAAATTCGCTTAGATATGAATCCATGTGCATATTGGCATCAGGTGTTCCCCAATTGTTCTTTATTGTATTTTTTGAAACAAGGTCTCTCACTGAACATGCAGCTTGCTGATTAGCTACTGTGTGGCTAGCTAGCTTCAGGGATGCCCCTATCTCTGCTTCCCCAATTCAGAGAGTCTAGGCCTTTGCATATCACCCAGGATTTATGTGTGCACTAGGGCTCAAGTTTAAATTCTGCTTATGTGCCAAGCATTTAAACCACTGACCTACCTCTTCATCCTCTCTTTAGTTATTTTTATGCACTCAAGTTTTAACTGGCACCGCGTTTTCTACCTGAAAGTTCATTGTATCTTTCATAGCAGTGAGATGTCTGTGCAGTTACATGACTCTGAGCAACCTATCTGATTTCTTATTTTAATAATTTATTCTTTGATTTTTCTGGCCTGCAGTAAAACATTTTCAATTCACTTTGTTCCTTTCCTGGATTCAACCTCTTTGCATGATAGTGTGTCTATTTTACTGTGTTTGTTATTGGTTTGGTGCAGACAGAACATTTTTCCTCTGAGGACAGTATCCTTCACTAAGAAAACCTGGTCTGTCTGAGGATTCCAGGGAGGGCTCCTGTGTTAGAAAGCTTTGTGTTCTTGCTGGAAGGAATGTGAAATACCTGTAGCCTAATGTGGTCCTAAACTAAGTGGCTCTATTCTTGCTTATATAAACTAACATCCTCACTGAAGGAAGGGCCCCTGCTGCTCTCTTTGCAAGTTTAAGCTTTCTTATTTCTAGACTTGATGACTCAAATTACAGTTATATTGACTTTCTTGTACTCTAGTCTCCTCAATTCAGCAAGACTACCAGGGCTTTGCTGGGTTTCTCAGCCTACAATGTACGGACATGGTCCTCTGGCAGTACACTGAGAAGCTCCAGGGCTCCCCTCATCTAGTTCCCTTTTCTCGGGCATCATACTCTAAGAGAGCTTGATGTCCAAATTTTGTCTTTCTAGTTGCTGATATGTCAAAAGAGCGACACCTAGAAGTGTTAAGAGTTCGAGGAAAGAAGCGGAGAAACTCATAACTGCATAAAACATATGAAAACAGAATAATTTTCCAGCATTAATCTCATACCTGCCCATCTTAGGTCATGCCTCAAGGAAAGAATATTTGGGAAAATAAGAGACAGATAGTAAGTAGAAGAATGTAGTTATAAACACAAAATCTCTGTACTTCATTCCTCTTCTCTACTTCCTCTTAGTAACCAACCGTTCCCTCTCTGAATCTTCTCTACTATGAATCTACCATTAAAATATTATTATATTCAAACCCAACAAACCAAATCAGACAGAGAGTGAGAAGGCCCTATGATATTAAACATCTCATAAAAGGAGTCACTATTGTGACAGAAAAAAAGAAGAAATAAAAAACGAAATCCATGGACCTTTACCTCTGAATCAGTGTGAGAATTTGAATGACTATAGACCTTATTCCTGCTCAAGAAAGATCTCCTATAAATGTAGTCTCAGCATCTCATTTCCTTCACACTTAACACCTTTACCCTACATTTATAATTCTTAAAGTAGGCAAATATCAATCTCTGAATTTCTGGTGTTAGAATTAATGGGAAATTAGGAACAAACGAAACACAGAGTTCAGTGTCTGAGACAACAGAACTCTATCCTATGAAAGCTTTTGTTCGGTTGATGTATAAAAGGAGCACTCAGTTATTTATCATTATAGTGTAGTCTCCAACAACAAATATTGTTCGATCTCTGGAATCCTGGCTTTATAAATCATGTAAGGCAACACAGATTCTATTTATAAACAACTTTGAAAGGCCATATTGTGTCCCCAATTCACTTGCCAAAGTCCCACTGAGATGGAGTCATGTGCAGATCAAGGTCACGGCATAGCTAATAGTCTCACTTTCATCTCCATGTGAGAAACTGGGGTGAAGGCATAAGTCTTACATCAGTAAAGTTCAAGCGCCTATGTAACTGATTAGGGTCCAAGGCCAAATACAAAGGCTTATTTTTAAAAGAATTGTTGCCATGGCTTGGACACCTCACAGATGCGCATGTGTATCAAAGCAACAGGCACCAACTGACTGAAACTGCTCAGATCAGAGGCAACCAGAGAGCTCTCACTCATAATCCAGCAAAGTTCCTGCCTTGAACTCTCAAACAATGAGCTATTGATCATCCAGAATCAACCGCTCTCGTCTTCCCTCCCTCTCACTTACCCACTCAGCTTCAAGCCAAGCTGTTGCAGTCAAAATAATATACTTTAAGAAAAATTGGTGTCCTTAAAATTGCTAGTTTTAAACCTGCCTCCTGCAAAGGTAATTCTGTGCAGTACCTCTTATCTTCCAATGTCTTGAATAATTACACAATTTAGAAACTTTATCCCAGTTTGTCCCTTGTTTGTATCTAGCAGTATATTATTTTCTTCTCAAGCTCCAGGGTTCATAATTTCCATGCCACAGCCATTTGGAAGATGAAATATGTTCTTTATTACCTCAAACAGCACTTGATGCATCACATTTAGCCAGCGCTCACACAAGTCAAGTGGAGGAGATCCTGTAAACGTAGACATTTCTGTGCACTGCTCACTCGGGTGAAAAGGTGAAGTCAAGCGTGCCATGGCTGGGAATTTATGAAAACATTCAAACTCCTCCGCTTGAGAAAATATCACAGAGACATCGGCTTCTTTCTATCATAGCCATATTTGAGGTGATGGCCCACTTTAGGTCAGGAGAACAACAAAACTGTTAGGCTGATTTTAAGCATCCATCCTTTCTGAAGATTGGAAGTCAGAGTTGTAGTGCCCTCATTTATTTATTTATTTATTTATTTATTTATTTATTTATTTCTTTTTCTTTCTTTCTTTTTCATTTCAATAGATTTTTTTCTGCCTCTGCTGTTTAATGCAGGCTTTATGCCAAAACCGTCTTAGAACGTCTGTTGTGCCAGATGTCACCCTTTTGCCCTTTTGCTCTATCTGCAGATTTTCTTTTAACAACCGCTGAAGCCCAAGTTAGCAAGCACAGTAAAAGAGGCATTGTGAATAACACCTTTTGTATTTTGAATAACACCCTCAAAGAGCACAGTGCCTTATTCATGCACTACATCTCAAAAAAAAGTGATTATTTATGCTCCTTTCCATTTTAAGTGAGAACTTTAAGGATTTAGTGTTTGAGATCCCTGTCCTCACCCACAGTGGAAGCTGAGACCTGAGCTATAATACAGATTGATTTGGGTTTGCTGTCTGACTGATTATTTCAGAGAAAGAGAAGAGAAACGACATTGTTTTGCCAGGAAACACTCTACATCTATTCTAAATTTCCAAAACAGACCTATAGACCAGGACTCATCCCCACAGGGACTAACTCTCTGCAAAGATGGTCTCAACAAAGTATCGTGTTCAAAGAACTGGTTCTGCTGTGTGTTCCGACAGACAGCAGAGTTCTGGAATCAAAACTAAAGTAGGAGGAACTTCTAGACTCGGTGATGGTCAAATTTGACCTACTACTCACTTGTTGGCTTTCAACTTTGGAAGATTCTGTTTGGAAATCAAGCAACATTTTACAGCTGAATATGATGAGTCAGAATGCAAGATATTTTCTGTTGTAGATTTGAGAGCTCTCAAATGGTCTCCAAAAAGGGAGATTGAGGATATATTATTCATTATTTCAACGAGAACTTGTTTTAAATAACCAATTCTGAGTTTCATCTAAGTTGATTCCTAGTCACCAAATTTATTTTACATAAAAGATAATAAGCTATAAAAACACAAAACCGTTCAATATTTGAGTTCATAGATTTCACTCCTTTAAAAGTTAAAATAGATATTAGAGGCCATATCCAGTTAACAGAAACAAGGAAACGCAAATATGAAATGAGTTGGCTAATGTTTTCAGAAAGCACTGAGTAACAGCTATATCATTAGGAGAAAAAGCCATATGCTAGCAATGACTCAAAAAAGGAGAAGGCAATCTTCACTCTTTGTATATGAGGAACAAGAAACCTACTGAGAGAGGTTAACCTATTCAAGGTAAAAAAAAAAAAAACAAAAAAAAACTACTCTTTACCTTTTTGCTCTCCCATTTCTCTTCCAGTACTACAAATAGCAATTTTTTTTTAAACTTTCAGGAAATGAGCAGTACTGCTAAGAACCAGTTTTCAGAGGGATTCAAAGATCACAAAAAGGCTGAGCCAAATAGATGTTGTTATCACCATGTTGTAGCCTGTGACTCGGGGGAAGGGGTAGAGATCATTGAGTTTTGACATACATGTACTTAAGTAAATACATTATAAACAAAGCAAAATGGTCTCACTCTGTACCCCAAGGTGGCCTCAGATTTGCGATCCTCTTTTCTCAGCTTGTCAAGTGCTGGGAGCATAATTGTGTTCACCCATACCTAATATCTGCTCACATTCAAATTTGTACAGGAATTTTTTTCAATACTTACACTATGATTAGAATGTGAAACGTATCTTGGTAGGCTCATGTGTTCAGAGACTTGATCCTTAATTGTTGCTGATTTTGTGAGATGTCACAAAATCATTAGCCCATAATGCCTCATTGGAGGAAGTAGGTCACCAGAAGAAAATCACGGAGTTTTAGCTCTGCCATACCTGTCATGCCTACCACGCCCTGACCTGACCTGACCTAACCTAACCTGACTTTCCCTGACCTGCCATGCCTTGCCACATGCCCTGCCATGCCCTGTTTGGGATCTAAAGCTTCCTGATTCACCAAGATATAAGCAATCAGTTCCATGGTTCCACTGTCATGGTCAAGAGCTGGTCCCACCAGGCCTCCTTCGAAAGGATAGTCTGTCTAGCCCTCCTTGTAATGTAAACAAAATAAAATCAAAGCACTGAGATTTAGGTAAATACTATTCAAAAATTCTCACATTGGTTGATGTAGTCAATGCAGACACTGCTTTGAAAGTGAAGTAAAACCTCCAAACCTCCCTATTATCTGGCATCAGAGAAAGTATCAAACTCACTATACAGTAGCACCTTATCTTTTTGTGAAAGTACTAACAAACAATACTAACACTAAGAAACAGAAGTATTTTTCCTAGTGCTATGTCACAAAAATACCAGCCACAGAAAAAGTATTTAGAATGAGAGACAATTTATGAACAACAACTAATATATTAGTCCTATCCCAGGAGACTTTACTTCGCAGACTACCATAGTTGATCTGAAGTTATTGGAAGCAGTGAATTTAGTGCCACAGCAGGAAACTTTATCATATCAAGAGATATAAAGATGGAAGCAAGGTAGCCAAGCTATTTAACTACAAAGGAACAAATCACGATAATTTACTCCTTAAGATTAAAGGAGAAATTACTGTTTCACGACTTCATCTTCAGTATTATACTTTTTATTATCTTTAAGAAATATCAAAAATCAGAAATACCTTATAACACTGTAGGGAATAATAAAAAGGATTAATGAATAAATGAAAGATGGGGACTCTCAAAACAAAGTCTTTGTATATTGACTTAGTATACTGTGTCTAATACAGATTTATGGACATTCCGGAGACACTTCTCCACAGATGGCTAGTATTATGAAAAACACTTACTACCCTTACATCATTTCAAGGACGTTTATAGAAAGACTGCCAAGATCAGTCTCCGCTTGGAGAGGGGTTCTGGGAGAAGGGGTATCTGGGAGCATTGAAAACAAACAACTCAAATTGTGCTTACAAGCTGGAGGCCTATGTTCTGCTCCCTTGAGACCGATTTCCAGGCTGCTTTTTTTTTTTTTTTTTCTGTTCTGCTTTCTCTCTGGAGCTCTCTCTATTTTCCCGCTCAAGACAGTTCTCCAAGCAATTCTCTCTTGCTATTCTAAAAAGTTTCTCTGGATAGCTCATCTCTTGCAGATCATAGGGCCAGTCTTTTATTTTGCATATCAATTCAGTCATTACTCCAGGTTCCCTTTTGATGATCTTATGAATCGGAGTAGGCATCCCATAATTCCCCCAGCCCTTTGATTCTCAGGAGACAGCAAAGACATTTTTTTTTTAACTTTGTAAAAGAACTCAAAGATTTCCCTGCATCTGTTAGGCACAGATGATAAACTAGCTGAGTGAGACCCTGCTCTGAAATTACCATTTGTACCACACCTGGGCCTAATTTTGCTCTGTCTCAGGCCTACCTTGAAATCAAGAACCTGCCTGCCTTTGTATCTGCCTGCCTTTGTATCTTTTTGAAAAGCTGGCTCATTACTGCAACTGTGTTTGTTCCTTTAGACTTGTGAAGCCCCTCGTATAATTTATATTGCATCCGATATTTTGCATAGTTGAGAAATTATATATTTTCTTTTTTTCACTTTATGATGAGAGTATTTGTTTTCTCTGTTTTTTCAATTAATTAATTAATTAATTAGGCTTTTTGAGACAGGGTTTCTCTGTATAGTCTTGGCTGTCCTGGAACTCACTCTGTAGACCAGGCTGGCCTCCAACACAGAAATCTGCCTTCCTCTGCCTCCCAAGTGCTGGGATTAAAGAACTTGCACCACCACTGCCCGGCTTTAATCTTCTATTTAATTTTACACTCCAGATTTTATTCCCTGCCCCATCCAACCTCCAACTGTTTCACATCCCATACCTCCTACTCACACTCCTGTCTTCATGAGAATGTCCCCACCGCTACCCAACCAGACCTCTATACTCCCTGGGGCTCCCAGTCTCTTGAGGGTTAGGTGCATCTTCTCTGACTGAACATAGACCCATCAGCCCTTTGCTGTATACGTGTTGGGGGCCTCATATCAGCTGCTGAACGCTGCCTGATTGATGGTCCAGTGTTTGAGAGATCTCAGGGTTCCATGTTAATTGAGATTGCTGGTCCTACTACAGAGTCGCCCTCCTCCTCAGTTTCTTCCAGCTTTTCTCTTATTCAACCCACAGGGGTCAGCAGTTTCTGTCCTTTGGTTGGGTGAAAATATCTGCCTCTGACTCTTTCAGCTGCTTGTTGGGTCTTCTGAAGGGCAGGCATAATAGGTCCTGTTTTATGAGTACTCCACAGCCTCAGTAATAGTGTCAGGCCTTGGGACTTCCACTTGAGCTGGATCCCACTTTGGGCCTGTCGCTGGACCTTCTTTTCCTCAGGCTCCACTTCATTTCCATCCCTGCAGTTCTTTCAGATAGTAACAATTATGGGTCAGAGTTTGACTGTGGGATTGCAACCCCCTCCCTCACTTGATGCCCTTTCTTTCTGCCCACCTTATAGAGGTGGGCTCTATAAGTTCCCTTTCCCTACTATCAGGCAATTCATCTAAGGTCCCTCCCTGTGAGTCCTGAGAGTCTCTCACTTCCCAGGTCCCTGGTGCATTCTGGAGGATCTCTCCACCTCCTACCTCCTGTGGTTACCTGTTTCCATTCTTTCTGTTGGCCCTTAGGGCTTCAGTCCTTTCCCCTCACCTAATACCAAATCAGGTCAAATCAGGCTCTGTCTTTCTCCCCCACCTCCTCCCTGTCCACTTTCCCTCCCAAGTCCCTCCTTCCCTCCTACCTTGTGATTGTTTTCTTGTCTCTCCCAAGTGGGTACTGAGGCATCCTCACTTGGGCCCTTCAGCTTGTTGACCTTTTTGAGTTCTGTGGACTGTATCTTGGGTATTCTTTACTTTTTGTTTTTGTCGCTGTTGTTGTTTGGCTAATATCCACTTATTAGTGAATACATACCATGCATGTTCTTTTGAGTCTGTGTTACCTAACTCAGGATGATATTTTCTAGTTTCATTCATTTGCCTGGAAAAGCAATCAATTAAATATGGGGTTCTTTTTATTGGGGTTTTGCTTCTATGATCACAAAGGAAATGCTGATTTCCTTTGTATAATGCATTAACAAAGGCTTCCCCACATCATCTACATGGGACTGAAGCTGGGGAAACAGGAAGCTAACCTTGTCTGTCCTACTTATTATTCTTTTAAGTAACAGAGTCCTCTATCTCTGACACAGAAGCCCCCGTCATCCCCACTAGGACTATATACACAAGTATACTGCCTTACAAGTGAAGTAAAATGTTAAAAACCTTCATAGTATCTGGCATTGGTGAAAGGATTTAATTCACAATACAATGAAAAGTTACATTTTTGTTAACAAAAAATAACGTAGACAATGATCTTTTCTAGTCTCATGTCACAAAAATAGCAGACTACTGAATTAGACATGTTATACCCAGACTAGAATGTTAAGAAAGCAATGGATGACTGAACTGGACTCAGAAAATCCAACTTGTAATTGAAGCTAGATCCTGAAGAAGCAGGAAACTGAGGCAGTAAGTAGGTGTGTACTGTGTTTGGCACAGAATTCCAAAGAGCTGAGAAGATTTATGCAATCAGAAGAATAGAAAACAAGATGATTACTGGCAAGGCAATAAGTATATCACTGGATGGTACAGATTTAGGTTCAGGATGTATAACCCATTCTCTCATCTCCAAGATGATTAGAAGATGGACAGGTACCAGCAAAACATAGGCAACATTATTATGCAAAATTAATTAATTAATTAATTAATTAAGCTAAGACTCTAGCATATGAAAGAGACAGGAAAAGAGACTGTTTAGATAGTAAGTAAGGGTTGGAGTTGCATTGTGGGACTGCTAAACAAACATATAAAATCATAAGAGTGTCAATTCAGCTGTTAGATGTCATGTTCATCAGTGGCACAGCAGATACTGGCTCAAGATTAAGGCTCACAGACCCTTCATGGCCTGTCCAAGTAAATGAATGGAGCTGGATCTGCTGCTGGAGTCATCTGTGAAATTAATGTAAAGGCTCAGAAAAGAAACTGCATCTGACATGGGAAACTGCTACCCGTAAAGAATTATATCTAGTTTATAAATATAGTATAGTAGAAATGTCTTTGTTATTTTTAATAGTAAAGACCTAAGTCATATAGCAATTCATTCAATCAAGTGAAACATGAGTTTTGTTTTTGTCAAAAATCCAACTGCTCTGACACCAAAATGGAAAAGTACACATAAGGCTTGGATTTCACATATGTTGGGCTTAAGAAACAATGGTGAAAGTATAGTTGGCTGTATTTTTGTCCTCAGTGAAGATTTATTCTGTAGTCTCTGAAACCTGGGAGATTCATTAAAACACACCTTTGTTGTTGCCTGCCAAAGCCCTCCATCTTAGCGACTCAGCAACCAATCTATTCACTGAGTTCTGTCTGAAAAATGAGTCACATTTAGGACAGGAGAGATGTCTCAGTAGTTAAGAACAATTGACATTCTTCCAAGGAATCGGGTTCTATTTCTACAATCTACATGGCAGCTCACAACCATCTAGAACTCTAATTCCTGGGACTCTGATGACCTTTCTTGGCCTCACAGACACTACCTATGCTCCTGGTACATGGACATACATGTAGACAAAGTATCCATACACATAATTTTTTTAACTTAAAATTCTCTTTATTAAAAAAATTGATACAAGTGTACAAAGTAAATCCTGATTTCAATATTTTTCTTGGAGAACTTTCTTTTTTCTGCCTATCTGTTCTTACTTCTCACCATATATATTCTTGCCATTGTCCCTATTAATAAGGACACTTTGGGGCTATATTATTTTTCCCTGATAATGTCATTTTTGTTACAGTCTCTGGAAATCTCTGCAGGTCACTTGGCTGCCCCTTTATGACATCTGGACATTAAATACTACCACCTGGCCTCTATTACTTTGGGACCTTATCATTCCCATTTTGATTAACAAGCCAACCCTTCTAACAGTATGCCCTGCTATTAACAATGCTTCCCAAAGGAAAACCACCACAGAGTCTCTTACTAATGCTGGTTCCCTTCTGGATATCATATTCCCAATGACCTTGGGTACATCTTCTCAGATTTTCTGGCTTCAACTCTTTTGGATAATCAAGGATCTCCATGAACCTCTCGTTGTCCTCTTCTACTGCTGCAATTCAGATATTTCAATTGTAAATCTCCACATTTCCAAGGAGCCACACTAGAAATGAGTTTGCCCATCCTTCTGAAGTTTTAGTCATAATGGTTAATTGATCATAACAAATAAATAGTCTCTATTATTAATTGAATGGTCATGTCCTCCTTGATTTAACTACATTAAAAACTAGCTCACAGATACAGCTTCCTTTAGTAGAAGTGGTTAATCTTATATTTTCTTTGGGGTATAGCTTCATTTTCTATTCTCGTATGTATCATGCCCTTAATGAGGTGTATACTGCTGGTTAAACTTACTTGTTGATATTACAGCTAAAAAATAACAAGAAGAAATTGAACTGACTAGGGAAACAATATCTACCCCTAAGGGAGTGGGCTGCATTTTTAGTTGTTTTCCTGTTGCAAAGGACAGTGGCTTGTTTTTAAGATATACTACAGCAGCTCTACAGACACTTGGTTTAAATTGTCTGCAAACTGTCTTAATCTTTCCATTAGGCCTGTATATTGCACCAGTGAAATGATATGGAAAAGCCAATTCCATCATATGGTATGCACTGTTCTTCCCTGAAACATACAAAGCCCAAATCATTGCACCTGCAGGTTTCCTCCACCAAACTACTGTCTCAAGTTACTTCCAGCAAAGGATATGGAAATAGGTCCGTGAATTGCACTAACAATCAACTTGTGTAACATCCTATTTTTTTTGTTTTTTTGTTTTGTTTTGTTTTTGTTGTTATTGTTGTTGTTTTCAAGACAGGGTTTCTCTGTGTAGCTCTGGCTGTCCTGGAACTCACTCCGCAGACCAGATTGGCCTTGAACTCAGAAATCTGCCTGCCTCTGCCTCCCAAGTACTGGGATTAAAAGCATGCGCCATCACTGCCTGGCAACATACTATTTTAACTCCTGCTTTCCCAGAACAACATTCACCTTTCTAGGTGAGTAGAATCTATCTGGCCAAGAAGGTAAGACAGTGATACACACAAAAGCATAGTATTCTGACAGAGAAGGGAAAAAAATTCAAATTGGGAAAAAAAACTACTAAATCACAACACAGATTATAGTCTTCTCTATTTGTTCATATATTTATTTATATTTGTCTTTCCATTTTTCTTCTTTAGTGTAAATAGCTAGGCTCTTCACCACACTCCAACTGAGACTATGGCCTTTTAAGGAAGCTTAAATTAACACCTAAATTTAATTCCTATTTCCACTCCAATCTAACACAGGAAGTCCCCTTACAGTTCCACACCAGAGGAGCATCCAGACTTTTGCAGGTATTTCATTCTCAGTGAACTTACTATTCAAACTCATCAATTTTATTTTAGTCACACATAATTATTCAGCTTTATTGATACCTATTCAATAAAAATTAAAAACTCCATAGTTTTCCTGAGAATCTAAAAAATTATATTTACCTTGCAATATAAGCAAATGTGCTATACTTCTCTGGGAAGCTTGTTTTTTTCTGAAGGGAGATGAAGGAGCAGTGGATCTGTGGGAGGGCAGGGTCAGGGAAGGGAATGGGAGAATTGGAGGGAGGGGAAACTGCCACTGGGATGTAATACATGAGAGAAAATTGAGCTTAAAGTTAGCTGAAAAATAATAGTTGCTGTCAGGGGCTATCTACATGCCGACATTCTTTCAAGAAGTCCTTTCTCACAGAGGCTGGGGGCAATTCTCCTTGTCAATCTATATCTCGTCAAACTTGCCACTGCACAGATGCTGATTTTACACCTTTTGTGGCTCCTGAAAGTAAGCACATTCTGTCTGTAGCTGGGGCTTAATAACTGCAGTGTCTGCATCACATGGGGGGAAGCTGAGTGCGGCTTCTTCTGCTCTCTAACCGTTCTTGTGGGATCTAGTATTCAAAAAGACCCAAAATCATATGCTTACATTGATCCCCTCTTCCCTAAATTAGCTTAGAATTGTATTGTTTTAAAAGGTAGAACAGTCAATGTGAATTTTGATATATCTTTTAGCATTTATCCAGAATTAAGCAACTGGAAGAATCTCATCAGGAAAGGAGACATTTAAAACGGAAGATTCAATTCCATCTTAGATAGATTTTTTTTAAAACCAAGAAAGTGATGTGCCTCAAACAGTTTTAAAGAATAATGAAATGACCTTGTGCCTTCTCTCTACCTGTCACATTCCACAGTTAATAATATAAAGTCTGAAAGACACAAATTACACAGAAATGGCGACAAGAGTGAAGGATCTACAACAGGAAAGAAAGGATTATCAATCTTAGATGAAATTTTGAAAGGAAAAAAGTTTATTTTTGTTATTTCACACAAATGGATTTGCCTAAGCATAACTAAAGGCTTCACCCAATTCAAGTTGTAATAAAAGCAGACTGATAGCTGTAAAATGAATAGACAAAGAGTAACAACTCTCCTGAGGAGGCTAGAAACCAGTTGCTTATGACTTTTTGTCTTAGATCTTACACTTAGGAATAGAATGAATCCTAGGCCTTTCACAATTTCACACAGATTTCTTACACTTTAGACTACAGTTGACACTTTAGTGTGTATGGCTTCCACAACTCTGATTTCAATTAACTGTAAAAGAAAAAATATTTAAAAGAAAAACTGTATCGATACTATATACATATTTCTATTCATTATTGTTACTCTCTATACCGTATCCTAACTATTCACACTGCAGTACAATGGATTGAGAATTATGATCTCCTAGAAGTCATTTAGAACTTATATGCTTTGGTTATAGGAAAATGCTACCTTGTTGTGCAGAAGAAACTTGATCATCCACAAATTTTAGTATTTGCTAAGAAATCTTAAGCCCATGGTTATTTAGATAAAGTTACATTTCTATACTTTCAGCTTGCTTCCTTGGAGTCTAAGATAATGTACAAACAGATGTATACCAGTGTCAATTCTCATAGAAAATGAACTTTGAGGACATGACCGTCCTTTTTTTTTTACCTCTGGTTTGTCAAGAACAAGTCTTTCAATCCTTGTTAGGAGTCTTTCAATTCTTGTTTTCAATCCTTTACTTGGTGGAAGGTAGAAAAGTGTGGTCATATTATGCAGACACTATATTTAAAGTCTATCCCAACTGTTTTATAGAGAGTGAGCTCAAGTAGCTTAAACTTCTTGAATTTCCATTTCCCTTTCTTTGAAATATTATACCCCTAGAGGTGATGAATGAATAGGGATTTTTATTGCTTAGCATTTAGGCATTTAATGGTGTTTATACTTATTGAACATTTCATCTATTTGTTTCAAAACATATCTCTGACATATCTGAAAATTATTGACATTATATATCAATTTGTCCAATTCAATTTTTTCTCTTGAAAAGATAAAATAAGCAGGTAAATTTACCATCATGTATTTACTAATATCCTGAAGAACAGTTAAAGAAAAAAGAAAACCAGACTTCAGCTCTGAATATTGGAAGCAGTCTCAGTAAATATATTACTTTTCTTTGCTATGAAGAGACCCTATGAGCAAGGTAACTTATAAAAGAGTTTATTGGAGCTCATAGTTTCCAAGGATAAATCCATGACCATTGTGGTGTTAAGCATGGCAGCAAACAGACATGTAGGCATGGTGATGAAGCAATAGCTGAAAGCTTACATCTCAAATCACAAGTAGAAGGCAAAGAAAGCTAACTGGGAATAGTGTTATTGGGTTTTGAATCCTCAAAGCTCACTCCCAGTGACACACTTCTGAAAAATAAGATCACAGCTTCTAATCGTTACCAAACTGACATATCAATGGGGAATAAGTATTAATATATATATATATATGTGTGTGTGTGTGTGTGTGTGTGTGTGTGTGTGTGTGTGTGTGTGTGTCTATGGAGGCCATTCTGATTCAAACAACCACATTAAGCATGAAAGGATACAAACATGTAGTAAAACAAAGAGAAAAAGTCTTTTATCTTTCCCCTTAAAGGAGGTGGAGTAGGAGGAGGAAGAGGAGGAAGAGGAAGAGAAGGAGGAGGAGGAGGAGGAGATCACTGGCTAGAGAGATGAATCAAAGGTTAAGAGCAGTAAATGCCCTTGCAGAGGACCTGGGTATGGTTCCCAACACCCACATTACAGCTCACAGCTGACTATTTCAGGACCAGGGGATCGAATGACTATTTCTGGCTTCACAAAAATCAGGCACACGTGTGGTTCGTAGACATATATGTAACAAAAACACTCATACTCATTTTTCAAAATTAAATATCAGATCAATTATGTATCAAAACCAAAATAAAAGTGTGAAGGGGTGTAGGGAGTGGTTCTGATGGTCAGATTGGGAATGAATAATGAAGGTCCTGTTCCCCAATTGGTTCTTAATCAGTCAATAAAGATGTTAGTAATCAATGGCTTGGTGGACAAGGCAGGACTTCCAGTTTCCCACAGGTATGCTAGCAGGAAAGAGTTCGAGATGCTTTCGGGGGTGGGGGGGAGAGAGAGCCACCAGCCATATGAGATCGTGGATGGATTGGCTATTGTCTGCTCCCAGACTGGGCCTGGGGTAGCAGGCAGGAGATTAGAAATGTAACTAAGCTGAAGGCAGATTTAGGATGCTGAGCTGGGAGTGAAGATAAGGACATGTTAGCCAAGGGAGGCTTAGAAGTATCCGGATATTGAGATAAAAGCATTTAGAAATAAGCTGATGTGTGTGTGTGTGTGTGTGTGTGTGTGTGTGTGTGTGTGTGTGTGTGTGT
>NW_021604633.1:16135697-16161214 GCF_004785775.1 Grammomys surdaster | reverse complement strand
TGTGTGTGTGTGTGTGTGTGTGTGTGTGTGTGTGTGTGTGTGTGTGTTTTAGAATCCTATATTTAGATCTGTACGAAAGTATAATAATTCAAAAATATTTCATAGAAAGTTCAGTTCATTTCTTGGCCTACTGTTACTGCTTTTGTATGTGTGTGTTATTATTTTTTTTAAAAAAAGCATTAAAACATTTATATATATAAGAAAAAAAGTCAAATTCAGAAATATAAAAACATTGAATTTCTTATTGAAGCTCAAATGTCAAATGAGAATTAATACCTACAAAGAAATAAAAAAAATTTGCAAAGAATTTTAAAGAAAAGGTTGACAAATTTTTTCTTTGTTCTTTAATGATAACATTTGTTTCTTTATTTTTTCACTCATGTATTACATCCCAATTGCAGTTTCCCCTCCCTTCAATTCTCCCAGTCCCTTCCCTGACCCTGCCCTCCCACAGATCCACTGCTCCTTCATCTCCCTTCAGAAAAAAAACAAGCTTCCCAGAGAAGTATAGGAAATGCACATTTGCTTATATTACAAGGTAAATATAATTTTTTAGATTCTCAGGAATACTATGGAGTTTTTAATTTTTATTGAATAGATATCAATAAAGCTGAATAACTATGTGTGACTAAAATAAAATTGATGAGCTTGAATAGTAAGTTCACTGAGAGTGAAATATCTGCAAAAGTCTGGATGCTCCTCTGGTGTGGAACTGTGAGGGGACTTCCTGTGTTAGATTGGAGTGGAAATAACAAATACATTTCCAGCTCTAAAATACTACAGATTGCCTACAGGTCTTTAGGGACAATTAATTTTAAAATTGTATCTAGGCTTACTGGAGAAAAACACCATGTTCTCTTAGCAAAGTATGCCCAAGACATAGGAAAAGAGAACACAATATTTTTTTCAATATTCCTGTTTAGTAGGTGATCTAAGCAACCATGATGAGCATTCAAAATGCCATGGACAAAAGATGCACATAAATTGAACACATAGCACTTTAAGTGTGTTATCTTATTTAATCTAAGCAATCTTCTGACATATAACACACTTTGGTGAGTTGAATGAGAATGCCCACCATAGGCTCTTATGCTTTATTATTTGGTTCCCAGTTGGTGGATTGTTTAGGAAGGATTAGGAGGTGTGGCCTTGTTGAAGGAGGTGTTTTACTGAGGGTAAGCTTTCCTGTCAGGCTCTCTGCCATGATGCTCATGAGCTCATCCCTAAAAAGGTAAGCTCATCCCACTGAAAGGGTTTTTTATAAGTAGCCTAGGCCATGGTGTCTTAAAAAAGAAAAAGAACAGTAGCTAAGTTCTCCATCTTCTGTGCACAGAGGAAACTGAGGAATAGGAATGTTTAATAACTCCCAAAGTGAGAACTGAATGGGGTAATATGTGGTGTAGGAATTGTATGTCACACTTCCTAGAAACAAAGACCTGATCTGCTGATCACACAAAGATGCTCCTCCCTGGTTTCCATGTTCAAGATAGAAACAGATTTAAAATTAAGCCAACCAATTTCTCTCACTCTATGGAAAAACAGTGGCCATGAACCTAGGCAACAAACCCTACACTCAAAACTTAGCCACATTGGACATTTTTCTAGCCTTAGTTTACCTCTGTAAGTCAAGGTCTCTCCCACAAAGTTGCAGCCTAGGTTCTCTTGGTTGTCAACTCTCAACTAGAATTCTGTTTCTCTAGAACATTTAGTCTCTATCATATATGAAACCAAGTACCCGTGTCTCGCCCATCCTTCAGTTTAAGTCCTTCAATTAATTTTCTAATGTCTTAGGTCCATACCCTGCCTTATTCTCTTCAGACTAGATTCTCCCATGACTAAACCTCAAACCTAAACACCATGTTGTAGACATTACAGGGAGCTTTATGTAGTTTCTATTCTGTGTACCCACCAGGAAATGAAAGATGTTGTGCTGCCTCCTGCCCCTCCAGATAGTCCAATCACAGAGCAAGTAACTCTAGATGCTCTTGGCATGGTGCCATGAGACATTCTCTGAGGATACTTCCAACTCTGAGAATTTGTTCTGTATTCCCTTAGTAATCTTATACTCAGAGGATTTTTTCCTATGGAAGAAAGAAGGGTAAGGAAAGAAGAAAAAGCTCATCTGACAGACATAGTTTGGACTGTATTGAAGCTAACCTAGTCTCACATGACTAAAAGTACTGTCAACCACTAAGAATAACAAGGAAAACACCTTTGCTACTGGGTTTTTCTGGTTTCCCAGAGTGAGACAAAACATGAGTCAGCTGAGGTCTAAGATTATCACATGAAATAAGAAGACA
The DNA here is from genome assembly GCF_004785775.1 of Grammomys surdaster. NCBI lineage: Eukaryota > Metazoa > Chordata > Mammalia > Rodentia > Muridae > Grammomys > Grammomys surdaster. Next base: position 16,158,914 of record NW_021604633.1, on the reverse strand, counting down.
ACCACTTGGAACTGGCTTGGTTCCAACTATGTAGCAAACAACTTCATTCTGTTGCCAGGAGACACAACATTTAGAGGTATTCTCCAAAACAAAACTAATACAGATATAGAAACTGTCTACACTAATGTTTATCTCCTATTTCTCCCTAGAATACAATATATTAAAAGCATCTCAGGCTAGGAGCTAAGTCAACTTGGGTTTAAATCCAGGCTCTGCCACTTTACAACAATGAGTCAGTTGTTTAACTCTCTGAGCCTCAATTTCTCAGTCTATAAAATGGATATCAGCTATGCCAGAGCAACATGAAAACTGAATGTTACTAGTGTATTTGTACCCCATAGGATAGTAGGAAATGCATCTATGTGTCCTTCCTTGCTACATGATCCTGTCAGTCCTCAAGTACCAGAGATCTTCCTACTGACCTGTAGTGCTCATGGTTTTCTGCACAAAGATTCACCCTCTGTCACTTTACTATTTATCACATAGAGCTGCAGATTCCAAAGCTCCCTCCCTATTCATAACCTATGAAAACACCAATTACTTCAGTGCTAGTAAGTCATCTTTTTATAGTGAAAAGAACACAGAGTAAATGGCTTTACTGACTTTCCAAACACAACTCTTAACTTCAAAGACTTGAAAGTCCCGAAGGCAGGCAAAGCGACCCCAAACCTTAGAATACTACCACTTTAATCGGATTTGTACCTTACATTTCTGGGTTAAGCTTTCATTTACAGTACAGAGTCTTACCATTTAAAAACTTGAAGGAGAAAAAGTGCTTTATAATATTATAAGGATTTCAAGTATCACAAAAATCTTTTTTTAATTTACCTAAGTTTATATTTTCTCTAAATGTGGTCATAATAGAAGATCCTGTTAGTGCCCACCATGGAATTCAGTGCATTGTCCATGAATGAGTCAAAAATTGTAGCCATAAAGACTCTCAGAATGATCAGGAAATACTATTTATTTTTATCAACCCTCTGTAGCTTTCCATTGGCCTCGGGTAGAACTTGTCAGTTGCCCTCATTCTTAGGAATCAATTATTTTTAGATGTGTCTAGTTCAGATCCTTATATAAAATTATGACCCACTTTACTATGGTGGTATTTGTTTGAAATTCTGCATGTAGAGGTGCAACAAGGAAGGGAAACAAGAATGAGACATAAATGACCTGGATATTCAAAATAGGCTCTTGGATGCTTTTTTCTAATTCAAGATGAAGATTTATAAAAAAAAAAAAAAACCAGAGGAAAAAAAAAACCACTACCTCTGGACATGATATATGATAATTAGACACCTGTCTTCAAAGTCCCTAGGAGCCTAAGAAAAGAAGGCAGGACAGAGAAAACTACCTCTGTCATCAGGCTCATGTGAGGAACATCTGGGCTCTGCTAAGGTCATTGTCAGTGCACATGGGTGAATTAAGATGAGAGAACAAGCTATTGTACATAGAACTTCAATAAAAGGAAGGGAGCCTCATTTCCTCTGAGTCCACCATATGATATTTTACGGCATATTATTCATAATGTAGAAGATCTGAATCATTGCTGTATGTTTATTACTGATTATACTAAAGAATACAATTAGCCAACAACCTTTTCTATGAACATATAATATTTTTTCTCCTGTCCCTGGCAAACTACATTTACTAAGCTATCACTTAAGGAGATGGTATAATAACTTAATAAAAGGGACAAAATATAATCATTTATCATTAATGATGAAAGGAAATATTTATTAAAATATAAACAGCCTGTGTAATTATACTAACTGTAACTATTCTAAATTGAGCAATGTGTCTGAACATATTTAGAAAGGGCTTTGTGTATTTTTTAATAAATCAGTAAGTTCAAAGCTCTAAGGATTAAGACACTTATTAAAGTTCATAAAGCTAGTGAGGGTATAGACAGAGTTCTAACCCAACCTCTCTGAGTCTGATCCCTCAGCTTTGTGACAGCACAGAATGCTACTATCACACTCTACAGCTGCAATCATTGAGCCATGATGTAATTGTATTGTACAATGAACTCGTGACCAAAAAAATCATCTTGTAAAGGGTCTCAGATGTTATTTAAGGCTATCTACAGGACATTCTACCTCTACTTAATTCTTTCATTCCAAAATTCACACACACGCACACACACACACACAAATGATTCTTTCCTCACGCACACACACACACACAGACACACACACAAATGGTTCTTTCCTCTTTGTGCTCCATTCTCTCACACCTCTCTGCTTGCTAACCTACAAATCTTACATGTATCAAAACTTCCTTCACCAGTAAGCATCTGTAAACATCTCAAACACAAACTCTATTTCTTAAATTACATTTTCTTTATCTCCATTTTAGATTATCATTTATAATCTAACTTCCACTGCCACTACTTTTTCCCGCTACTGTTTCAAAGACTGCTTTTCAACAAATTTAAGGAAAATTCTCAGAATCCCGTCTTTGGAATTTCTTTATTATCTGTAGTCCTTTAGGCTTCTAAATTCATTGGTTCTAATGAGATTGTGTTAGTAAGATTCACCTGCTACATTCGCCTTCATCCTAGGCCCTGCATAGAGATAACATCAAAGAATATTTCCTCAGACTTTCTCTGGGCCTACATAGTCACCAATGATGATGATGTTATCTTTCACCAGATCATTAACTAGGACCCAGAAGCAAATGGCTTGTTCCTAATCTCAGTGTCTTCTAAGTCTCAGACTGACATTTACTTCAGCGAGTTATTTAATGACCAGGAAAAAATATAATAGGCATTAATGGTAAAATGTTAACATTGATTAAAGCATATCAGCCTGTTGAATATATCTAAGTGATTTTTACACACTGCAAATTCAATAAAGCCTATGTGGAACTCCTTTTCTTCATTAGAAACAGGTAGCGTGAGTTTCTATTTTTTTCTCAGATCATTTCTATTTCATCGTCAGTTTTGTCTGCATTACTTCCATGCTGGTATCCCCATCTTCATTATCTCCTTGTTCTCCATCTGCATGCAAGCCATACTTAGATAAATCTTTTTGACTCAGGCACCAGTCGCATCACCAATCATGAACATTTAACTTTCTTCTGCTTTGTAGAGTGAACATCATTACCTTATCAAATTTCTCCAACTCATGGAGTGTTGTACTAAATGTCTTGCTTTTATTATAGCAAGGATCAAGAAGTACAACACATATAAAACAGATTACAGATTTCCATGAATTTCTATTAGTCATCTGGTTTCTGAACCATGTGACTATCGAAAGTCACCATGGGTCCCTGCTTGCCTTCCTTCACTGGTACTTTACTGTTCTGGTACACGTCCCCAGCTCTGTATCTTACTATTCATGTCACTTCTAACTTAGATTTCTAGTTCTTTCAATTGCTTACTAACTGTGACCTGTAGGAGCCTCTCCCAGTCCTATGCTTCCCCTCCAGATTTTACTGCTCCCTGGAGAACAATCTCTGAAGCCCCTGTTATGCAAACTCTTCCTGTCCCAGCAGGAAAAGTAAAATCATTTCCCCTCTTCCTTATGTATATAATATGCTTACAATTCAGTATATTTTTGTTTTGAGATTTATACTATTTTCATTTTTGTTCTCTTAGCATTCACTCAGAAAATAACTCCCCTGAGGACATGAACTGAACCTGACCTACCTGGTGTCCCTGATCTCCTATACCAGGGCCTCCAGAAATTAACAGTAGGCAATAAATGTAAGTTCTGTTCAACTTAATTAAGTCATCTGGTCCCAGAATTAGGAAGTAATTAATGGGTAATGGAACTTTACCAGATTTTGCTAGAAACGTTTTTAAATACATTTTTTGATTTCTTTAAAATAAAAATTATACTATAATTTTCAGCACTTCTATTCTATGAAGACCCCACCTCAATGACATTCTGGTCACAGAATAAAGAATGGTCACTTTCATCCTAAAGCACTGAAGTCTCTCTGAATAAAGCCCAAAATAGCCTTAAAATCTCAATCTGCCATTTCATGTCAAACTTTGTTCCAACACAATTAGGAAATCAAAGGGAAACTACTTTTAACATGTTCTATCTTTTCAGTTGTCTTCACTTTGATGACAGTAAGACACCATGGATTCTTCTTCTAACTCCTATATTCTCTTTGCAATCCAGCACTCCTGCCGAATCTCCTAAACGCCATTGTTACATCTCTTTGCCACCTAACATTTACAATCTCTCAAATTTTATGAAATAAGTATGCAAATTACACTAAAAATAACACTGTTGTCTCTTACATTGTGAAATTTTTTCCAAACAATATAGTGAATCTTTTCCTACAATGTTTTGCCTAAATATAAACATTGAGCCTATGAAATATTTAGAATGCCTTGGTATTTGTATAAGCAGTAACACAGACATCACTACTAGAATTATTTGGAAGTTTACTGTTATAAAATCAGATCAAGCGTTAAAACTCTCACTATGCTTTCAGGCTTTTACTGATTGGATGGATGGATGGATGGATGGATGGATGGATGGATGGATGGATGGATGGAGCATTTGCTAGTCTTTCTATTGGTTGGTCTCTACTAGTAAGTGAGCTATTGGGATGGCACTGAACTGTTAGTAAGCAAACAAAATGATAAAACTGGCCTGAAATGGCTGTTCCCTGAGAGGTTCTACCAGCTGATCAATACAGATGTAGATATAGCTAACAATTGGACTGAGCCCAAGGACCTCAATGGAAGAGCCAGAGGAAGGACTGAAGGAGCTGTAGGGGATTGCAACTCAATAAGAAGAAGAATAACTGGACAACCCAGAGCTCCCAGGGGCTAAATCACCCATCAAAGAGTATATATGGAAGGAGCCAGGACTCCAGATACATATGTAGCAGAGGATCACCTTATTTGACATCAGTGGGAGGGGAGAGAGGCTTGATGCCCCAGGGTAGGGGGATGCTAGAGGGGTGAGGCAGGAGTGTGTGAATGGGTGGAGGAGCACCCTCATAGGGGCAAAGTGGAGGAAGGAGAGGGATATGGATGGGAGGGTTGTGGAGAAGTAACTAAAAATGGGGATATTATTTGAAATATAAACGAATAAAATGATTAATAATTTAAAAAGGAAAAAATGATTAAAACAATAAATGCTAAACTTACTTTTTTCTTTCTGAATGACCTTCTTTGGAGGATTTTTTGTCCTGTGAAAATGACTTTATCTTTACAGTATTGGACCTTATACTTTCATTTCCTAATGCTACTGAATTTATGAATCATTTCTAATCAGTGGAATTGAGTTGCAGCTTGGCTAAGGAATAACTACAGTTTGATTAAGTTTTCAGTCTCTGTGAAAGAAAATATCATTCTTATAAAGGAAAAGAAAAACTGATCACCTAGAAGTTTTTTAGAAATTAAAATGTATATAACACCTTTAGTGGCTATTAGTTCCTACATAAAACTTCCACATTATCTAAGTAAGAGTCTTATATTTTTCAATATCATGGTTATGTTTATGTATAAAAATTGTCAAAATATTTGATGGTGTCCAACTGACTCAGACTGTTAAACGATAAAGAGATTCGAAAGATTTGTTTCTCAGGGTCATTGCGGAACTCATGAGTAATGTGTTAGAAAGTATGCCACCTATGGAGCTCTATAAAAACAGAAATGACACCAATTTAATCAGCCATTCTTTAAAAATGAATGGTCATACACTTATATTTATATGTACCAGTTTTTTCCCTTTCTAATTGCTACTTCCAAAGAGACCTTCATCTGTTCATTTCATTAAATGGAATAAAAAAATGCTTGATTTTTTCATCAATCTTTATCTAATGTTTACTTACTCTCTATGTTTAATATTTAAATTTAAAGAAGTGATTCCAGAAAATATAGACATCAATCTACAAAGTGGAAATCATTTATATTCAGTTTGGTAAAATTTTTATAGCATCTGGATCTAAATAAAAACCAGACAATATAGTGATCCACAACACGGACTTTTGAGTCAGAAAGACCCAAGTTCAAATTCTTTCTCTAGAACATACAAAGAATGTCAGGTCAGCTAAATTACTTAAGTATTTAAAGCTTTAGTAAATATTATTTCACAGGATTGTAGCAAGGAGTCCTATAAAGACCTGGGACCATAATACATACACATTATGAACTATAGCTATTCTTGGGGGAAAAGTAATAATTTTTTTCCGCCACCATTTTTCTGTTGTTATTTGGATTTAGATTTTCAGGCATTTTCTTAGTTTTTGTGGTGGTGTTTTTGAAAATATCTTTATATGCTATAATTAGAGATGAAGGATATTCAACAGAAAAACAATGAGAAGGGATTCAAAATGATATCTCTGCTTTGGTAAACAAGGTTGTGATTTGAATAGGTTTGGGATTTTAATTTTTTCTCCTCCATTCAATTTAAATAAAACTCCTTAATTTAGAAACTACAGCATGTCAAGTGATCAACAATGAAATAAAGCTTGATGATAGGAAGAATATCCATTGAAACAATAAATTCTGCATGTAGTGCAAACATGTTTCTGAGGATTAATCAGGATGATCTAAGTTTTCAAATACTGTAAGTGGGATGAATAATTTCACACCACATAGGAGGTCTCTGTTCATTAACTTTAAAAATAGTTACAATGTGTGTTATTTCCATTTGTACATTCTCATGTTTGCTTATCATTTTGAATCACTAATGCTCTTTTGACAGAGTGAAGAGAAGTCAAATCTTCTTTAGTAACGTCCAAAAGTCCTTCTTGTTGCAGTAATATTTTAAAATGGTGACACCAATCTAGCTTGTTCTTAATCAGCCATCATCTTCCTAACTAGACAAGGCCTGAGGCCACTAGCAGTGGCTGGTTCTAGCCGCTGCTCAGCTCAAGCCACTGACTCAGATGGCCAGAGACACCGGCTCTGCCACCCACAAGACACCAGCATGGAAGATGGCTCTGCCAATCTTTCACACTGTATCCATAAGGCTGGGCTGAACCCAGACCATCCCACTATCCACGAGGTACCCAGTAGAAATGAGATTCTAATGCTTAAAATTTATCCAAAGGCTTTATATATTTGGTAATGCTCAATAAACAAGATGTCCACACAATTAGAGGTGTGTCCCAATATCTAACCTTAAGATATAAGTTGTTACCCAGGACTGCTCTCGATACATGTGTGGTCTTCCGCCACTCCTACATCTCTGCCCTTCGCTCCTCCTCCTTCTTCTCTTCCTCTCCTTACTCCTCCTCTTCTTCTCATTACTCCTCCCACCTTAGCTCCTCCCAACTTGTGGGGAAAATATCCCACTACACCTTCTTATATTAGCTAATCAAGAATCATAATTTTTTTTATTATTAACCTTAAATATAAGAACACTGAAATAAGGTTAACATAAATTCATATGTACTCTATTTGTAACTAAGGCAATGTTATTTTATATTTAGTACTACAATATAACAGTAAATTTTCTTAACTTTTTATTACTTCACAGCTTATTGGAAGGTAGTTCATCTTAGATATTACTTTTGTTTATCTGGTATGTTTGTAAGGGACAGAAAACTTTACTAGGAAGTGAAGTGGCTGGTACTTGTTATAAAAAAAGAAAAATTTCAACCCAGAATAAAATTTTGAGATCTTAGTCTACCAAGCACACCATTGTAATCAAGGCCTGCTTTCTTTGATGTGGTATATGTCACAGCTCAGCAAGATGCTTTTCATATCTAGGAGGAATGTAAATTAAACTGCTTGCTATTCAGAGGAGTTGTCACTTCAAAGTCAGGAGTGCGTGTGTGTGTGTGTGTGTGTGTGAACATGTATACAGCTCTTAACTGATTAAAACAGAAAATAAAAAAAAAAAACACAAGGGAAGGGAGTGATGGTACAGAGTATTCACTATTCCTGTAGAGGACCCAAGTTTTGTTTCAGTATCCAAATGGCAGCTCCCAATAACCTGTTACTACAGTTCAATAGGACCTGATGCCTGTGTGTATGTGTGTGTGTGTGTGTGTGTGTGTGTGTGACATATGTACATTGTCACCCAATATACATGACATAACACAGCATTATTTTATACTTAGTATAAAATACTTTATACTTAGCACTACAATGTAATAATAAATTCTCTTAACTTTTTTGTATTACTTCACAGCTTAATGAAAGGTACCTCATCATAAATGTTACTTTTGTTTATGTATTTTTTTATCTTTTGCTCCTTTCTCTATTTTTTGTTATCATATGTGTGTGTGTGTACATATATACAGATCAAGTATTCAAAATAATTTTGAAAAGGGAGTAATTTTTAGGTACTCTTCAGTTCCTAGCTTATTCAACATAAAATCTGCCAAGATTTTATGGTTTGGTATATATATGCGCACACACACACACACACACACACACATATATATATATATGTGTGTGTGTGTGTGTGTGTGTGTGTGTGTGTATATATATATATATAAAAAATCTGTTATGGACTGACTGCAATTTATTATATCTTAAGTCACCTTTTTATAAAAGGTGGCTTTTCTTTTTATTTTATGCCCACAGAGTAAAATTTAGCTCATTTAAAAAAAATCACTAAAACCTCATATCAAGAATTAATATAAGAAATTAATGAAAAAAAGAAAGGATATGTTATAAAGTATATGAATGTTAAACTTATACATCCATTCTATTTTCTAATTGATTAATATGTGGAGTACATGAACTTTGATCTAAGAATCTTATGTGTGAAACATTTCTGATAGACTTAGGGTAATGTTGGTATATAGTGAGTGTCAGATTGCCTGAGGGGAAATGTAATTTAAGCACATATTACACAGAGAATATAGAATAAAACACAATCTCCAATATGTCTAACTCTCAATCACACCTGTCTCCAGAAATGTTTTTTCTATGAAATTCTACACCTTCTGGCCTAATGGTAGAAGCTATTCATAGTGATATCCCAAAAGACAGTTGAGTGGGCCTCTAATTATTGAATCACTTAAACTACTCATGAGATGAAATAACATTCATTTGAAATTAAAGAAACATCAAACTCAAACCCTAAAATAGGATGAGAATATTTAGCATTAAAAGTGTTAATGGTCTTCACAAAAAATTAGATAATGCTAAATCACAATGTCACTTGGCATTTGGCCTGCAAGGGGTAAAACAGGCCGTTTTCTCTTCAGATTTCTAAAATAATGAACAATACTACTGAAGATTGAGGCTAAAAAAGACTTAGGAGGTGCCTATAATAGGAAAGAAAATAGCAGCATAAAAAAGACTTGAGAATTGCTATTACTAGGGTAAGAACCAGGTGTTGTGTTGTGTGCCTGTAATCCCAGCCCTGGAAAGAGACAGACAAGAAGATTACCAACCTCACCTACACAGAAATATCCTGTTCCAAAAAGACAATACAAAAGAAGGTCAACAAACATATAAAGGGTAAAAGGTTGTCAAACAGAAAGTCAATAATTAAATTCCAAATGATGGTGTGGGGACACTGATCTTGGACTCTTCAAAAGAAGAAAACAGAGACTGTCATATCTAGCCATGTAGGAAGCAGCCATTGCGAAAATTTCTTCCTCTCCTGGTACATGGTGACACAGTTACCCTGAATATGTATGATTTACAAATTGTGGATCACATTTTTAAAACACTAGGAAGGAGAAAGGAGGAGTCTCAGCTACAAGAAGGAGAGACTTGAAAGAACAGTTGAATGGGAGTTCTGGAAGCTGACTTACACTCTGAGGAGACATACTGTGAGTCCTTTAACACTTGAGGAGGGTAAGTAGACACACAAGTCCATGCCTCTCTCGGGACTGCTATTAAGGAAGGGACTACAGCATACCCAATACCACAACCTTAGAAAATGATGCTCTTTACTCTGAACCAAGATGGAGAAAGAGAGCAAGGGGGAGATGGGGGGGAGGGAAGGAAGGAAGGAAGGAAGGGAGGGAGGGAGGGAGGGAGGGAGGGAGGGAGGAAGGAAGGAAGGAAGGAAGGAAGGAAGGAAGGAAGGAAGGAAGGAAGGCCTTAGAATGTTATGAATGTTATGAATGAATGTTATGAATGTTATGAATGTTATGAATGTTAGAAGTATAGCTCTGTTTCTTGTGTTCTTCTGGTGCTAAGTATTTTAGACATCTACTGCAGGAAATTTTTACCCTGACAATGGATAATAAGCTGAACAATGGGCACACCAGAGTGGACAGGGAAAAGCCCATAAGGCCTCAGTTCTATACAAAGCACTGCAGGCATCTGAGGAATGTTGTGAGTGAAAAAGTTCATGTTCCTCAGAGAAAAGCTTACCAATTGTTTGTCCAGTGCCATATGATCAACCATGAAAACTTACAGACTATTAACATTATATGGACTAAGCATGTTCATACACATTTACTTATCTATTTAGGAATGTATACATGTATACATATATACATAAAACAACAATTAATGGAAGAAGAAGTCATGAAGTAAAATGGGGAAAAATAGTGCAATTATAATATCAATATTACGGTAACCCAAACTATATTATGGTAAGTACCCTAGAAAACTAATAGTGACTTAAAACTATTCTTAAATCAGTAGAAATGAGAGGCTATAAGCAAAATATAAGAAATAAGACATTTTTGAAAACTGAAATTCTATGAGAAAAAATATACATCCCTAATCAAAATGTCTCTGAACAGGTTAAGAAGTGTCTGAAATGGATGTAGCTCACTGAAGCAGATTAACATTTGAAATAAGTAAAAGACACAAAGATCTCAAACGTACAAACTGTATTTCAACTCCTAGCTAAATAACACACACACACACACACACACACACACACCAGGAAATACTGATCCTGAAGCACAGCATTTAGAGACAAAATGAACAAGACTTTTCTCAGATTTGAGAGAAAATGCCTGTCCTCGAATTCATGAAACAACAATAGATTCCAAGCAAAATGAAGAAAGCTACATTTACAGAAACATAATGATGGTGACACTGCAGGAAATATGGAAGCAGATAAAGAGGAAGAGAAATGACTTAAAAAGTAATAGCAACTGATGACTGACAATAGCAATGGCAGAGGAGGACAAAAGGAAAAAAAAAAGTTCACATTGTGTGCTGAAAAAGCGATCACCTATCAACTCCACTTCTGCACATAAAAACACAAAAATTCCTCCCTGGAAGAGCACTAGTGAGCACAAAACAAAAGAGCAGGCTGAAGGCAAGGGGCAAAGGAAATGAGGGCATGTAAGAAAATCTGAGTGTGCTAAAACTTAGAGCGACCCTATCAGGAATTGGAAATTTGGCCTGGCTATAATGACCAACTACATCCATGAAAGACAAAATACATACGCACATTGGTAAAATCCCACATAATTGTACATTTAGTATATGTATTGAATTGTGTTTTATTTTACATTAAGTATTGCGTAAAAGTTGATCTTTAAAAGAACATAGAACTTAAATGCTGTGTAATAACAGGTTAGACAAAAGCTTCAATTCCATTAAGATGTTCCCAAATCTTTTAAGACGTGCCCCAAATATTTATATTATGGGGCAAAGGGTACAAATAATCACTGACCTCAGGTAGTATGGAAAAAGTGCAGCCACTGAGCACCAAAAGATAATATTCGAGGAAGAGCAAACAGTATGAGCCTGAAGAGACATGAGAGACAGGTGTACCCTTCATCTTTCCCCTTTGGTGTGACTTTAGAAAGTAAGAACAGAAATCATCCACCACTCTTCTGCTGAGGGGTCACACAGACGATTCACCAAGCTTTATTACAATAGGAAAAAATATGAAAAAAATACATGTTATGTAGACACTTGAAGCAATTCCCATAGGTCACCATTAGAGGGATTCTTTATTAAGAACAAGAGATAGAGCTCCATCCTGTCACGGAACATAAACAGTTATTAGACACGGCTGGAATAAAGGCATGGATGGAAAATTCTGCTATAAAAGAAGGCAGAATCAGGAACGTATAGAAGTGCCTGGATACAACATGAAGTACAGAGTAGGGCTCACGGGTGGGTGATCTCAGGACTTCAGTCAGTCTCTGTGCAGCAGATGGATACACAGGGCATAGAGAGGATACTAATTCATGCTCCAACATTAGTTGACTATTCCACAAGAGTCAACTGCTACCATAGTCTTCCCTCCAGGACTAATTACATTTTTCACACCAGAGATAAAGCTTTATGTAGCACCTTGAAGCATACCTTTAAAAATCTGCAATTTGGAACAATTATTTCAGTTAAGGTAGGAAACTGACTACTTAAAGTAGTTTGCATGCTTAATTAACTGTAATTTATTTAAAAGCACTTTAATACCAAAGTACTGCGGGATATATTTGAAGCTTAAATTATTCTTTTAAGAACTTTTATTTTTATTCTTTTATTGTAAAACGAAGTAAAACTAAAGATATCAAGTGGAAATAAAAACACAAAGTAAAACTAAGAGTGAGTACTGATAAAGTGTTGAGACTAAATAACAGCTTACTAAACAGCCCTCTGAAGATTATAATTTAACCCAAGCAAGGACAGATTTTAGCAAATTAGAGTAATAATAGCACTTTGATAGAAAATGTCACGAAGTTAGACTACATAATTTCTTTTTAATTCTAATAAATTTAATTTATTGCAATTTAAACTTGACTGTCTTTTTAATTACCACTTTTTACTCAAAACTACGTGTGTGTGTGTGTGTGTGTGTGTGTGTGTGTGTATGTGCGTGTGTGTAAAATACCCCCATGCTGTACAATGAACCATTAAACTCTAAGATTCTAATGAACTAGATTTGGTGAAGTGAAAACACTTTTGTTTGAACTGACTCTTCATCCATCAATTCAAATGGTCTTTGTGGCCTCCTAGTTACTGGTAGCAGAGATGTATTGTTAAATCCATATGTAGATAGAAATCAACTAGAGATACAAGCAGCTACACTTTGATAACTGTAAACACATGCATTCATGCTATAAGCTTAGGAAGTAGGACGAGTAAAAGCTTTGCTTTTTTCTGTTTATAAACAAACCCTACAATGATGTCATATGCACAGTCCCTGAGGATTCCATGTCCAGACACTAAGCAGCTATAAAACAGTCTCATTCCCAGTTCTTTCCGCCTGTGATATGGTTTTCTAGTCTTACCCTCTTCTATCCTCTCTGCTAACCCACCTGCCACCACAGATGTATAAGCATATGTAAATAATGCTATGTTTAAAACTTCCAGTAGCTAAGAATAACTATTAAATTTATATATAACTTTCACTAATCTGGGCTTCACAACATTATATAGTATAATGTAACTGTTTCAATAAAATATCATACATAAAATTATGTATCCTACTGTTCCTTACATTAAAATCTTTGGTATGCCTCTCTGCCTGTTCATCAGAAGTGGGTATTTTTAATTAAACCATATTTTAAAGAGATCCATGAGGACACAGAAGTCATAACCTTTAATTACTCAGAAAAAACACACAGATATAAGTATTTACTAGATGGCAAATTTCTACAGGAGAATCTATTGAGTTATATTTGTTACAATATATTTTAATTCTTCAATAACTAAATCATTGAAGAAAACCAAATTCAAAATATTATTTTTATTATCAAAATATTAATGTTACAAAGACTTAGAAACTAGCTTGGAGGAATGCTCATGCAGCCATATACCAGAGAAAGACAAGTCTCTTAGCCTGTTCATTCAGTTAAGAATCTTAAACCCTTCCTCTCTCTATAGTTTCTCCTTCTGCACACTAATAAAATTGCTGACTAATTATGTATAACTGTACTCTGTTTTGAAAATATGAAAACCAGGAGCGGCAAATAGTATCTAGACATGGCATACCCCTTACTTTGCTGTCTGCATTCAGTGTAAGGAGAGGAAATTTCTTTGCTAGGCCTTTGACAGATCCCAAGGGTTACAGTCCTATCCTGGATCTGCTTCTTCAAGAATTTTGTAGCATTTTTCTCCATCACTAACTTCCTGACCCAAGACTATACTTGTTTGGGCTTACTTGGGGCTACTATCCTCCAGGAAGTAAGTGAAGTGCACAAAGCAGTTGGCCATTAATAAAGAAAAAGGGTATATATTCTATTCAGTGTTTCTAGGTTTTCCTTCTCTTTTTGTTTTCTCCCACAAAAAGATATACCAAATAAGGTGACTTCCGTTGTTAGTGGACACATCAGCAAACACTGTAACACACTTCTGATATGTTCCTCATTTCAATGTTTTAACCATCTTTCCCCAGCACCAAATAGCATAGTATGGACCAGAAAATTTCTATAGTGTTACTAAAATGATAAGAGTTGCCTTAACAAGAAAAACAAACAAACTAGATGCAGTTTAAGGTGCCTTTATGTGGAGCAGTCAGGGGGAGGGCTGGGAGGGGGATGGATTCTGAACTGTAAAAAAAAATTAAATAAAATAATAACATTAATCATCATCATCTTCATAACAATAATAATAATAATAAAGGTGCCCTTAATGTCCTTCCATGAACCTGCTGCATTGCTAGGTACAAGACTTTTAAATTCATATGAGCTGCTAATTTTACTCGTATGGACAGCGTCTATTGCTTTCTTCTAACTTGGATTTTTGCCTTACGTGGTTAATCAAATGAAGGTGGAAGTTTCGAGTTGTCTTTTACATAAAGCCTGTAAAGTTGTAAAAGTCTAAGAGTTACTGTTCTTACAAATGTTAATATTTGCATCCCTTTGCTCAATTGCTTAAGAGAAAGGTCAGATTTGAAAGATAAATAACCAACACAATGTAATTTTTTTAGTGAAAAGAATAAAATACTTGTTTTATTCTTTTGTTTCTGAGTTGATCTTTCTAGGGTTAAAATAATTTCACTTCCGATTAATTACTTATAAATAATTTGTAAAATAATTAAACATTTGAAAAGCAAATACCAAGAATCCAGCAATGTGTTCTCCATAAAAACCACTAAAACTTTTTTCCTACATATGTGTAGTCTAACACCTACAGTCTTCATTAACAAGTTTAATTTATATCTATGATTAGAGCTGTTTCTGTATTCCTAGAAAAGGCTACTCTCTCAGTGAGAAGAAATATAGACTTTATCTAGCTGGTGGCAAGACTTACAGAAAAATTGGTTACATAAAAAAAACAGTTTCCTGCAAATAGGAACATAAGAAACACCCAGTGCTTCCTCATTTTCCTAGCATTATGTTTCCATTGCTTTGAAACAAATAATTTGTAGGCTGTTTAGTTTATATGTGAGAAGATAAAAGCAATCGATGTTTCTTCAAGATGAGAAAGTAGATTCAAGTCATGTTTTTATTTGTTGAGAAATATTGTATATCTATACTACAGGATACATTCTAAAAGTTACTCACCTGTCTGTTGAGCACTTGTTACCTAGCAACAATCAACAAGCTCCAACCTTTTTAAAAAAAAGAAAATGCAGCCATCCATGTGACAGGACAGTGTGCTAGGGAGAACTGTGAAGGGCTCCTAAGATTGATACCTCTGGTTATGACACGTGAAAGGATTTGTTAAGAGGAGGTGAACCTGTGAATATAAGAGCATTCACTCTTGTCATTAGGGTACATGACAAAAGTAGGATTTTGACATTACAATTACAATTGCAATTACAAAACAGGTGACTTTGAATCCCTCAAAGGTAGACTTTCCTGGGTATATTTTACCTGAAGATCTTTGCACAGCTCTGAAAAGGGACTGAATCCTTCTTTAAGCTACACCTTGATAGTGTAGTGGGCAAACACTTGTTAAATGAAACTGGTTTCCAAGCCTCAAATGGTTATAGAGGGACACAATATATCTAGAGACAATCACACAAAGTTCACACATAGGGAAAATAAAACTGTGATAATAGAAATTTGAGATTTGAAGAAGGAGATTTATTAGAAAGGTTGAGTCTTTCTATATTAATTTATATATTTGATGTCTTACTTAGGGTTTTATTGCTGTGAAAAGATACCATGACCATGGCAACTCTTATAAAGGAAAACATTCATTCATTCATTCTGGCTTAAAGTTCCAGAGATGTAGTTCATTGTCATCATGGCAAAAAGCATGGCTGTGTGTAAGAAAACATGGTGTTGAAGCTGAGACTTCTGGGTCTTGATCTACAGACAGCAGCAGAAGACGGTGTCCCCCATAAGACCTAGCCTGAGCATACAAAATACCTCAAAGCCCTCCCCAACAGTGGTACACTTCCTCCAACAAGGCTACACCTACTCTAACAAGTCTAAATCTCCAAATATTGCTACTCCCTATGGCTAAGCATTCAAACACATGAATGTATGGGAGCCATTCCTATTCAAATCACCATATGTTACATCCTTGTGGTAGAAAATGGGGTGAGATACGTGGGGGAACATGGGCCATACCATGGTAGGCAGACAAAGGTCAGAAGACAACTCCTAGGATTTGGTTCTCTCCTAACATTCTGTGGGATCAAACCCAGTCTCGTCTATATGCAAGCACCTCTAGCCACTAGGCTATCTTTACATGTCCTATATGCTGAATCTTGGTAAGGATGTAATTCCTTATCAAAGCTCATAAAGGGAATGGTTTCAGATGTGTGCGTTTCATTATGTATAGAGTTTACATGAAAAATACTGATAATAATTAATAGCAGAAATTATTTTTGTTCTTGAAAATTACATGATAGTAGGGAAAAGGAAGTCATCAGTTGTTCTAGCAATTTCATTGAGGAAACATTTTTTATTTTCCACCTAGGACACGGTCATCTTGAATACCCTAAGAATGCATAAATTCTATTTACAAGTGATATATCAAGCACTTTACTCTGACTTCCTTAGGACAGGTAATATTTACCAACCAGAGTTCTTTTCTTTCTTTGTCCTTGAAAGCTTCTATTTTTAAATTCTACTTTGTAAGTTCACTCAGTTCCATTAGAGACAGATTGCAGAACCGTAGGACGAAGAAAAAAATAAATAACCAGGTATAGAAAAGAAAATAAGAAACCCCAACAACATATTGGTTTTGGCTTGAAACTAACACTGCTTTTAATAGTATCACATGTCAAACAGTCTATAAGCTATCAAGTAATCAATCTTGAACCCTCAAACACAAGAATCATACACATGAGATTGACCAACTTCACCAGTAGCATTCTAGTACATAAATATCCCTCAGTGGGGACTGAAATAGTTTGAGGGACTCATAAAGCCCTTCTAGATAAATGGGAATTGAATTGCCATGAAATGATGGTCTGATGTAATGAACATTTGTCTGGGCTGAAAAAAAAATTGTTGAACTGGAGTATGTAGTTGACTGAATATAGGCACATAGCAAGCCAATTAGTATGAAAGCCAGGCACAGTGAAATGATACCTGGTAATTAGTGACAGCCAGTTCAACTTAGAGCATCCCGCCGACCTGTCACCACTTGTCATTCATTTGGAAAACAATTAAGATTGCAAGAACCTCTCCATTATGGCCTGTATTTGCTCATTTCATGTTCTACCAACTCCCTCTTAGCTACTACAATCTCTTTCATAGCACTGCCTATTACTAACAAAACAAAACAAACAAACAAAAACCACTGCTTCCACATAGACTATAGTTAGACCCATAGGTATTTTTATTTCCTGGAAAATTTTTTTTCTCTCAGCTTAACATGTGTTACTTATATAATAAGTAATGAAAGTACTAGAAAATGGGACATATTTTGAGTTTAGTAATGTAACAGCTCTGGAATGGCACAGAAAGAGGGTGCCATAAACTCACAATGAAACTTTCCCTTTGAATCTGGGATTTATAGGTAACCTGGACTAGATGTGTATCTGTGTTTGATTTTCTTACAGATTGGTAAAATTGATAGCTCCTCATTCTCATGTAGCTGAATACTGGTATATCTGGAGGCATTACATGAAAACTGGTCCTGTTCTGGGTAGACCAAATACATGATGTTTCGTTTCTGTGGCCTGAGAAAACACAGGAAGTACACTGAAACACCACTGACATAAACAACAAGCTTTTACACAGACACTCTCAACTGTTTTTGTACTGCACTTATTCAGCATGAGAAAAAAGTAATGCTGTCTTTTATATTCTTCATGTTCCCCCTCTCTTCCCCATCTTTCCCCCTTCCCTCTTTCAGTATCTAAGCCTCCAGTGCTAGCACTGTAAATGCCAGCAGTGCCAACAGTTGGGACAGAGTCACCATTATAGTCATCTATTTCTCATTACCTCAACTTTCCCTAGGGCCCAAATTGAGGAATTTGAAAAGTCTAAGAAATATGGTTGCACTCTTCTGACCATGAACGTGCTTCTTGTGTAGGATGCCCAGTGTGCCTCTTAAGATTACTGTTCCTCTGAAGCCATTTTCACCAAGAAAAACTGAAATAAAATCGTGGCCCCAAAATAGCCAGACATATCTCTATGGAAAATAAGTTCATATTGAAAATGTCCATTTCAATGTAAACAGTCAGGAAAAGCATGTCAATAAATATGTTTCTGTCCTGACTGTTGCCACAGGCGTAAATTGATCTGGGATCGACAGAATGGAAGGTAAGAGAAGGAAATCTTGAAACCATAGAAACCAGTAAATCAAGCTGGATGAAAGGGTAGCAAAAAGGGGTGAGGAAGGAGAAGGCAATGATCAAATCAAATAGCTGAGCCCAGGAACTAGATGGAAGGAATGCATTAACAGTATCTTTGACTCTCATCAGACTCCTAAGGCAGCAGAATCTACTAGAATATCTCAGGATCCAAGTATGTGCAGTTAGGAAAGAGCAAGCTAATGTCTACCTGACAGTGCCTACCTACTCAACGGGAAGAGTCACAATCACACACACCTATCCCTCATTCCTATTTTACTTTTCCTAAGACCCCAAATTGAGGACCTTGAAAAGTCTAAGAAAGATGGTTGCCCAACTCGGAGCATGAATATGCTTCTTGTGTATGATGTTCGTTGTGCCTCTTCAGAATGCTGTTCCTCTGAAGGCATTTTCACCATGAAAACCTCAAATAAAATCATGGCCTGAAGATAGCCAGACACACCTTTACTGAAAAGAAGTAAAAAGTCATGCACAAGATGCTTTGAAACCTATTCTGGAAAAGAAAAAAAAACTCAACACTATAAAAACCAGTTAATAGAAAACTTTCTACATACACAAATCATATCATTTATTTTAGTATAATTTATTTTCTTAAACTGAGGCAAATTTGAAATCATTCTCTATATAAAATCTATACTTTATCCATTACTATTCGCCCACAGGAAGCACCATCTTAGATCTATACTGCAGACAGCATAAGATAACACCAAATCAGATCTTGTTTGCTCTCAACAAATAGGAATTTTAAAGGGTGAACTAGATGGTATACTTTCTGAAATTTATAGAACTTAATTCATATATGTATACATGAGAGAGATAATAAAGAAGAAAAAAGCTTGGGCTGCTTTCATATCAGTGTTAACAACATTTTTACAAAGATTTTTTTTAAACTTCTTTCATGTGTGTGTCTTCTTGCATCTGCTTTTGTATATCACGTGCATGCCTGGTGCCCAGTAAGTACAAGGTATTAGATTTTCTGGAACTCCAGTCTCAAACAGCTGTAAGTTGCCATCTGGGTGCCAGAATGGGGTCCTCTGCAAGAGCAGGAAGTATTCTTGAAGTTGAGACCCTGCCTTTCAACAAACGTTGTAAGAGCAAATTTCATGGAATAAGGAGATATCTTCCTTCCATAAATAGTTCCCAAAATCCAAATGTTTTCCTTTTTAATTTTCTACATTATACCTATAGAATCATAGTTTCTATAGAACATAATCTAAACAAAGAGAAAACATTGAAACAAAATATATGATCACTTTTCCCAGGACCCCTCTTCTTATTACTAGTGATTTGAAGTGAGACCATGCGATACTGATTTTAAAATTGGTGTCATGTCTACAGGTTTTGTTAGCTATCTCCTAGAAAAGAAGGGCCAAAGGTATCTCATGAAATATTCCTATCTTGAATAATCAGTTTAATATTCATAAGGTTTATATAAATACTACTTCTCAAGTCTTTCACTGCAAACCTTACCATAACAGGTACCTCTAAAAATTCTGTGGCTTCACATATGATTCGTTCTAAAGTACGCTGTCCCTGTTCAAAGTAAGGAAAAGGCCAAAAGAACAGCAACACAGGAAGTGCTTCAGAAAGCAAGTTTCAGTTGAACTTAATAGTCCAAGAACTCTGTGCAGAAGGAAAGGATAATTTGTGGTAAAAAATGAAAATGGACCAAAAAGGCAAGCACGCCTGAGCTCGCAGGTGCACTCTTTTTAACTCCATCAAAAGACAGTACATATAGCCTGGCATTGTTAACTCTGTCAAAAGGCAGAGCATACAATCTGGCAAAAGGAACTTGTTGCATATTTAAAAAAAAAAAAAAAGAAAAGAAGAGTTAAAGAAAATAATGAGCACTGAGTCCTGGAAGAGAGAAACAAAGTCAATTTGAATGTCAAAGTCAAAAAGAGATAGATGAATAAACAGGCCAGAGGAGAAGATCTTGTAGGGCCTGCCAGGAAACTAAAAAGATTATCACAAGATGAGGACTCAAAAAAAAAAAACCTAGACAACATATTTAGGAAAATAAACTCCAAACAGCCTGCATGTGTGTGTCTTTCTATAAAGGGCTGTTTTTGTTTTGTTGGTTTGATTTGGTTGTCTTCTAATACTGAGAATTGAATGTATTTAAGTGCTCTAACACTGAGCTACATCCCTCTCTAGAAAACCTTTTTTTAAAGCTTTTTTTTAAATGTGTCATAACTTGAAAGTGTTTTTAAGGAATTAAAACATGTAAATGTCTCCTACAAGACAAGGTTCAGAAAGAATATATACAAATTTCTGGAACAGGAAAGAATCATCAAATAATATCAGCTTGTAACATTTCATACATATTTGACTTGCTAATTAGACAGTTGTATATGCACAAAAGCATATATAAGTAATATATCCAACATAATCACTTTTATCATTCAAATGGAATAGTAGGAGTAGTAATATTAGCTATATATAACATATTATCTCCAAAGTGGTTTTGAGTAAGAGACTATGCCACATAATTTCTACTTTATGAAATTTTATATAAAAAGGTGGTCATTATTAGTAATATTTTAGAACATTCAAGCAAATAGATTCAGAGAATTTAGGAAAAGTCCACAAATTTAACTGTTGTAAAGCCACATTTAGCTATACTATATATTGTAACTGTTAATATATTATGCAAAATCAAGTTGTGTAAAATGTTAAATGGGTACATTTTCAAAAACAATACAAAAAAATAATATAAGGTTTTCTACCACACAAGATGAGTAGTATTCTAATGGAAAGTTATCTTCATTCATACATAGTATCTTCTACATTTAGTACAACTTATTGAGTTTGTAGAGCTTACATCATTTTGAAGGAATTTTTAGGATTTACGCTGACTAGTTTTATGGCAACTTGACACAGTTAGAGCCATCTTGGAAGAAGGGACCTCAATTGAGAAAGTGTCCCCACCATATTGGCATGTAGACAAGACTGTCATTGCTCTACCCAACTAGAATGGTAGGTCTAAAACAGACCTAAGAGGGAAAGTTTTACTATGTTTGGCTTAAAAAAAAAGTCAACTAAATAACTTAATATCTTCTGGAATTAGGAAATAAGAAAAAGCCACATGCCAAAGCAGTAGGCAGTAAGAAACAACAAAGATCAAGAAAGAAAGTACTGGGATATATACTAAAAGAACAATTCATAGAACCAAATAGAGAGGTAGTTCTCTGAAAACAATAAAATTGACAAACCCCAGAGCAAAATAACTGAAAGAAAAAGACACAACACTCAACTTAAAAGGGGAGGGAGTTACAGTAGACTCTAGTGAGATGTAGGGAATTCTTATAGACAACTTGGAAGACTTATATCCCCACACTATAACTTTGACTTTTTCCAACACTACTTTTAATGATGGTTCATAACCTCCCCTTCTATCCCACTACCCTCCAGAGGTAGTGGAAAGAAAGAATATAGGGGAAGTGGACCAATTTAGAAATGGTTCTTTGGAGCAAATCCTATCTGTTTTGCCAGGAAGCCAGCATTTCACTTCACAGGTTAGCAGCCACAGCTTGATTCACTTGCAAACACTTCACAAATATACCAGCTGTCCAATTCAGTAGTGTTGGGATAACAGCATCGGTAGTATGACCTAGCAGGAACAGGCAGGCCTCAACCAAATTTGCAGGAATCTGTAGAGGGATCAGGAGGGATGGCAGCAGAAGTTCTAGGCTGTGCCTCTCTCATCCATTAAGTTCTACGTATACTCCCTCCAAACACCATGTGTCCTCCACTGGTCTTGCCTCACCATGTGGTTTGCCTCAGAATAAGAGTCTCAGCAAAACTCCATATACGTCTGTCTTAGCTGACATCACTCTGCCAATCAGCACGAGTCCACGGAAGCAGCAAGAAACTGAAGCATACCACCAGAAGATTTTTGGTGTGATTCTCTCTAGGGAGTCCCAACAAATGGAGCTCAACTAGGCAATTTAAGGCAGACTAATACAGGCATGTCATGAGCAAAAAAATGCTTCATCGTGTGTCCTTTCACTTGTTTTCGTTAGCAGAACACCTTTTCAACTGTGTCTGCTTCGATGAAATGCTCCTTCACAGGTTGGCTTTAGCCTTTCACCTGTGTTCACTTCAGGGAAACATTCCTTCACACGTCTGTTTTAGCAAAATGTTCTTTCACTTGTGTTTGCTTCAAAAAAAAAACACTCACATGTTTGCCCCAGCAAAACACTATCCAACACTTTTCAAAGAA
Organism: Grammomys surdaster; assembly: GCF_004785775.1. Lineage (NCBI taxonomy): Eukaryota > Metazoa > Chordata > Mammalia > Rodentia > Muridae > Grammomys > Grammomys surdaster. The sequence goes on along the minus strand of NW_021604633.1, from coordinate 16,136,168 downwards.
CACTTAAGTTTCTACTACCACAACCTACCAAGAAAGTTAGAGACTTTGGAACACTCAGTCTTAAATGGATGTCTTCATTAAAGCTGTTCTCTTAATACTCATGGATCCATGGAGAAGAGAAGTCAGTAAACTTCTAAGAGTCAGAGATGGTGGATAACTCCAAAGATCCATCATCTTCCAGATACAACAGGTTCTAACCAGATGGGGTCTTAGCACATGAAAGAGGGCAATGGACATTGGTTCCCACCTCTAAGAAGTAGCCATCTGCAATAGATACCCAGTCAAAAGAAAAAAATAATTTTCTCCAAGAGAGTCTCACTGAGACTTCAGTGCAGATCCTGTGCCCAGTGGGCTAATACAAAATGAATGTGACTATATCTTTCAAAATTTTTATCTCACTTTGCTTTGATTGTTTTGTTTATTTTGTTTTTGTTTTTGTTTTTTTGTCTTTTTTTGACTTTTGATTATTTA
>NW_021604633.1:16100175-16135687 GCF_004785775.1 Grammomys surdaster | reverse complement strand
TGTTTTTGTTTTTGTTTTTTTGTCTTTTTTTGACTTTTGATTATTTATTTTGATTTCCACTGTGTGAGTCCAGATTTTTATAATTTTTGCTTTTGTGTTGTTTAGTATTTTTTTTCTAAAGAAAGAAAAAAAATAAAGTTCGGTAAGGAGATAGAGAAAAATCTGGGAGGAATTAAAGGAGGGGAAAATTTGATCACAATATAGTGTTTGAAAAATATTTTTCTATAAAAAAATAAATAGCCAGAAGCTGAAAAGAAACCAGATGTCTTTCAACAGAGGAATAGATACAAAAAATGTAGATGTTGATGTGGATGTTAGGAAGTACATGCTGACGGGAGCCTGATATGGATGTCTCCTTAGAGGTCTGCAAGAGTCTGACATATTCAGAGGCAGATGCTCACAGCTAACCATTGAACTAATCAAGGGGTTCCCAATGGAGGAGTTAGAGAGAAGACTGAAAGAGCTGAAAAAGTTTGCTGCCCCATGGGGAGAGCAACAATATCAATCAACCAGAGCTCCCAGAGTCTAAACCACTAGCCTGGGAGCACATAGGGAGGGACCCATGGCTCCAGCTGTATATGTACGGGAGGATGCCCTTGTTGAGCATAGGTGGGAGAGGAGGTCCTTGGTCCCATGAAGCCTGGATTCGAGATGTGGGGGAATTCGAGGGTGAGTAGGTGGGAGTGGGGCAGTAGGTGGGGCAATTTTGTAAACCAAGAACAAAAATACATTAAGAAGCTCACATATCATGACCAAATTGTATTCATCACAGGAATACAAGATGTGATCAACATATGAAAATCAAATTGTAAAGTAACACACAAAGAAATTTAAGAACAGAGATTGCAATATCTCCAAAAATACAGAAGAGGCTTTTGATGAAGTTCAATTATTTCTTCAAGATTAAAGTGCTGAAGAAGCTTAGAACAGAAAGAACATAGTCCAACGTGACAAAATCTAAATATAACAAACCTATAGTAAATATTATATTACATGGGAAAACTGAAGCAGGGGTGACCATTTTCACTATTGTTATTAAAAACAGTGCTCAAGGTATATACTAGAAAAATAAAGCAGCAGAAAAAATAAAAAGGATATAAAAATAAAAGTCAGAAAACCTATCCCTGTACATGACATGATTCTATGCTTGAAAGACCAGATTCCACCAGAAAACTCAGATCAATAAGAAACATTAGTCTTTTCTATCAAACATTGTAAAATGTGTTTATAACAAGAAATTCAAATCCTTAAATCTCCCCCACATTGTAAGACTATTATGCAAAAATTTCAACCCCCCCACATCTCACAAATGTTGTAAACCTTTTTTTTTTTAACACAAAAGCACTGCTCTGCTGTTAGAACTAAAGTGATTAAACAGACCTCCCTTTGCCCTTCCTTCATTTCCTGTGTACCAATTCTTTTAAACTTAGCCAATAATGAAAGACTATGAGGTTACATAGCAGGCAAAGTGGGAAAGACACAGGTACCACCTGCATTAGAGTAAAAATCCAAGAGCATTCCTGCCCAGTGTGCTTGCTCTTTTAAAGGTATACTCTTGATCAAGAGTAAACTTTAGCGTTTTCCAGACACTTCAGCTGGACTGGTGGTCTGTTTCTTTGAAACTGCAAGCTTATTTCTAAGAAGCCTGATTCACATTTCCAATGAAGTAGCAGGTTATAAAGTCAATACACAAAAATCAGTACTTTTTGAAGACACAAATAATGACATTGAAATTAGGGGCTGAGCTAGGGGTAGTGAGTCTCACTCCTGACAGTTTAAAAAAACTAACAAACAAAAGAAATAAACAGAAAAGGTTAGTAATAAACCTAATCTAGTCAAGGGAAATATAGATATATATATATAATGGAAAATTTAAGACACTGATAAAAGACAGTGAAAGAAGACACTAAAATAAGGAAAGGCCTTCCACAACGCTCATGGATTGGCAAAATGAAAATATAAAAAAATGGCTGCATTGTCAAAAGCATTCTATAGATTTAAAGCAATCCCTATCAAAATTCCAATAATATCCTTCCTTTATAGAACTAGAAAATTAATTAATTGTTAAATTAATGTGAATAAAAAAATACCAAATGGCCAATTCAATCCTAATCAAAAGAACAATGTGGGAGATAATACATAATCTCAAATGCAAAGCCATAGTAACAAATATTGATGTAAAACCTACATGTGAACAAATCAGATAGAAGAGAAGACTGGGAAATTAGCCTACAAAGCTACACCCCCTAAACTTTAGAGAGAGAAATTATATACATGGGAGCAAAACAAATAACAAAAAATAAAAATACATTTTAATCAATTAATGTCAATGGGAAAACTGGATAGTCTCTCCCAGAAGAATTAAATATATATATATATATATATATATATATATATATATATATATATATATGCAGCACACATTATAACTTTACTGATAAAATGTATATTATTTACAAGTCACATTTATGTTCATATATTGAATTTTACATACACATAATCCACAGTTAGATCCAAGTAATTTTAGATCATTTTAACAGAGCAAGAAATGACACCTTGTGCATTACAAGAAACACTTTCTAGAAAGTAGAGAAACATGAGATCAATTGTGAGCCTGCGTAAGGGTATTCTGGTTCATGGCTGGGCATGGGCTTATAACCTCAAGACTCTATGTGAGAACCAGCAGGCGTTCACCTAGCCCCCAGAACCCAGAGTCCTGACACGCAGTCTCATCTCCATAGATATACATTGTTCAATAGGCCATTACAGCCCCTCCCAAAGTGCATGGGTAGAGGGTGTGACTATAGGCCTCAGGTCTTAGGGATTTACATACTAATGAAGGCCAGAGGGCGGAGCAAATTAAGCATGCCTTCCTAGATCCTCCCCCTTTCTCCCTTCCTATTTAACTCGGGATTGCCCTGAGTTTTGTGGAGGTATTCATCCACCATCCGCCATGACAATAAACCCTTTTGGAGCCAAGGACTTCCTTGTGTCATTGAAGCCTGCCGCCACCAAAACCTCCAGCCGCTGGAACCTTAAACCTTCTCCTGTATGTGGGACCCACAGCGCGTGGAAACCCCCCAGGGTCATCTCCAGTGCTATAGCTATATTTTTCCCACAAGGAATGACTTTGTAAATGAGTATGAATCTTAGAATTGAATCCAGTTTGCATGAACTCTTAATATTACTTTCTTACCAAGTAGAGATTCAATTAATCTTAATGTTGCTGTATTTATTGTTAATTTTTAAGTAGTTATTTTGCTTAGTGTAATTTGTTTATATAAATTTGTGTGTGTATGTGTGTGTGTCCACATATGGTGTTGTGATTGTGGGAGAGTGCATGCCATGATAAGTGTTAGAAAATCAGAGGATGAATTTCAGGAGTTGATTCTAATCTTCTCCCTAGTTGAGGTAGGGTCTCTTGTTTCTGCCATTATACCGTATATTCCAGGCCTGGGAGCCTCTAGGTCCTAGAAGCTAGTAGATTCTCTAGTTTCTACTTTCCATCTCACAATAAGAATGATGGGGTAATACAGATTTGCAGCTTTTCAGCTGTCTTCTTATGTGGTTTCAGGTATTGAATTCAGGACCTCTGGCTTCCCTGCATGTATTTTCCTTACTTGCTAAGCTAATTGGCCAACTGTGTTCAGTGTTCTTGATATTTGTAAGAGCAGTATACAGATAACATGTCTTCTTTGAATACTGTAGTGGTTTAAAAAAGAATGTCCTTCATAGACTCAGATATGTGAACATGTGGTCTCCAGTGGTGGCATTGTTTAGGTTGGTTAAGGCAGTCCAGCTGTGCTGGAGTTAGTATTTCACTTGGGGTAGGCTTTGGAATTAAAAAGCTATGTACCACTTCAAGTTTGGAAGGCGTGTTGCTTGCATTTAAAGGGGTGAACTCTTGTGTTTGAAGATGTGAACTCTCAACTTGATGTTCCTAACTTGCTCTCAACCTTCCCATCAGGCTGGACGTTTATCTTTCTGGAAGTTTAAAGCAAAACAAACTCTTCCTTCTAGGGCTTTTCTTAGTCATAGTGTTTCATCATAGTAACAGAAAAGTAATGAATATTAACAAACATACCTTATACATGTCCCCTTCAATGTTTACATACTATATATTAAATCTAACAAGTTAAAAGTCTCCATACTTCTTCCTCAAATTATATCTTTCCTGTGTTTGCTTTCCCCCAAAGAGCCTGCTTCCCTACCACCATATAAAAATCCTAGAATTTATCACTTTGCAGACAATAATCATTTCCTTTGACTCATTGAGGCCTTTTCTTTTGTTAATCTTTCCTAAAACCTTGCAGTGAAGTGAGTTTAAATCGAATCTCATTCTTTTGTTGTATTTTTTTCCAACAATTATGAGGAGTCTCTATTCAGTGTGGCAAAGTTTGTTTTTCATTTTTAAGTATTGCTTGTTCCAATTATAATTCTGATTACATGTAACTGCTAGATTGGATCCTTGTACTATTACTCTGTTGTTATTGCCTATGTTGTGATTTTATTTCTTTATATTTCTCTTATAAATTCGTGGATGGCTTCGCTTTTGCTCTCTACTGATTTTACACTGAAGATGTAATTCTGCTATGCATCATCACAGAGGAGCTTTGCACTGTGCTGCTCAATTTTTTTTTTGTTTGTTTCTTTGCAAAACTTCTTTTGATAACTGTCCTATTTCACACACAAAAATATTACATCATTTACCTCCTTCCAATCTTCTCCTCAAAGAGTGAATTATGCTTTTGTTTTTTGTTTTCTGGTTCTTATATGAATTCTGAAAATACCTTCTTTTCATAGGCAGGCTCATCAACCTAGTTATGGTGCTAGTTTTCCATCTGGTTATAATGATGCTGTCATCTCTTACTCCGTCAATTTTCATTTTTTGGTAAGGATCTTTACATATATTTTGACTGTACTAAGTACTACTTTCCCCATGTTGAGTCTCTGGAACTCTAACATCCTGATGAATCCCTTATAATACATTTAAAAGTTACTTCCCTAGCGTTCAGGGCAACAAAAACTCTTATTACTTCAGCATCAGCTGCTATTTGAAGTGTTCAACAGCTGCCATTGGCTTACAGAATAACTGTTCTCTCTCTTTTCATCCTGGTAACTTACTGAAATTAATTTCCAAATGGATGAGTGATGTGAGCATTTATGCAATGGAGAAAAGCATCCTGGTTATCTTAAAAGGCAGCATCTCTGCCATAAACAGCCATTTGTCCAATTCTTTGTTTTGCCTACAAGACTAGAAACTGATAATGAGAGGAACAAATGTCTATCCTGGCATCCAGGTAGCGAGGGATTGCTCTTTATCAGGCCAAGCCTGGGAAGCCATCAGTTCTTTTTCTCTGTGTGGTTCCATTGCCAGTATGGATAGTGGAAGAGAAGAGAAGTAATCTATATCCTGTCAGCCTTCATTTGAGGCAATGTTCTGAGTGTTGATCTTTTCTAAAAATTGGCATTTTATTCTGCTGCTTGTCTTTAATCACCAGTCTTATCATTGCTCCAGCTAAGCCTACACCAGAAGTTTCAGTAAAATGTCCAGGCTGTGTCCAAGTGTTGCTGATGCTGTTGACAACAATTGGGTATTTGTGCTGAGGAGACTGCTTTGTTAGGCACTTAGTACATGTTCCTTGTCAGCTTCATAAAAATTTAGCAAGGAATGTATCAAAATGAAGCTCAGGCACCTACTATGTGCCTAGCCCTAAACTTCATATTCTGACTAGTGTATTACTGATGATACTGATTAGCATCAAATTTAAGCCTATATTTGTTGCTCAAGTATTTTTCTACTACCCATTCTAAAATGCAATACTGTTAATTTATCTTGTTTCTCTCCTAGAAAATTATTCTAACAGGAACTTTTGACTACCAAATTCAAATAAAATGTAATATTTTACTCATAAAACTTAATTGGAAATTTTGTTACAAGAATTTTTTGGTAATTTTTCTACAGTAAAAATTTTTAATAAATCACATAGGTAAGAAACAAGCTTGGAAAAATGATAATGATGGCAATGTTTTTGAGTAGATATTTTAATCCTGTCAGCTTTCAATAGAAGTTACAGAATAACTGTAATCATAAAATACATAAAATAGAATTACACCACACACACACACACACACACACACACACACACATACACACACACACGCAAACCTAGCTGCAAGATATCCCAAAAACCTGAGAGTCTTACATCTAAAGGCAAAGGAAAGAAGATTAAGAGTTTGAGAACAAATTGGAATGCATAAGAAGTTCAAGAACAGGCTGGGTATCATAGTGAAATTCTGCCTCAAAACTGCAAACAAGGCATATTGTATTTAAGAAAATCACCTAGGTAATTTTTAACAATGATTTTATATTTAGCACGACTATCATTAAATAGAAAAGCCATGATAAAATGCTATAAAGATTCAAGAATTTGGAAAACACTTTCTCTGGTATTTACTAAAAACGAGTTTCTCACAACAGCTAAATGACACAAGAGAGAAAACATGTTATAACATATATCCAATTATTCAAAAAGGTTACGAGCCAGGAAAGCATATGTACAGCATATTCACAACAAGTAGCTGAAAGAAGGCCATGCTTTAAAATGAATCCTAGAATATGGAAGAGAAATACTACTGGATTTCTAGCAATAGATGCCAAAGTACATGCTTCAGTTGAAAAAAAAAAAGTACTCTTTTCAAATTTTGACATATTCAATAGTATTAAAAATTGTTGGGCAATTTGTGTTCTTTGGAAACTATTAATTATATGTCATACAAAGTCACTTTCTTGTTCATTTGCTTAAGGCAGGGTGTCTGTGGCTCAGGACTGTCCTCAGACTCATAAAAATCATCTTATCTTGGCTGTTTGAGTACTGTGACAAAAGGATAAACTAGCACAACTAACATTCAATAGTTACTCTTGAGTTTTCAAAGTATTACAGGAAGTGAGTTATGCAAGTGACAACCTTGTGAAAAAAAATTGCAATGAAAGGACCCAAGTCCTTCTATGTCTAGTCCCATTACTTTTCCACAGACACATCTTTGCCTATTGTCCTCTGATCCCATTGCTTCTCTTTCTTCATTGTAAATTATTGTAACACGTGTTTTTTATACTTATGGGAGTACTTTTGAAAACTTAAAGGAAATAGTGTTTTTAATATAAAAAATTATGTATAGGTCTCTGACTGGATATAGTAAATAAACCTTGTTGAGATATGTGAGAGTAAATGCTATTTAAATAGTTTATGTGGGGTTAAGCAGTGGTAACGCCAACCTTAACCAAGACAAGTCATGAGTTGATAACTGATAGATGGTATAAATAAATGCATAAGTTTATATAATATCAGGTACATGTCCATGTATTTGTCAATTATTATAATTCATTCCCTTGAATAAGGCTGGGATTTTTGCATACTAAAATGTTATTTTATTTTTCAATTGATTTTATAGTACTGGAGAAAAAACAGAATCTTTCAAAAGTCTGAGTTCAACAGCCCTAGGTTTAACTACAGTTTGTAAGAAAAGGAAATTATTAAATCTATAACAACTCATCAGCCAGCCTGCATTGTTTATTCAGGTTATTTTTTCAGGGTTTATTAAAACAAACCAGTTCTTTAAAACACAAATAGAGAAATAGAGCTAACTAGAAAGCCCCTGGTTTATAATCATAACAAATACTTTTATCGAAGATGATAAATTTCTCAAGTATCATCTATTTTCATTTTGAAAATATAGTTTCATATTACATGCTTGACTAACATAAATGTGAATTTGAGGTGCAATTTATTTTTACCTCTTCATGATATTGTTTTGTAATTCTTTTACTTTTAAAAACCATAAAAACATTTTAAAATAAGCTGTTAAACAATTCAAAACTTCAGCCATTTTTAAACTGGGATTAAAATATATCAGCTATATAACAACTAATAGAATTAACTTAAAAGCATAAAAAGAAAACATAAGCTGAGAGAGCTTTTTCTTATGAATTCCTGGAAGATTTATTCCATGATTACTAAAGATTGAATAAACACTCATTTGTGAGTTTATTGCACCGTTTTGAGGAGGCATTATGCTAGCAGTGTACAGCAATGCATTATGAGATGACTGAAGCAGAAAGCAGTGCTCAGTGGAAATAAAAGTATCGTTATGCTCTTCAAGAGCTATTTAGTACACTAATGTAAACAAGATTAAAGAAAATATACATGTAACAGGGACAGTAGTAAAGACAGACAACTACATAATTTTAACTGTGACGTTTTCATGATAGGATGTTGACTAGCAGCTTAATTAACAGCACATAAGATGGACTCTGGGGAGATGGCTCCATGGCTAAAGTACATCTACACAAGCACTGGGTCTTGAGTTTGAGTCCCTAGCACTCACGTAAAAACTGTAAGTCTAGCACCAGTGAGGAGAGGAGAAAGAACAGAAAGATACTTGGAACTCACTACACAGCCTTTCTAGTTAATCAATGAGCTCTGGATTCAATGAGACATTCTTTCTCAAAACAATAAAGTGTGCATACATAGACACATATAATATATACAGACTTGGGCTGGAGAGATGCCTCAGCAGTTAAGACCACTGACTGCTTTCCCAGGGATCCTGAGTTCAATTCCCAGCAACGACCTGGTGGCTCACAACCATCTGTAACAGGATCCCATGCCCTCTTGTATGTCTGTGGAGGGCTACAGTGTATTCATAGAAAAATATATATTAAAATACATATTAATATTATATATTGAATATTAATTATTATATACAAATAATTTATATTAATTATTAATATCAACATTATGCATTATATGTTAATTATATATTAATTATACTATTGATTTTATATATTAATTATGTATATATTATATATAATAAAATATATACATATACACAAACTTACACATAAACAAAAAAATGAAAAGCATCTACAAGAGAAAAAAGTTTTCAGCCATATTACATGCAACTAAATATGAGAGAAAGGGGGTGTTTGTAACTGAGGGAGAGCCATATTCATAATATGCAGTCTCTGATTCAAATTATTACATAGCATTGAGCAATGTGAGTCATGGTACCTTGTGGAGCTTTTCTAGTGATGGAATTTTCAGAGAGCCTAAGACTATTGAATGTCATTTCCAGAATCATTAGATGTAGGCATAGGTATCTTGGTGGTAGCATATATCAGCTTAACTACTACTACTACTAACAACTTTGTACAACTACAACTAACTACTTTGTGCCCTCTCCTAAACTAATTTTTAGAGACATGTGTAAGGAGCAGATGTTACCCGGCAGCACCCGATCTCTTCTTAGGATTAAGGGACTTGTCACAGCTGTTGGCACTGGTCTCTCTGCTGCCAGCCTTCATAGTTGATTGCCCTGGTTGATGAGAAACATCTTATTCAAGATTTTGATCTGTTCCTGGGATCACCTCTTCCCATGACTGATCAGTACAAAGACATACAGGTCTAGGCCAGCATCAAGTCCCCCTCAGAACTCCCTATGAATTAACTGAGAGCTCCAATGAGTCCTAATATCAACCTGACATCATCCTGTTCTTGCTACCCTCTCCCTTTTCCTTCATCAGCTATGATTCTGAAGAACTAACACAATTCCTCTATCCCAGGCTCCAAATTCCATTCTGCCTCTTGGGTTTCTATGACAAATTAAATTTGGGGGAAAGCCATGTGAGGTGACACATTGTTAACAGGAATGTTGGAGGTCCCTCTCAGGACTCTTGGTCTTTGAGACCAATTGAAGAATGGGTTCAGAAGGAAGTCCCTGGACAATTTTATCAGAGTTTAAAAAGAAAATCCCAGGCAGACAAGATAGACATCTCAGCAGCTGCCTGAAGGAGGAAGGTGAAGAGGAAGAGAGAAAGCCAGGCCATTGGTAACACTCAGGTGACAGAAGACAGGGTGCAGTAGGGACTTTAGAGAAGGAGTGAGAAAGAAGCCCAGTCTTAGGGAAGCTTGCTCTTAAAAGAGATAGAAAGAGGAAAAGAAAGAGTTACACTTTTCTAAGTGAGTCAGAAATGTCCACTGACTTAATGTAGTTGCATGGCTGTTAACCCTGCAGGATTTCTGCTGCTGAGGTAGGGTTTCCAGGAAAGAAAAATACATTATCTCATTAAAAGGACAAGTTTTCCTCCCATCCTTTAGCATGGCAGGAGGTGCTCTGCCTTCCTGAGGGGTAGATCGTTGGCCAGGGAATTGACTGGCCCAAATGGATTAGCTCTTAAATGGAGAGACAGTGTCATAGCTCCGCTCACGAAGATTCCATTCTCTTTTACCAGAAGGAGAAAACTTTCAGTGAGCCTTCAGCACTAGTATACCAGTAATAGACATCAAAAAATTTAAGGGAGAGAGTACAAAGTATATGAAAATAATACAATAAAGTTCTATGAGATTAAGTGGCTACTGGATTGTACCTGGTTCAGTATGTGGTTTACATAAACGTATAGGTTTGAATTAGGAACACATGAGTATCTGGATAAATTTTACTAAGAAGGGAGATTTAAAAGGTAAGAGGCATATGAGTTCTCCAGGTGGAGAAATCATTATTGCTAGAGAGTTTACTGGTGATTGGTCAGACAGACATCAAGGAAAAATACCTCTGTTCTCAAGTACAGCTTACCCATATATTACTACGTATGGAAAGCTACATTATGAAGTGCCTCAAAACCTCCAGAAACACAGAGATAAGTATTGTCATCCCCTGTGTTTTATAGCTACTGGACTTGAGATTTAGGTCAAGGTCATACCATTAAAAAATGACAACAACCCCTCCCAACACCTTCACATTCCGATGCCAAGCCATCTACTCTGTATCACTTCTTGGGTTTCTTTCCCCTGGTTCAAGGATAGGAGAGGAAAAGGTTCCTCATTCATAGACCTTTTTCTGCCTCACTCACATTTACCACCTTGTTGAAGGCTTATTTATAGCCACAAATACTTTCAGATCTTTTGTCACAAAGATCTTTTAGCTTCTTTGAAACATCACTAGCCCTTAATGGCCATTTAAAAAAGACCATCCATAACTATCCTTTATAGTTGGCTTTTGTTATGTTTAGAATAATCCAAACCCAACTGTGTTATAAGCTCCAAGAAGTAAGGTACCATGCCATTTCCCCTATTTGTAGAACATACAAACACATACATTGGGTTTTCTGTAACTAGGTAGGTTAATCTCAGATAGCTGTAGTGAAAATTAGTACTATAAACACCCTCACTCCTCGGGATTTATGAAAGATTGATTCCAGGATTCCAGTGAATATAATATCCACGCATGCTCAAGTGTCTTGGGTAAAGTGGTGTAGTATTTGCTAAGGCCAGGGAGATGGCTCAGTCAGTAAAGTTCTTGCCAAACAAGCATGAGGACATGAGTGCAGATCCCTAGCTCTCATGTAAAAGGTGGGTTTGGGAGACATACATCTATGATGCCAGCACTAGGCATATGTATACACAAGAGTATCCTTGGAGTTCATTGGCCAGCCAAACTCACTTAATTGGTGAGCTCCAGGCTCATCGAGAAATTCTAACTCAAAAAATTAGGTAATTGATTTCAACCTCTGGCTTCTACATGAACACACATATACATGTGTACCTTCATGCATACATGCACATAGTCACATAAACATATACTATGCAACACACATATACATATAAAGAGAAAAAATAAAATGATCTATCATTACATTTTTATTTACCTACTTATATTCTCCCATCTGCTTCAAATTATTCCTAGCTGATTGTAATATCTAATTCAATATAAATGCAACATAAACAGTGGTCCTAGTATAGTGTTTTAGATATAACAACAATGAAAAAGTCCATACATGTTTTATAACATTTGAGATCCATTGGTGGTTGAATCTGAAAATGCAAAACTCACTCATTCCAATGTCATACCTTCAAACTACAGATGGTCCCAAAGAAATCACTAGTAAAATGACAAAGGACCCAAGTTAAAATGAGCAACATAGCTAGGTAGACATTTCTTTAAAACAAATGGCCAATTTAGATGTCAAAAAAAAAAAAACACTGCCCATCACTTATCACCACAGAAATAAAAATCAAAACTAGTAAGAAATCATCTTTCTCCACAAGAAGAACTTGTCAAAAGGACTGAAGCTAACAAGTACAACAAACATAAAGAGAAAGGGAGCACCAGCCCACTACCAGTGGGAATGCAATCTATGACTGCCATGTTGGAAAACAGTAAACAGGGTATAGTGACCATTTTGACAATTTTGGAATTTCGAATTCTGCAACAACAACAACAAAAATACAACAAACTATCATAAGAAAATGTTTTAACTTTAATCCCAGATTGAAGATATGGGGCTGCTTCAGATTGTCCATAGCAGCTGACTGTGATTTACCTTGCGCTCTAGCTGAGAAGCATGGTGTTGCCAGCTGCGGGTAGTTTCTGCGATTCTGTGACTTTTGGAATTCTCTGAACTTTTCAGAAGGTAGATAAATGCTAGAGCCACAAAGGTGGAATTAGTAGTTATCGGTTGTTGTTGGATGGGGGCAGATTGTGGTTTGTTAGTAGTTATGCTCAAAGAAGAAATAAGATCAAAGAAATTGAACTCAGGGATCTCTCTCCCCTCTATCTTTTCTCTCCTATTTAGTGTTGGGGTGAAACTGGGGGATAAAAGGTAGGAAAAAGAACCCACAGAGTATCAAAGATCAGCTACAACTGGGCATACAAAACTTAAAAGTAGGTCTACCAAATGATCCAGAACTCTTACCACTCAATACATACTCAATGATAAATATATCAGCCAGTTGAAAAGACATCTGTACTCTAACATTTAAGGCAGCACTATCTATGACATCTGAAACTACAACAGCAATTGCCTACTGCCCAAGGAATTGATAAAGAAACTGTAGATAACAGAACACTATACATTGATTAAAAGAGATGAAATCCTATCATACAAGACAACATGGATAGAAGGGTATTCATTCTGATCAATGAAACCAAGTCATATATAGAAAGCTGAACATGGCATGATGTTACTTGTCTAAGGACTCTATGAAAATTTCATTCATGGAACCTAGAATTAGAATGGTAGGTACCAGAAGCCACAGATTAGAGAGCAAGAATGTATGGGGGGAAGGCTGACCAATGGATGCAAAGTTATTAGATACAGGCAAAAACTTCAGGTGTGCTGTTGTACAGTAGGGTGACCATAGACAAAACTCAGGTACTGTATACTTTGAAAAGCTAGAGGAAGGCCTGGAAGAATAGCTCAACCAACAGTTAAGAGCAAATGTTACTACTTCAAAGGCCTAGAGTTCCGTTCCCAGTACCCACATAGGTGTCTCAGAATTGTTTGCAACTCCTGCTCCATAGGACTTGACATCCTTTCCTGACTTATCTAGGCACCTGCATGGCCAAATACAAGCAAGTAATTAAGAAAATCAATCTTTATGAAAAAGCTAGAAAAGGGGGTATGAATACTTTTTAACCATAAGGAAATGATACATGTTTGAGAAAATACAGATGTCTAGCTTGATTACAACACAATGTATATATTAATAGAAACATCATCTGATGCCTCATTATTATGTACAATTATTTTTTAAATCAACTAAAATAAAATTGATCTTAAAGTACAGCACTTATTTTAAAAGATAGTAAGAAATGAAGACAAAAAGTAAGCATGAAATCAAATATTGATCGTTAATTTTTTAAAATGGGAATGTGACAAGTTTTTGGAGAAATAAGTTTGACAGTCATATTCAGTATGAATTTGATGGAGAAAATACTGAGCAGTAAGAACAGTAACTGCACTTTACTCCAGTCTATGGAACTAAATATCTTTGTTTTATATTATGGTATTTTCTATACTTGTCATGACAACATTCTACATATTATTGAAAATTTTCTCTTTATATCACCTTCAAACTTAAGGAAAAAGACAGGATATTTATTTAATAGAGAATGGCTAAGCAATTATAAAGAATAAATATTCTAGCATAGTCTATTTGATCTAATGATACTCTGTGACACAGAGACAGACAACGTTGGTCCAAATCTTTTTAACATCAAGCCATTGTTTCCTCATGTAATTCAGTAGTACACCAGTAATAAAGTAACTGCCTAACAAATAGGCACTTACTTATCAAAAGAAAGAAATGTGCTTAATTTATAATATCCTCTAAAATATACACTAGGAAATAAATATATAATGTAAAATATACATTAAGAAATCATATCCCGTGGTGCTGATGTCTACCCATAACAGTAGGAAACAACTGCCCTTTGAGAGGCCTTGGAGTAGTATTAGAGTCATTGGTCCATTAAACTTCAACTACAACCAGGTGGCAGCAAGAACATTTAGAGGAGAGTTGGGATGCACAGGTTAGATACCAAGAAGACGCTCTGTGAACACAGAAGAGAAATGTGAGGACATCCAGAATGCTCGGAGCTGTGCATGCTTTCTGTGTTTGCTGATGTAAAATTCTGAGTACTTCAGGAGAAATGCCCTATCCAAGGGACATCAGAGAAAGAGCAGGTGATGAACTCTTCCTCTCTATGTGGATGCTTTGCTTAATTTAGAGAGCACTTATTTTTTACTTCATAAGAGATCAAGAACTCCCATTTCCAAAACAACATAGCAATTATGACCAGCAGAATTCCCATAAAAGAGAACATAAAGAACCTTGAGAGACATTTAATTGATCGAAAATAAGAATGGGCCAGAATTTTTAGCACTCCCTGGAAGTATTAGGTAGCGCTACAGTTAAAATTATCTGTTTTGTTACAAGAATAGCACAAGGCTGTCCTTATGCCAGAGTAATTATCTAGTTAATTGTTCTAAAATGAGTATAACCCAGTTTCCAGATACATAACACACATTTTGGCAAAAGTAATTTGACTTATGCCAGCAGTCCACAACAGTTCTAAATGCAAAACTTGCCAGCAGAGTAAAAGGACACACTGAGGAGCCCTTGGCAGATCCAAGACTGCAGAGCAGTAAGCCCAGAGACAGGGAGAGAAAAAAACCACTGAGCCAGTATCCAGTAAATTAGAGTGAAGGAATGGATAGAGACAGGGAGAGGGATGTAGAAACAGAAGCAAATGAATGAAAGAAGAAAAAATGAGTAAGCATGGTGGAAGACAGGCATTCACATTTTTTGGCACTGTACACCTGACTGCCTTTTTCTTCTGAGAAATAAATAAAATTAAGTACACAATGGTTTTGGCAGAGTTTCAGGGACATAGTACCAAGGAGTGGGCCTTTGCCATTCCCAAAGGGATGTTTGTATATTTTCTATAAATATACATCACAGCCAATTAGGTTTGCAATGATGACAATAGTTCTCTACTGAAAATGCTTAGCATGGTCTGAAGGAGAAACCATGCTTTGTAAGTTTATAGAATATCCCACTTACTACTGTATATCATTAATTTCATGAATGGTTATTAATTTTGAGTCCTTCAGCAAACACATCCAGAAGTCAGGGTTACACATGGAAAACTGACGAATGTAGAGAAGAACAACACATCCTATAATTGCAACTGCTTGGTTTCTTTATGTTTTTTTTTAAACACAATAGCTATTATCTGCCCACTGGATTCAGCAGGATATATAAAATAAATGAAAAATAAATGTGCAAACTCATCAAATCTTAACTAAATTCACAAATGCCTATGTAACCAAAATATTCTAGCCTCTCTCCCAGCAGCCTCTTTGTCTGGATTGTGATAGAGGCACTCCATGGACTTTGGTTCTTATACCGCTTATTTGCCCAGCCTAGGGTATGAATATCAGTGAAAGCTGAAAGGTATCAAGAGTGAGATACAGGAGCAAACAGAACTTACCTCACAGCCTCAGACCTGGCAATTAGCTGATCAAAATCTAAATTACCAAGAGGGAAAACATGACAGTTACTGAAAGGCACACTCAGGTCTTATCTGTCTATTCTGTGTTCTTCAGTATGGATCTTCAACATGCAGCTCTTTCTTTGTACATATCAAGGGAGCTATGAGAAAGGGTTCATTCTGCTGCATCATGAGGCCTATACTGGCTTGCACCAGTCTTAGAAACAGGCTCCTAATTTTCACAGGTGTATCTCTCTTTGCCTGACATCATGGCTATTCCAGAAGTGTGAGATCCTTGGTCCTAATCAGTTCTCTTACCCTTTGCTATTTCAAAAAAAATGCAATCATTTAAGGAAGCTCCTGAAATATACATCACAGTACATCTCACGGCCACAGCTGCTTTTCTCTGTCTGTTTCTATCTCATTTATGAATGAAGGAAAACATGGGTCCCAGGAACACTGCATCTTACAGAAACCCCAGTGCATATTCAACATGGCTACCTGGAGGCTGGCATCTCAACATTTGGCTAAGTCATAAGTGGTGTGCTGGTGTGCAGTTGAGCTCATACTCCCCCCCCCCAAAAAAAAACATAGCTGCAAAGAGATGACATCATTAGCAAAAATAAACATAATAATAGCCCACAAAACTCAAAACTAAATCAGACAGCTGGATTGCAGACATCAATTTAATTCATTTTCTATCAGCAGAAAGAGTGAGAATAATTTCCTTCAATGTAGGAAGACCAGAGACGAGAAAAGCTTCACTGGGTTTAGAGATGGAGAATGACTGGCCAAGAAGACAGCTATGGCAAGTAACACTAATTGCAAGGTGAAGAAAGCTGGGCTTTTGTGTGCCAGTCTGAGAAGAGAAACTGGCTTGCTCTGAAAATGCACATGGAACTCTGCCCTCCAAGGAGCTCAGCATGGACATGTCTGTAGTCTCTGCAAACGAGAAAATAAGCTTTGTATCAACATCAAAGATGTCTGCCAAAAAATGGGGTGCATAGATTAAAAATAAAGAGTGAACAGTCTTCTGACTGGCAAACAAACTGCAATGCATGTCACAGTGCTTAACAATATAAAGTATCTTATTTCAGTTATTGCTTTCCATGTGTTATTTATTTGTAATCAGTCATCATTTACTTATTATTTACTACTTACTGAAATCCCAGTAAGATCAGGCTCCATGGGGAAAAAGGCTCATTCACATTATATAATTCACTCAAACTACCCCTTGTAGTACAAACCATTATTTCCATATTCTCGATGTGAGAAAGTTGGTTTCTGGAGTGGAGTATGGATAAGGAAGTCCTTCCATCCAAAGGAATCATTTTTAAAAGAGAGAAAAATGTAATTCCAGAAGAAAACATTCCATTTCCATTTCCATGAATAAGCAAGGTTTCAGAGGTTGTGAAACTGTTCACAAACATTAAAGTTGGGGCTTCTTAGTGGTTTGTCAGATTCCTTGCAAATATATCTAGCAAAGTGTACATGTTGTACCAATTTCAGTATCAGGAACAAAATCCTTGTTTTCCTTTTCCGTTTTTTTTTTTCATAAGAAATTTAAAAAGAAAAAAACAGCACTACTACCAACCTTGCTAAACCTAAACTAGATTGCTCCATTGCTGTGTCCTTATCAGAGCTTATAAAACAGTGTTTGTGAGGAAATAATTCCTCTACCTCATGATTGGTGCTATGTTAGGATCATCCCTGAAAACTCTAGGTTAAAACAAAACAAAACAAAACAAGAGAAGCAGTGTGCTCCTCCCTCAGGTACTATTTGCAGAAGTCACTCATCTATTGATTCCTGATGTTGCCGGTTTTAGCAAGATAAGACTCCTAATCCATCCACTGAATGTTACTCTGCCAGAGATGAAATAGCTCTAATGCCAACAAAGATTACTGTGATGTTAGACTGGGGAAGATTGTGTTGTTGGAATTACAGCAGCCCGGGAACATTTGCCATCTCATGTTAATGCCAGACTGAAGTCAAACACTGAATCTTCCTCATCCTGCTCAGAAACCGAGGGGTACAAAAATATTTGTGTGCTTAACACTAGGTTCCCATGATAAGCTAGAGTGGTTTCTTTTTAACTGGCCTCTCCTTCCTTTATGCGTTTAGTTGTTCCTTAGAAACTATCAATTGAAAATGCACCATCAGCCTTTTTAAATGTAATCCATTTTTCAGAGGAAGAAACACTAAGTAAATAGAAATATATGAATCAATATAAGAACCATGGTTCTATATTCTATCAGAATAGACCTTAATGTACTAGTGAAATGCATGCTAAATCTGGGCATGGCTGGTTATGTCTATAATTACAGCCTTTGGAAGGCTGAGTCAGGAGGATTGCCTTGGATTCCAGGTCAGCTTAGATGACATAGTAAGAACCCATTCAGCCAGGACTAGAGTGAGACCTGGTCTCAAGTACATGTGCTGCTTTTGGAGAGGACCCCAGTTCAATTCCCTGCACCTATATCAGACAGCAA
Organism: Grammomys surdaster; assembly: GCF_004785775.1. Taxonomy (NCBI): domain Eukaryota; kingdom Metazoa; phylum Chordata; class Mammalia; order Rodentia; family Muridae; genus Grammomys; species Grammomys surdaster. The sequence goes on along the minus strand of NW_021604633.1, from coordinate 16,117,363 downwards.
ACAACCATTTGTAAGACCAGCTTTGAGGGTCCATTGCCTTTAGCATTTGTGGGCATCTGTACTCAGGTGAACCTCACCCCACACAGATAACACACATATACACAATTAAATGTGTGAAAATTGCACAAAAAAGATTTTTTATTTTAACAATATTCTATATGTCTATATTTTAACTGTGTATATATGTATATGGTATCACAATATACAAGCTTGTATTTAGAATATATATACACACACACACACACACACACACATATATATATATATATGTGTGTGTGTGTGTGTATATATTTGAAACCAGCAGAAGACAAAGAAACAAACATAAGAAATTTTGCTCATATGTCAATGCAAACATGCACATTGCAATTATTTTTTACACTTTTGATATGATATGTATACCATGACATCTTAAGACAGAATTGAACCTAAAGTATACGTTGAGTAGAAAGCAAAATCTACCTGTTCACAATTCTAATTACTGCTAACTACTACCAAGAGAATATCATTGGGGTATTTTATGTGGTTTGTTTGGTTTTGGCTTTTTTTGTTTTTGTCTAAAATTACATTCCTCAATCTACCTCTGCATGCTCAAAACTCTACTATTTTGAGTCCTCAGACAAAACAGTGCCAGGGAAAAACTGAAATGATTTGGATAAGCCAAAATACCATATGGAAGAAGATACTTCCATAAAGAGCACAGCAGTAAAAGTCTCATACAGGACACAACAAGACAGGTGTACCCTGTCCTACCAAGGCTGAAAGTAAGACTTTTAGCATGTAGCAAAAGGACTTAAGAATTAAGGAGAAATGTTTGACATAGCTTCCTCGTATCCAATCCCTTATGTCCTCTTCTTCACTTTTTTTCTAAAGTACTCCTGGGTCCCCTTAAAAATATATGATGCCAATTAAAATGTATGCAATATGTAAGAATAAGACACTACATCTATGTGGATACATCAGATATTCAATAAGATGACTCCCTAAAAAGGAAAAGAGAAGTAGAAGGGGCCTTCCCAGAGGAAAGGATAACATTCTCTGGGAAGGAGTGGATACATCTTCATGGGAACAAACCTGAAGACCATGAAATACTCTGAAAGGAAGATACTAGGGATAGATAGTGCAGCCTAATCAATCCTGAGAAGCACTTAGCAGGCCCAGAAAACAGCATGCAAAAAGGTGTACAAACAGAGAGGGATAGAGGAGGAACTACAGGGGTATTTATCATGACAGGATGGTCAAAATAGAGATCATTTTTTAGTAACATGTAAGACAAAACTATTCACACTATCAACATCTTCACTGTAATGAATGTCTCTAAGTGACAAAGTAAGGACCCAGAAGTAAGCAAAAACAATATTGGCTCAAGAGCTACCCCTCTTTCCAAGAATTCTGTACAGGGTCTACATTCTTATATCATCTTAGTATTGAAATTCTACTCAAGTTTTGTATCTGAAAAATTATTTATTGATATAACAAACCTAACAGTGAAACCAATGAAGATATAAAAGAAACTGGGGGCTTGAGTTCTTAAGGTGAAGTCTGTTTTCTATGTTTATTGTTTTCTAACACACATTAAAATTAATTCAACCAATGGAGTATGTGTATGTGTGTGATTTATTAATGTGAGTTATTTGATGTACTCGACTTTTGAATGACAATCTTTAAATTAGATTTACGCTTTCATGGGGTGCTGGTTGTTGCCAAGTCAATCTATCAAACAGAAAACAACGCTAATCCATGGAGCAGAGGAGCCCAGTAATGAAATGCACAGGCAGTGGAAGAGTGCATGAAGTTCCTAGAACAGCATACATTGTTTGTGTCTGTGCAGACAACCTTGCCTTTCTGTCATAGACCTCTCATCTGTAAAACAAAACAACAACAAAAATGAAATAGCTCTTTTATGGGATCAGTTAAGGCATAAGTAAGAAGGTTGATAAGTAAGCTTTCAAGCCAGCATCCGAGTGGTATCCCCATTAGCAACTGAATGAGGTGGGGAGGGTTATGAGAAATCTGTCAACAATAAAATGTTTCTGAAAGTGAAATGACAAAAATGAATTCAAAATCAAACACACAATGAATGTGAGGTATTGCTGCCAGCACTGCATCTTATGGTGGGCAAGTTCAGTGGAGTCTTGGTTCTAAGCATACAGCATGCATAGGTGTACCTGGCAAAGCCTTTCATGGCATAGTGACAATGAACACGGCCTGAAGTGCCTCATCTCAGACTCCACACTATTGCATGACTTAAATTTCAGTGGCTTTACTACACATGCAATATTTTCTGCTCATAAAGAAATATACAACCATATGACAGAAAAAAAAGACTTGATATTTCCCTTCTATTCTCGCTTAGCATGTGAACATCTAACTTTTACCTTTAAGTTATAATGTACTTGAATAGCTGAATAATACACAACGCAAATCAATATCAATGTTGGAGATGGTATCTTACATTTCATGAAATTTTTACATGCTTGAGTTTGGGGTAAAATTTGCAACAGTTCCTAAAATGGCCTTACACATAATTCTGCCATTTTATACTATGTACTCGTGCAAGGTGGTATTATAGCATGGATAATTATAAAATCAAAATATCAGTGAAATCTGAAACACATTAGAGGTGCTCCATTTCCTATACTATCAACTTTCTATCAACAATAGCAAATATATGATATTTATATAAAAATTAACAAGCATATATCACTAATAAGCATATTCTTTGTCTCTATAAATAATAGATTTATATGTATACCAATAATTGTTTTAGAATAAATTTATGTTTGATATGTTTTATATACCAAAATATCCAAAGTTGTTTAAAAATTTCTTAGGCAGAATGGACCAGTAATTGGAATTTTTTAAAAAACTCTGCTCTAAAGCTCACAAAATGTTTCAATATTGCAAAGATTCTTAGCAAGAAAATACTTGCTGAGGAGCCACTCTGTACAGAACGTTAATGGCAGTATTCCATGTGTGTGGTGCACTTCTGCCTCTGTTCCATGGATACTTCATAACTGCTCTTTTGTCGGGAAAGTAGGCAAGAGTGTTTGTATTGTGAATAACTTGGAATGCGTAGATGGTACTACCCTGCAATACAGAGATTGGGTATGTTTACCACACTGTGTCACAAAGAGACTGTCTCCCTCAAGAGCAAAGTTCTAGCAGCTTTTCTGAAGTTTATTTTAAAGTATTTGAGTTTCCTAGGCACAGAGTACCTTTCTTGCACACAATCTGTCAAGTGTGCAGATGGTCCTTATTGCATTATCCTGTGGGAATTAATCCAGGAAAGTAGCAAAAGAAAACAATGTTTTCTAGCTCTTGCTAGGCCTGAGGGAAGAGGCAGGGGTATGGTTTAGCAGTTGGGAAAGAGTGATGCAAAGTCATTAAGTTAGATTTCCTGTGAGTGTTTATAAAATATTGTGAGAAAAAATAATACAGACTACAGTGTCTCACTTAACATGTATCAAAAATTTCTCACAAAGATACTGAAAAGCCTATTATCATTCTGTATTTTTCTATATTTAAATTTTTAAATTGATTTCTTATTATGTGTGTAAATAATGATGTCTTAAGAAAGTTGTAATGAATCACGTTCTCCAATTCTCATCTGCTCCTAAGTGCTTTTTCCTCAGATGAAGTTTTTCCACCAAAGGGTTAATCCTACTAACATATTGCTTTGAGACATATACCTAAATGATGCTTTATCCTACCATGAGAACACTTGCCCAACCATGTTCATTGTGGCACTATTCATAATAGTCAAAAATTAGAAACAACCTAGATATCCCTCAACAGAAGAACAGATAAAGAAAAGGTGGTGCATTTACACAATGGATTATTACATTTAAAAAATGACATACAATTTGCAGGCAAATGGATAGACCTGGAAAGTATCTTATACACAGTAACACAGAAAGATAAAAATGGTATGTTTTCAATTATGTGTTGATATTAGCTGTTAAATAAATTATAACCAAGCTACAATCCATAGACTCAGAGATGTTAGGTATAGAGGAAGGAACTAGAGGTGGGGACACTTAGGTCTTCCTGAGAAGGGTAAATAGTATGGATTTTATAGATGCACTGGAGTGGGGAAGATGGAAACAAGAGATCAGGTGGGAAGAGGAAGTAGAGTTGAAGGAAAGAATGCCAAGAGAGACAGCTAGAATTGAAGGGCATTTGACCCTCCCATCTTGGGACCATTAATTGGGTTATTTTTACTTATTTCTTCTGTAACTTTGTGAAACAACAGATAAATAATTTGGTAGCAAAACCTATTCAGATACATTATCATAAGTTAGCTATGGAGGACCATGAGACTCAAGATGAGATTGTCACTCTATCCAGGGTGTTCCCAAAACCCATCTCTACCCAACCTAAAAGAGAGGACTTCCACCCCTAGATCAAGCAGAGAGGGGCCACCCAGAACCCCCTCTGACTGGTGATCTGAATTCTTGCTTAGGCTGCAAGGCTAAGCACTGCAAGGGAATATAAATAAAAGTTAAAATATTTCTCTGGGTTCCCTGAGGGACAACCCTGACTGCATAGGGGTTGCTGTCAAAAGTATCCCCTCTCCAGGAAAAAGACATCGGGATGGGTATGGCCCTCATGCCTCACTAGACAACAACAGGGGGACAGGAGCCATTACAAAGTCTCCTTCAATTGCTGGAGGTCAGGCCTCTAACCCTGCCTTTGCAAGATTAGAATCGCCATAGCCCTTCTATACTTAGAGAAGGGAGGAGATGTCAGGGGCAGCCCTGCTTATACACTGAAGGCCTAAAATCAGCCATAGGCCTAAAATCAGCAGTAGGCCTGTCATACATGTATACTAACACCAAGTCTTGGGTCCCTGTGGGAAAACATTGAAACAGATGGCTATAAGCTATTCTAAACAGGCAGCTTTTGTGGAAATTTACCACCCCGAGTAGTCATAGACCTTGTAAATAGGTAGCCTTGGTGTATAGTATCAGCTTAGAAAAAGAGAAATGAATCATAGGCAGAGTCAAAGCGACCTGTCCCCTGAACCTTCACCCAACCGATACCCTGTTCTGAAAGATATCTGTATTCCCCCTGAACACCCACGCTCCAGTGACATCCCTTTCCCCATGTCCTGCCTTTTTGTGTTTATAACCCCTGTGTGAACACGTAAAAATTATGATTTGAAAAATAAATAAATAAATAAATTATTAAAAAATCCCATCCAAACATACTTTCCTGTTTTTCATTACACCTGGAATTTGCAAAGCATTTCACAAACTAAACAGTGATCCAATTAGCAGTTACACACTAATGAATCCTTTTGCTTACAGTGGTTTAAAAGAGAAATGTCACCTATAGGATCAAGCATTTGAAGACTTGTTCCCATGTCCAGTTCTTCCTTTGTTTTGTGCTTGTTGTTGAAGATGTGATCTCTGATTCCTGTTCCTACTGCCATACTGTCTCTGTCAGTGGTCCTAGAAAAGAATTCTTCAAAAATAACCTGCCCTGGACAAGAATTTAACTCCATGAATCTACACCCTCCTGCCTAATTCCAGAATACCAGAACCTCAAAAACAAGATGAGAAATTAGGCAAATACTTCTGATCTGTGTACAACATTCAAAACTCCTAAGTGTAGCAGTCACAACATTGAGTAAATTCATTCAACAGACATTTTATTAATGGCCACTTAGCAGCTTGAAGCAACATTGAATTAATCATATTCTAAATTAGTTCCCATGAAGAAAAATATTATTGTTCCCTTTCAATCAATGCTTTATTTAGATAGCAATTATTTAGTTTCTGAGTTTGGCCCAACCATGTGATAGGTTGTGATTTAAAAAAAAAAAACTATGCTAATTCACTCATTACAGAAGGATAGAAGAATCAACACACAGAAGTCTAAACTGACAAGATAGTGGGATTAGATGGTGCCTATTCAAATAAACAAGATGAAAGACCTTAAGTGTGTGATCAAAATTATGAAAACAATAGCTATTTATATTTTGCTAAAAGTAAGCCCTCTAAGCTATATTTTTGATGCATATTACAGCACATGTTAGTAACAATATTAATTGTGTTACACTTTTATTTACTATTTGTTTTGCTGTATTGTGATTTAATCTGGAGACTTGCACATGCTCAAGTGTTTTATCTGTAGCCCTTTCAGATAATCTATTTTGAATCAGGGTCTTGCTGATTTTTCCAGGCTGGCTTTAAACTCATTGTAAACCCCAGCCTGATCTTGAACCTACTCTGTAGCCCAGGAAGACTTTGATCTTTTGATTCTGCCTAATGTAGCTTCCTAAGAACATAGAATTACATGCAGGCACTAATGACCCTTGTATGCACACACAAACATACACACACACACACACACACACACACACACATCAATCCCAGGTTTAAAAATCAAATATTCAAAATATTTTCATCCAGCTGTCAAATATTTAAAGTAGGGTATACTTAATAGTTGAAGACAACTGAGATTATGAAAACTAGAGTTTCATGAATTAAACATAATAGAGACTAGAGAAGAATACTGATAACTCTAACTCATGAAATCATACAGAATTAGCGAATGTGTTCCTTAAAATATGGATAAACTTAAGGATACCTGTTCCAAAGTTATAAAGTACCTAAAAAGTTTTGAGCTGAGATGAGAAAGCAAAGGTGTTGGCTCGCTCTCTCTCTCTCTCTCTCTCTCTCTCTCTCTCTCTCTCTCTCTCTCTCTCTCTTAAATGTCTCTAAGCTAAGTGGAATACTTTGGTTCTAATTTGGGTGCCAGATGATTTCTACTAACTAAAACTGATCCTTTAAGACACAAATATTTTCTGTTTATGTTCAACTTCATTCTGTACAGTTTCCCACTAAGAAAAGCCACATAATACAAAGCTTGCTTGCTTTTAATTGCTTACACTACTGAAACTAAACATTCTAGGGAACAAGAGAAAATTTCATTTCTCCATAAGAATTTTTAGAAAACCACCAGCTATCAAAACTAAAGGATAATGCCTGTGCAGTCCATTAGTACTCCTTAATTGCTTTTGTATAATGAGCTGCAAAATATAATTGCTTGCCTGACACAGATATGAATATCAACTGATAGATTTATAAATTGTAGTCAGGAAGGATAGATACCCTGGCATCTCAACATACAAAAGGCAAATGAGAGAGACAGTAATCACCTGTGGTCGATTTTCATTTCAAAGGGTTTGTACCAGTTAACAAAAGAAAAGTCAGAAATATGAGTTGCCAGGTTACCCTGTCTCTTCTTCCCCTACTCACACCATCAGTCACTATGCCTCCCATCTGTCCGGAATCTGAGCAAAGTCTTTTCAGCCCTAAGCTAGAACTCCATCTGAGCTCTGTATTCTGTTCCCTTCTTCCCCCTATTTACTAGCTCCATCACCTGAACTTCATTCTGTATATTCAAAATGTTCGACTCTACCAGCTCCTGGTCTACAATTTAAAATGTAACATTTAGTATGCCCACACATATGCTATGTCTCACTCCAAGGTAAAATCCCACAGGGCTACACCACACTGTCGGCCTGATCGGCTTTCAAGTCTAAAGTTGGTAAACTACCTATCTATACTTTCCAATTTCATATTACTCTCAGGTTTATTAAAATGTTCTTAAGGAATATATATGTAACAATAATTAATTATTTAAAAGTCATGAATTTGAAAGACAGTAAGAAGTGATATACGGAAAGGTTAGGAGGAAAGAAGGGAAAAGAGGAAGTGATTTTAATATCAAAAATAAAAGAAATAAAGAAGTTATTTATACTAGTTCAGACATGGAATTAAAAAAATTTCCTACTCACGAAACTCAGTGGTGAAATTAGAAACTTTATTTAAAAATTTACAATTGCCTAACCTGGTTCTGTCCTTGTCATTCCACTTCATTGTAATTACTTCTTTTTGTTTGCTTATTTTTAAGATTATATTTTAAATGCATTTCTATCTTTTCTCCCTCCTTCAAACCCTCCCATGTACCTGCCTTGCTCTCCTTCAAATTCAGTCTCTTTGTACATCAATTGTGATTGCATGCTTATATATACAAATATAAATATTTTAAATACATTTATATTCTCAAATATAATCTACTGAGTTCATGTAATGCTACTTGTGTACGTTTTCAGTCCTACCACATTAATGACTAGTATGGCCTTATGGGTGCAGTAATGACAAGCATACCTCAGCAGTAACCAATAACTCTCAAATTAGTTAAGATCTATTCAACAAGAGGGATACCATGCCTCAAAGTAGAAGTATAGCTAACTAACCACTGCAAGTAAATACTAAATCCTTCTTCTGAACTCTAATCCTCATGGATTAACTACTGGTATTCCTCAGGAAATCATTTCTCACCCAATTTTCTTATTAAGGAATTAATGTTTCACACAGACATTTGTCTCTATCTCTGTGTTTATCTGTGTGTATCTGTCTCTGTCTCCCTCTCTCTCTCCAACATCTGCCCACTTATTCAAATTATCTTACTTAGTAGCACTTTTTTCATAACCAATGTGACACCAAACACAGTGATTTTGAAGTAAAAGAAGATCTGAATTTGAATACAGTCTTTCCCTCAAAGTGTTGAAATCCAATCTAGTGTATGTGGGCGGGGGGGAAGAAGAAGAGGGAGAGAGGGAGAAGGGAGAGAGGAGAGGGAGAGGGGGATAGGGAGAGGGGAAGAGAGAAAGGGAGAGGAAGAGGGAGAGAGAGGAGAGGGGAGAGGGAGAGTGAGGAGGAGCAAGCACCCATGGAATTACAGTATATGGTAATAAGTAGGTATTTACAAAATGAAGTGGATATTCAGGAAAACTATTCTTTAGTCAGCTGAGGACTGGTGAGGAACTTAATATGGTAAGACAGAACTTACAAAATACTCATGGAAGCAAATATGGAGAAAAAATGTACGACAGAAACTGAAGGAGGGATCGTCTGGAGACTGTTCCACCTGGATATCCATCCCATGTGCAGTCACCAAAGGTAGACGCTGATGTTCATGCCAAGAAGTGCTGACAGGGGCCTGATATAGCTGTCTCCTTAGAGGTCTGCTAGAGTCTGACATATACAGAGGCGGATGCTCACAGGTAATCATTGAAATGATCATGGGATTCCCAATGGAGGAGTTAGAGAGAAGACTGAAAAAGCTGAAAGGGTTTGCGGCCCCATAAAGAGAGCAACAATACCAACCAACCAGAGCTCCAAGAGTCTAAACCACCAGCCTAGGAGCACATAGGGAGGGACCCATGGCTCCAGCTGTATATGTAAGGGAAGATTGCCTTGTCAGGCATAGGTGGGAAAGGAGATCTTTGAAGTCCCATGAAGGCTGGGTGCCCCAGTGTAAGGGAATTCGAGGGCGAGTGGTGGGAGTAGGTTGGTGGGGGCACATCCTCACAGAAGCAGGAGGAGGGGGAGTAGGGATAAGAAGTTTCTGGGAGGGGTGGTGTGGGGAAAGGGGATAACATCTGAAATGTAAATAAAATATCCAATAAAAAATAAAAATAAATGCAGAAAATGTTTTATTTTACCTCCATCAGACAAATCTTTATAGTGATTTATATTAAATCAAATATTTGAAGTGAAGCACCTTCAATTTCTATTTATTTAGACTTCCTATCTCTGAGAAGAAAAATAAAAGAAATAAATGAAAATCACAGACCGGGCTTCAAATAAAGAAAGAATTTGCAGGCTAAGGGCACAGTTGAGTGTGCAACAGGACTTGCCTTACATATGTGATGTCCTGGGTTCAGTCCTTGGCAATAAAGGAGTAAAGATAATTTAAACAAAGATAGAAATCACAGAAAAATTGTAAGTAAATAAATTTCTAGCAATGAGTACTGCTGCCATCAGTAGCATCTCTCTGAAAACATAGATGCTCTTTTTTTAAGAGAATCTGAAAGAACCTGGCTAGAAAAAAAAAAGACTGAATTTAGCAGATAAATATGCAACTGACACAAATAAATGAAATGAAATAATATATTCCATCCATAAGAATAATGCTATAAAGATACTGGAACTTTTCTGCTGGAAAAAAGAAAGAAAGAAATTTGAATATTGCTAAGAAATTGCATATGTGAGGGAGAAAAGGGGACTTAAATACTGGTCAATAGTTTGATACTATTAGTTACTCTTATGACTCCATGTATTACTGATATTGGCATTATAAATATTTCTATTTTATCTCATAAGTCAATCAATATATGTCTGCCTATGATAATGATTTATCCCCATTATTTAAGAAAAGAATGAAACCATCAGGGGAAAGAAAGCATTAATAACATCAAGGATGTGGGAAGGAGAATATGAGATAGGATCCATTGGTAGATCCCATGGAGTGGTGTGTCTACTATGTCAAGGTAGATGCAACATCACTGAATATGTCTGGGCAGAAAGTATCCTGTCTTCTCAGAACATCATCATGATGACATTCAATTTGCATCTAAGAGGAAAAAAAACAGAGAGAGAGAGAGAAAGAGAGAGAGAGAGAGAGGGAGAGAGAGAGAGAGAGAGACTGAGACTTTACTTATCTACTTAGAAGATCAAATTTTCTATCTCAAATGATATTATCTTACTCAAGAATCATCATGGGTACCATGGAAACACAGAGTATGGATGAGAAAATGTGCGTGGGAGAGGCATCCTCTTACTTGTTTTCAGTCAGAACTACAATCCTAAGATTGACCCACTTTGAGTTAGCATATAAATGTTTCCCTCTTCTTCCTGCTTAGAGAAAGCTTCAGAAGTGAAATGTGAAAAGAAAGCAGCAAATAAAGAGAAAAATAACAGGAAGCCAGAAAATGAATGAAATCCACCGTGGTCAAACAAAGTCCACAAATTAGGAAAAGGAGACTACAAAGGAAATGGGGAATTTTTTTAAGTGGCTAAAAAATAAATAACATTGTACCTCTTAAGATTTTAGAAAAATAAAATCTTAATACCATTCTTGAATTTGATACACTTGTTTTCATTATCCTACATAATAGCTAGCATTGAAACTCTGTTTTAGTTTTATGAGAGGGGAGGATGGTGTATACATAGGTCATACAATGATATCAATTTACCCCTTAGGTTAGTTTTGATATTCTGATTTAAATAACAGTCAATGGCTTTAACAGAAAATGGCTATTGTAGAAAAAAATCTGTTATCTAAAGATACATTAAAATGCAAGCGAGAGTACATGCTTTATATGAAAAGCATAGTAAATGCTATATTAAGAATTAATGAGTTAGGTAGGCCACACATGATGACACCGTTGATAGTATTACCAACCCATGAATTTTTATACTACCACTTTAACCTCTATGTCAACAGACTTAATATGTTCTGCTTTTGTTTTCAATTATCTGTTATGTCCTGCAATGGGTTTATTGTAGACACTCTGAAAACTGTTATGACCCCTCAAAGACATAAGGCAATTTTCCTCTCACCAGGATATTTTGAACAAATTACTCTCAGTTTTAACATGAATAAGTCTGTGAGTTTTGGATCCTCAAATATAAGGCAATGCAACTCAGTTATAATTTTAATTGCAATTGTTATATCATGTTAGTAAATTGAGATAAAATTCTATTGAGGTGTAATTTTGCTTTCCTTCCCCCTCCCCTCTCGAATTTTGGTCCCCAAGCCTAGGGAGTACTCTGAAGTGTGATTATTTTTTAAGGTGCCTGAAATGGTTCTAGCGTTTGGAAAGATATGTTGCGATATATCTGTTAGCATTACAAAGTATTGTGACAGCTTGCAATAATTAAAGGCTTCTAGAGTTAAAACTTTTATGATTAGCCCTATTATGGCTCATTGAACTTAAATTTTGAAAGTTTGTATTATGTCCAAGATAAAATGCTTCTTGGACATAGAATGCATTCTACAGTTTAATCTGGACATTTTTGTTTTTCAGAATCTTCCCTCTGGTTTTCCCCACCCTTGGGATACCATACTGTAATGTACTTTCAAGGCAAAAAATTAATGCTACTAGTGACATTTTACACTCCTAGAGAATAAAAGAGATTCTCTGTTCTAGTGTGATCATCCAAACCCGAGGAAAGGCTCGTCTTAAGATAGGTCTTATATAGGTCTCAACTGCTAGAGCAATGGCCAAGTACATTGAACAATACCAAAATGTCTAGTTTGAGAAGATAGATTCTATGAGCATTCTGAGTGAACGAGAAGTACTTAAGCTAAGTAAAACTGTTACTTTAAGAACATATCCTTAAAATCCTATTGCTGAAGCCAGCACATACTTTGATCATACAATACAGAGAAGTCAAGCTGGAACCAGACTGTAAGCTTTCTCCCAACTGACTATCATTTACAGTAACAGAAAACCTGCTGGGTACGAAAAGTCTCTTCAACAGTTTAAGTTAAGTCTGTTAGCTATAAAAATGGCATGCCAGAGAAGGTGTGTCCCTGGTACAAGAGTGGTATAACTATTATAGGAGCAATCATTTTCTTTATGATTGGATCTGAGACCCATTCTATGGCAAGAGAATAGGTATTGGAGACTAAAATATCAAGATTGGCATGTGTGGGAATTGAGAGCTTGCTCAGTGATTACAAGTACTGGCTTCTCTTGCAGAGGGACCATGTTTGGTTCCTAGCACCAACATGGTAGCTCGCAACCATATGTAATTCCAGTTCCAGGGGAATCTGATGCCTTCTTTTGCCCTCCATGGTCACAGTAAACACACATGATACATATACATACATTCATACATACATACATACAATGCATGTGAGTGTTCACATAAACATATATGTGTGAAACATTCATATATATAAAATAAAAAATTAAAACTTTAAAATAGCAACAAAAAGTTAAAATGTGGTAGAAGGTTCTTTTAGAGGAAAGCTGGAAGCTCATCCTTAGGTGGATTTCATCTGGAGAACATAACATAAAAAGCCCTTAAATATAAATGAGAGAAGGAGGTGTGAATTAAATGTTCTATAAAGGGTCATGGGCTTCATGACTCTGGGATTTCTGTGCTCTTTCCTCTGCTCACTGTGTACTTCCATTCTAGTGAATGTTTTTCCCTTTTTAATAAGCTGTCTCTGGTTCTGCTAACCATATGTCCTGTGTAACCATTTGCCTTGGATTCCCCAGTAATAGTTTCATGAGAAGGAATTCATTCCTGTTTCTGTAAACTTTGTCAAGAGACCTTAGGTGAAGAGATCACAGGCCCTAGGGGAATAGCAGAGCCTATTAATATAGGTTTGTTGAAAGGTTATGTTTTCAAAGTGCCTTCCAAATATTTGTGTTTATACCCACAGATTAGTGCTGTCCTCAGATTTGGTCAGGTAAGTTCTAATAATACAACAGGTGGTGATTTATACAGAAATCCAAAGTTGATCAAGACTAAGTGATGATAGAGTGACCCACCATATATTGAATATCTATATGACCATCCCTAGGTGTCATAGTACAGCCAAAAGAATGATCCATGGTGAACAGTGCCTTGGAGTATTGTGAGAGAGGCTCCACGAAAAGAAAGATAAAGCCTTTTATCTCAAGTGTATTTTGTTCTCTGAATTGTTCCTGAATGTAATTCCATGCCTCCTGTGACAAACATTCACATTCAAATCATAAGACATGTTTATTCTTGTTGGATGTCAGAAAATAGCTATAGAATCCAATCTGGTGAAAGGGTGTGCTGAATGTTGTCCTCATTGTACCCTGAATCTGGATATGGCCTTCTGCCTTGCTTTATACTTTCGTAGATATAATCTAAGCATGATAGCCAATTGTGTTGAAGTTGGTCTGTCCTAAGAAAGTTCTTGGAAAGGGCTACGTGGTTAATATTTAGTATGTGGTTATCAGTATTTATTTACATGCTTTTCTGATCTTGTTTTGCTGAACTCCAATAACCTTCCTTGGATCATTGCTTTCTTTGTTACATTCATGTACACTGAAACTGAAGTCAGGGTGTCTAGTATTAGACTACAATCCACCCAGTTTTTCCAGGTTCTCAGATCTCAGGCCCATCAGAAAGTATATGCATAGATCAGCTTAAAAATCAACTCCTAGGCTCGGGGAACATCATGGAAGAGGATTAAGAGGAGTAAAACTCATAGGAAGGGAAGTAGTTTGAAAAGAAAAGAGATCATCTGGAAATGACATAGATATTCCATTCCTGCATGCACTGCAACTGTGGTTATATGTACAAGACTGGACCTGCCAACAGTTCATCATGTATGGAAGATAGTGGTCAGTGGGGGAAGGGCATGATTTTCTCCATTGGTGTTGCCATTGATAAGCTGTCCATGTTCCAGTAAATAACCATCTATCCATTTAAGCAACTGTAATTAAACTAAGTAACACACACACACACACGAGTGAGGGAACTTGCTAGAAATAAGAAATGTTTCATTAGGAAAGGAAGAGAATGATAAAGAAGAAAAAAGGAGTTTGAACAACTGAAATTCATCACACACAAATATGAAGCTCTCAAAGAATAAAAAAAAAAAAATAGACTAGTCTCTCTTGCCCCTTAGACTCATGTTTTAAGCATGAGTCCTTTGCTAGCTAGTCTTATGTCAACATAACACACAAACTAGACTTACCTAAAAGTAGGGAACTTCAGTAAAGATTCCTTCCTAAGATCCAACTGTAGGGTATTTTCTTTTTTAGATTGATAGGGGACAAACCAACCCACTGTGGATGTTTCACCCATGGGCTAGAAGTCTTAGGTTCTATAAGAAAGCAAGCTGAACAAGCCATAGGAAGTAAGTCAGTAAGCAGCACCCTCCGTGGCCTCCCTATCAGCTCCTGCCTCCAGGTTCCTGCTCTGTTTGAGTTCCTATCCTGACTTCCTTTGATGATGAACAGCAATATGGAAGTATAAGTCAAATAAACACTTTCCTCCCTAGTTTGCTTTTTGGTCAAGGTAATAGAAACTTTTGTCACAGTAATAGAAACTCAACTAAGACTAACCCTCTAATTTTGCATACCTTAAAATGAATTACAAAACTATACCATTATAGATGAAGAAACTATAACTTAGAAAGAGCACCTTATTGATGGCCAGTCCAAGTCAATAAGCCCATGACAGTTATGGAACTCAATCGTCCTGTCTTCCCTGCCTCACTGCCTCCACATTCATCTTTCCAAGACTTCTGCTACACAGTAGAGACTTCTGACTTATGGCCAACTCTGAAAATCTTATTCCTTTCGTTCTAACATGAGATTAGCTGCTTGTCTTTATTTTGTAGACCAATCAACAGAATTTTATAAGTCACTAAAAAAGAGAGAGAGAGAGAAGAAAGCAAAATGAATAATGTCTGAATTTTTGTAAAAGATGTAAACAGGGTGCACAGGAGTTAAGAGATATTGACCAGAGGCATTACCAGAGTTAGCAGGTAAGACCCAAGGCCACAGCGTGCTTGAGGACTGAAACATTGTAGCAATGAGAGAATGCAAAACAGAGCAGACACCTAAAAGAGTAGAATGTTCTCTCAATAGGGAAATGTTCTCACGGCTATGATTGGTCTCTTTAATGAATATGCATCTTTCTGCTATTGTAAATATAGCTGATGTGACCACAGATGACTTTATTATTGCAAAGATAGAACATGATGTTAGAAGTCTACACTCTGTCTATTGTTAAAGGAAAATAAAAATGGAAGCCAAGCCACATTTTAGACATATCCTCAAGAGTAACCGCCCACAGCCATTAAACCAAGACTTGTTTCCTGATTTCCTCCAAAATTCTAGCTCTAATCATGAATGAAAAACAGAACTTAAGCTTTATTCCTTGTCAGCATGATTCATTGAAATTAAGCCAATCAGTTATAGAAAAATCAGCACTAACAGTTCTGCTTACTTTAAAAAGAAGTAGTGAATAGTAGCCAATCAGCAGACAACTCCAAATGCTTTTTTGTACTTTGTAATTTGTGCACTATAAGTTCTATAAGGTGACCCTCTTACAGTGGGATTTGAAATCTTCTATATTTTGACCTATCTTTTCTCTTTCTACATGACAAACAATTTTTCAAAAACTTCCAACTTAATCCAGTTTTATTGTGGGCACTATTATTACAGCAGGAAGTCAACTGGCTACTTCAAACTTACTGATCAAGAAATGTCAAATAAGGTTAAGATACAAAATCCACAAAGTACTTTTCTTTCTTTTTGTAAATGTGGTCAAATTTGAGGAGATATCAACACTGGTCTCCCTCTCTTAAATGAAACAAAGTAAGACACTTAATTATGAATGAATGAGCACTCATCTTCATCCAAGAATCACATACACTATCCTTTCCAGAGAGATGTTGAAATACCAAGAAAGGACCCATGGAAAGAGTATAAACCACAAAAGAGGAAGTAGAGAAAAGTGCAAATCAAAATAAACTTAGTATGAAAGAACTCCTCCCATTATGCTATGCTAGGAGACAGTAAGAATGTGGAAATGTTAAGAAATGTGAACGTCCAGGAGCCCTAAGGAATAAAAAAGAGCATCTACCGGGCACAGTACTTGTTAACAAGCTAAAGTTGATAGGAAACATAACAGGAGATGAAGTAAAGTAGACAGAGGAGAAGATGTGGTTACATGAGAGACAATGCACACCACCCTCACCCACCTTGATTTCTGGAATTTTCTAGAGGGTAATTAATCTCTAGTGTGTTGTGTTTATGTGGGAAAGTGCACAAATGAGTATATGCATGCACGTGCAGGCCATAGGGCAACCTTGGGTGTTGTTCTATTGATAATATAGCAGTTTGACAGTTGGAATCACGTTCTGAAGTTTGACAGCTGGGATTAATTGTCTGTGTGAGTCTGCATTATTTCTAGTGGTACATGTATTTAATGGCTTCACAGGCAGTGTGGAAAGCAAAAAGAGCTCAGTGCTGAAATAGAAGTGCTCTTGGCAGTTCTCTAGGCAAGGATTTCATACCGATCACTTAAAAATCACTTTCAAGCCAGGCAAGATGTACATGCCCGTAAGCCCTTTTGAGGTAGAGGGAAGAGGATCACGAGTGGTTATCCTTAGCTAAGTACCAAGTTTGAAACCAGCCTAGGCTACATGACTTGTGTGTAAGTAGTTTTCTTTCATGTATTATGCATCTTTAAGCATTCTTAAAAATCAACTTTGGATATTTTCATGCATAAATTGATTACAGGCTTAAAATCTCTTTCAAAACTTAAGAATTTAAATTCCCAATCTCCTTCAAATTCTGAAAGCAAACTTCCTCAACATTTGATGC
>NW_021604633.1:16022964-16099775 GCF_004785775.1 Grammomys surdaster | reverse complement strand
CTGTCCTTGTACCCAAATCAGTCCTTCTTTAGACAGCTGAGTTTGCCCTCAGCTCAGCTGGGTTTTTATTAGCTTCTAGAAATAAGTTTTTCACTATGAGTTGTTTATCATTACTTTTGTGCATCATTTTTATATCTAGGTGCAGTTATTTATGTGTGTGTGTGTGAGTACATATGTCACTGAGTTGCCATCTTACTCTGTTCCAGGCCAGTGCTTCCACCACACTCTCTCATCATACAGCTTCCAGGTGTCTTAAGGGCTGGGAAACAATGGGACATAACTAAAGGGTGAAGGAACAAGAGTGTTTCTTTCCCCCTGGTGTGACTTGGTGGGAGGGTAGTGGCTTCCCATTACCACCTGCATCTTCTCTGTGAGGCTGTCAACAGCCACTCAGATGACTTCTATTACCCTCCATGTTTAATCCCCTCCAAACAGGACTTACCTACAATGGGTCTAACTCTCACTAACAACTGCAACTTGTGGGATCTGCCTCTTACTCCTTCCTTCAGCTCGCTCTCTCTTCCTAGTGGCAGTGCTCCTTCTTATCACCTCCCAGGTTCTTATTTGCCTTGCCACACATTCTTACACCCGAGTTAACAACACTCTTCATAAAATGTCCTGTTTAAGAAACCTAGAATGGCTTCTGTTTTTGTCACGTTCTGTTTTAGGTGCTGTGTTCTTTTGACTTCATAGCTGTGAACTGCGGACTTTAATCAGGTACTTGCTCTGCCTTTCTGCACTTGATTTGGTCTCTCTTGTCATTAGTCTCAGAGACCTACCTGAATATCCTCTTCTAGAATATTACTAATTTACCATTCTTCTTGGAAATCTTAAAATGACTCCCCATGGCCCTGGCACTTTTATTGTTTGTTTCTTTACCTTTTTACAATAAATTATATGTTAACAAATCTATTTTAATGAAAGAGAAAAATAAGAATATAAACTAATTATCACTACAGAAGAAATAAAGTAAATAAACTGGAAGAGCATTAGTGAAGGGGACATACAACTAGGATAGTTGGCTCCAAGTATGTCACCAATCAAAAAGGAAACAGCAGATACACAGCTGACTTTGGCCAAGCCAGCAGTGTCCTTAGCATTTGTGTGAAATGGAAATTGCTCACCTTACCACGATAAAGAGGAAGATAAGCAAACAAGACTTAAAAGTTCAGATAAAAAAAAGTTTAAAGTCAATAATTCAGGATGGATGTGTTGCTTGTTACTCAATCTTTCATAATTACTACTTGTCTTTAGGATTCTAATATATGTGAAACAGGAGAGAGCTGACTCGACAGATAGTATTTTTCAGACGCTAAGAATATCTCCATATTGTGAACCCTCAAATGAATAGTAATTCACTCTGTCAACATTGCTACAAGAAAACAGAGGCAGATCCCAGCCTCCCTCCTGAACACAGAGTCTTCTGATTGTGTCACTGATTTGATAAAGGGAATGCTTTCAAACTCAAATATTCTTCCCCAAATAACAAATGCAGGAAAAAAGAAACCTAGTTCTTTCCCACCAAGAAGGACAATTAAGTGAGCCCTTCAAACTTTTGCTCTACAGTGAGTAGGTTGGAAAAGTACCCAGTCAAGTTTAGGAATTTGTTTAAGAAAACAAAAAATATCTACTTGAGAAAACAAGTTCGGTATTAAAATTCTAGAAAAACCTAATAGGAAGGTATCTGCTCAATCAAAGATTAGTATTAGTCACCTAAAGCATCTGAAAAACAATTAAGAGGCTGGAGAGATGACTCATCCTTTAAGAGCATTGGCTGCTCTTCTAGAGATCCTGAGTTCAATTCCCAGTAATGACATGGTAGATCACATCTATAATGTGATCTGATGCCTTCTTCTGTCATGCAGGTGTATGTGCAGATAGAGTACTCATATGCATGAAATAAATAAATAGATCTAAAACATAGTTAAGATGTAGAGACTTTTGTCAAACACTATCTGTCCAGTTTAGAATAATGTATTTTGGCAATTCTTCCTTAATATTATAATACAGTGAAACTAATTGTGTCAAACTAATTTTGGCTTTAAAAAGTAAATAAAATATACATTTTATTTATTTATGTTTACTATGTATAGGGCTTTGCATACATATACATACACACACACACACACACACACACACACACATACACACACACATATGCACACACCCTAGCCCTGCCCATAACTGTCCAGCATAACCCCAAGTGTTCCTTCCTCTCTTCAGCAAAATATCCTGGTCCACAACTCAAGTGAAAGCCTCCTACTCCATCAGAGGCTAGGCAAGCATCCTGTACCTCATAGGCCAGGACAATTTCCTGAGAACTAGGCTGAAGTCTCCTTCCCAACCAGAAACCAGACCAGCATCCTGAATTCCAGAGGACTCCCTACATGATCAGAGGTCCAGAATATTGCTAGAACTTCAGGTCCCAACTTGGGACAGCAACCTGCTGATAGACAAGAAACTATCCGGGCCATCAGAAGTCCAGCACTAACTGAGGCAGAGACCCTGTACTCAAACACATACCACTCCAGCTAGAAGACCAGAGAGAAAACAGAAACCAAGAAAGAAAACAACCAATCAACAAAGACAAATCCAGAAAGCAGCACCTACACCTATAATTACTCCAAATCCTGATGTTTAAAGTGTAAGAACACAATTGAACAAGAGCCAGGACAATATGTCTTCACCAGAGTCCAGGCATCCCACCACAGAAAGTTAAATATTTCAGCACTGCTGAAGCATAAGAAAACAATCTTAAACCCAACATTATGAAGATGATAGAAGTCCTTAAAAAATTGAGGGAAAGATAATTTAAAAATTAAAGGAAATCAACAAATTCCTTACAGATGGTCAATAAAGCTACGAAAAGCACAAATAGTTGAAGAAAATGAATAAAATTGTTCAAGACCTGAAAATGGAAATAGTAGTTAAATAAATAAATAAATAAATAAATAAATAAGAAGCAAGCATCACCAACAGAGTACAAAAGATGGAAGAGAGAATCTCAGTCATTGAAGATACTATAGAATAAATAGATACAACATTCCAAAAAAAAAAAAAAAGTTAATCTAAAAAAATTTTACTGACACAAAACATGCGGGAAATTTAGATATTTTATTTTTTTATTTTTTATTGGATATTTTTTATTGGATATTTATTTACATTTCAGATGTCATCCCCTTCCCCATTTCCCCTCTCTAGAACCCCCATCACATCTCCCCTGCTCCTTTTTGCTTTTATACCATTTTAATTACATGCATGTATTAAGGTCAATTCTAGGTTGAGGGTCTAGCAATATAATAGATGCAAATAGTCAAGGAACAAGCAAGACAATAAACACAAATAGTCAAAGAACAAGTAAGGCAATAAACAAAATTCTGTGAACACTCCCATGATCACTGTTTCTAAGGGCTTGTCATGATGACCAAAATATCTGAGCCTAATTCCCTGTCCTGGCCCAAAGTCATTTTCATGTCTGAAGCCTATTTCTTTGTTCTAGCCTAAGATTTAGATTCCTATCTGAAATTACTTCGTTGTTCTAGCCTAATGTCAGATTCCTGGCTGAAGCCTACTTTCTTGTCATTGGCCAATGTCATATTCCTGCCAAGTGGCCCATTTCCTTGTCCTTGTCCCATGTCAGATTATGGCCAAGCAGCCCCAAAGGCTCTCCGCCTCTTGCCCTTTTTTATGTAATTAACAAGACTGTCTTAGGCCTTTCTGACAAGAATGTGTTCTTTACCCATCATGAAATATGCATGATCCAAAGTAATGCACTTCTGTATTATGTGGGTAAGGCTCTGTGCAGAATCTTACCCATCCTTGGCTTGCCAGCCCGTTAATTTAATAACTATGTCTGGAGGTCTGTTTTCAGGTTCAAGTCATGTGCTTTGGCTGCCAACATGTTGATGTTGTTAAAGACAAGCTTTAACACAATAGGCAGGAATAAAGGGTTAGTATGATGAAGCTATATATGCCATTCTTGAAGCTTGACCAAAATAGAAATACTGACCTTAGGCCATGGGTAATTTTATATGCAGTATCTACTGAATCAATGCTCACCAGAACAGCATTTGTGAAATTCATAAGGTTACTATATAAAGTTAAAACATCCAAAGTGCTGATATAATCACACCAAATACACTGCAAGTGTCTTTAAACTTCTTTCTAATTATAATGACTACCACTGAAAATTTTAGAACTAACATGAATTTAATGGTATTTGGCATGACACTCAAGATGACTCTTTACCTTTAAATTCTGGACCTCCTTCCAATAATTTGAATAGGCTAAAGAGCATTAATCCATTCTTCTAAATACCTATCTAAATCCTCTTATATATTCAGCACATTAGTAACATTTTTTTTTCCTAAATGATAAACAAAAGTAGCTGTCTTATTTTTTGTGTGACAGCAATTGCAGAAGCAGTGGTGCTAGCAATTAATATAATCAAAGCTGTTATACCAGCAATAATCAAGCCCACTACCCCCTTTAAAGCTTGACTCATTTCTTCCAGTACTTACAATCTATTTTTAGAATACCAAGGTTCTGTAATACTAAGGGCACTAAAACAAAAGCTGGTTGATAGACCTGCATCTGACATACTGGATTTCAAAACACAAACACAATTAGAAGGTGTATAATCAATGTAACTTACATTTAATACTGTAGAAGAAACAAAAGTATTTTTGACTTGACAATTAAAAGAGCCTTTACACATGTGCTAACACCTACTTGAATTCCAGGTCTTGCACCAGCTTTATCTCTTGCTAACATAACATCATAGAGAACTGCAGCTAATTTCTATATATGTCTCTCAAAATGTTCAGAACCAGACTTCCAAATGAAGGCTTTTATTTCAAATATTGGATTGATTACTAGACCAGTTCATGATTGAGTCTGAATAACTGGTCACATTTAAGAATGATACAAGAGTCATTATAAGTTCTCTTTCTGATTCTCTGTTCCACAAGGTCTAGAAACTTGAGGCAAGGCAGCTTGTGCTATCAGACGTATAGGTAAGCAATGGTGGGTCAGGAACATATGTCCAATACAGCTTCCCAGTCATCATTGTCAGGGCACACAGCAAGCTCACAGGTCAGCATCATTCTTTGTCCTGGCATCAGCATGTCTCACCCATCATTCTAGAGACCACAATGCTCCTTCAGCATCCTACACTCCTGAGTGTGTTAGAACTCCTGGGAGTCCAACCTCCTCTTGGTGTTTGGGGGGTTGGGTGTAGAGCTGAAGCCTTAAGGATGCTCCAGGTGCATGCACAGACCAGAAGAACAGAAGATTACTTTTAAAAAGACTGAACCTAAGAATAATAGGAATAGAAGGAGAGAGTTCCCAGCTCAAGGCCCATAAACTATTTTTAATAAAATCACAGAATATTTTTCTAACCTAAAGTAGAAGATGCATATAAAGGCACAAGAAACTTACAGAACACCAAATAAGTTGAATCAGGAAATGAAAACTCCTCTCACCAATAATACTCAAAACATTAAAAACACAGAACAAGAAAAAAAAATTAGAAACCGCTAGAGAAAAAGGTGAAGTAACATACAGAGGCAGACCTATTTGAATTACACTCAACTTCGCTATGGAGACTCTAAAAGCCATATGTGCTGCAGACTCTGAAAGACCACAGATACAGTCCAGACTATTATACAAAAACTTTCAATTACCATAGATGGAAAAAACAAGATAGTCCATGATAAAGTCAAATTTAAACAATATTTATCCACAAATCAGTCTATACAGATACTGGAAGGAAAACTCCCAGCCAAAAAGGTTAACTACACAACACTAGCAGTAAATAAACACATACCAGCATAACCCAAAAAAGAAACACACATACACACTACCACCACCACTGCCACCACCAAGTATAACAAAATAAAAAGAGTTAACAATTATTGGTTATTGGTATCTCTCAATATCAATACACACAATTCCCCAACCAAAACAGCACAGACTAACAGAATGGATAAAAAAATGAGATTCATCCTTCTACAATTGCCTGTGAGAAATATACCTCAACATCAAAAAGTAGACATTGCTTCAGAGAGTTAAAGTTTAGAATATATTTTGCAACCAAATGGCCCCAAGAAGCAAGCAGGCAAAGCTAATATAATATTTTAGCAAAACAGATTTCAAACCAAAATTAATCAAAATAGATAGGGAAGGACCCTTCATGCTCGTCAAAAAATACTCCACCAAAATGATGTTTCAATTCTGAACGTTAATTCCTCAAATTCAAGCACACCCATATTTGTAGAAGCAGCATCACAAAAACTTAAATCACAACCCTGACATATTGATACTGTGATACTTCAATACCCAACTCTCACCAATAGACAGGTTACCCAAACATAAACTAAACAGAGAAATACTAGAGTGAACAGACATTATAAACCAAATGGACCTAAAAGATATTACAGAATATTTCACCCAAACACAAAATAATATGCATACCTTCTCCACAGCACCTCATGGAACAATCTCCAAAAATCGATGACATACTTGATCACAAAACAAGCCTCAACAGATAAAAGAAAATTGAAATAACCACCTGTATCCTATCAGACCACCATTGATTAAAGCTGGATTTCAACAGTGTCAGAAAAAAACAGAAAGGCACAAAATCATGAAAACTGAACAAAGTCCAACACTCCTTTATGATCAAGGATAAAAGGATATACCTAAACATAATAAAGGCAATATACAGCAAGTCAATAGCCAAAGTCAAATTAAATGGAGAGAAACTTAAAACACTTGCACTAAAATCATCAAGAAGAAAAGGCTATCCACTCTGGATATATCTGTTCAATATAGTACCTGAAGTTCTAATTAAAGCAATAAAACCACTAAAACATATCAAACAGATACAAATTATAAAGGAAGAAGTCAACATGTCTCTAATTGTAGATAGTATGATAGTATGCATAAGTGACCTCAGAAATTCTACCAGGGAACTTCTCCAGCTTGATAAACACCTTCAACAAAGTGATTGAATATAAGATTAATTCAAAAATATCAGTAGCCTTCTTATATATAAATGACAAAGGGACTAAGAAAGAAATTAACAGCCTTCACAATATCTACAAATATAAACATGTGTATGTGTGTGTAGATAGATAAATAGATAGATAGATAGATAGATAGATAGATAGATAGATAGATAGGTAATACTAGCCAAACAATGTACGATAAACACTTCAAGTTTTTGAAGAATGAATTAATTAAAGAAAATATCAGAAGATGGAAGATCTTTCATACTCATGGATGGGAAGGATCAACATGATAAAAATGGCCATCTTACCAAAAGCAATCTATAGACTCACAAAATCCTGATCAAAATTTCAACACAATATTTTACAGACCTTGAAAAAACACTATTCAACTTCATATGGAAAAATGAAAACAACCAGGATAGATAAAAACAACCCTATACAATAAAACAACATCTGAAAATATCACCAGCCATAATTTCAAGCTGTACTACAGAGCAATACTAATAAAACCAACATGGCATTGGCATAAAAACAGACAGATTGATCAATTGAATCCAGTCAAAAACACATATACAAATCTACACATCTGGAGACACTGTATTTTTTTTGTAAAGAAACCAGAAATACACAATGGAAAAAAGAAAGCATCTCTAAGAAATGGTACTGGTCTAACTGAACGCCAGCATGTAAAAGAATGCAAATAGATCCATATCTATCATCTTTCACAAGTCAAGTCCAAGGGGATCAAAGACCTCAACATAAAACTGTATACACCAAACCTGATAGAATAGAAATTGGAGAATAACCTTGAATACATTGGCACAAGAAATAACTATCTGAACAAAACACCAATAGCACAGGCAGTAAGTTCAATAATTAATAAATGGAACCTTCTGAAACTGAAAAGCTTCTGTAAGGCAAAAGACATCATCAATCAAACAAAGAGGAAGCACACAGAATGGGAAAATATTTTTACCAACTTTACATCCAATAGAGGTCAAATATCCAAAATATATAAAGAACTCAATAAACTAATATGAAAAAACAATAATCCAGTTAATAAATAGGGTACAGATGTAAACAGAGAATTATAAATAGAGGAATCTCAAATGGCTAAGAAACATCTAATGAAATGTCCAATATTCTTAGCTGTCAGAGAAATGCAAATCAAAACCACTTTGAGATTCTATCTTACACTTGTAAGAATGACTAAAATCAAAAACAAGTGACAGCTCATACTAGCAAGGATGTGGAGCAAGGGGAACACTGTATTGCTGGTGGGAGTGAAAACTTGAACAGCCATTTTGTAAATCAATATGGCAGCTTCTCAGAAAATTGGGAATTGATCTACCTCACAACCTAGTCAGAAATGGTAATTCCTGGGAATATACCCTAAAGATGTTCCATCCTACCACAAGGATCCTTGCTCAACTATGTTCACTGCAGATTTATTCATAATAGCCACAAATTAAAAACAACTTAGATATCACTCAACTGAAGAACAGATAAAGAAAATGTAGTATATTAGCACAATGAAATGTTATTTTTCTGTTTAAAAAAAGCGACATCATAAATTTTGCTGACAATGGATGGAAATATAAAAAAAAAATCTCCTGAGTGAGGTAATCAGGACCCAGAACAACAACCATGGTATGTACTCTCTTGTAAGTAGTTATTAGCTATAAAGTAAAAGATAATCATTGTACAATCTACAGACCCAAAAAAGTTAAGTAAAAAGAGTTTAAGGGATGAAGCAAGGATTTTCTAGGAAGGGAAAATAGAAAAGAAATTGTGGGTGGACTGGGGGTGGGTGGAAATGGGAAAATATGGCTCAGGTTGGAGGTGGGGAGAGAGAACGTGGAAGAGATGACTGGAATTGGGGGCATTTCATGAGCAAGATAGGAATTTAGAACAATGGAAACTTCATGGAATCTATGAGGGTGACACTAGTGAAGATTCCTAGTAATTGGGAGACATGGATCCTGAACTGACTTTCCTTTGTAACCAGGCACAACCTCAAGTGGAGAAATTTGGATATCTACTCAGCAACCAAACCTCCAACCTACAGTTTATCATGCCTGCACAGTGGGCTAGGACTGAAGTTTAGCATAATAGTCATCAGAGAGACCAGAAAGAACATCCAGCAACTGATGGGAGCAACTGCAGAGTACACCAAAATAGTAGGCAGAGCTAACTACTAATAATTACAAACGTTGTGGCAACATGTAGGGTAGGAGGAAGAGAACATTTTTGTAAAAGGCTTTATATAGTCTCAATTTTATAAACATTAAACTGATAGTATCACAAATAAAATAAACCCAAATTCAAATGGGAAAAGAGAGAAAGTGGCAGAGGCTAAAACAGAAAGAGAACCAAACTCACAGGTCTGGTGAAACATTAGCACTTCTGTGCTGTTTTTCCAGTAAACGATGAGAAAGAATTTAGTCTGTGGCAAAATATTCTGCACTGGAGACAAAAAGATAATTTAGACTTTGCTTCTGACCATAGGGAGGTATAACTACCCCCCAAATAAGAAATAGCTAGGTATTTTTCAATAAAAAGTTCAATCGACCCTTGTCTGTGATTATAAAATTGTTCTTCCCTGTAGAAAATGCTGCTACAAATGTTTTAAGGAATAAAGGAGAAGGCACATCTATGTAATTGATACCTATGACTCTTTGCAATCCCTGTAGACTGCACAATGAAGACGTTTCCTAGGCAAACCAGACAGGATATATCTCTGGTTTTAAAAAAGAGAATGGTCTTAGAGACATAGAAACAGCAGTGTGGTAGAATGCTTAAAACACATTATTCATTGTTCATATTGAAAGCAATAAAATAAGATATTCTGGTTATAAGGCTTAAATTAAAATGGCCCTTTCCTTGATTTCAAATGATGTCATAATTCCATGCAGCATTTGAGAGATAAATGGAGAAGTATTGAGACTTTAAACCCATCTCACTTACATTGCAAGTTTGAGGCTACCCTGGATGTTGTCTCAGAAATCCAACCAAGCAAACAGACAAACAAACTAGAGGGGATAGGAGCAACAGATAATAAATTACCAATAACTATGGAAGCAATTAATGACTCACCTCTAAGAAAAAATTAATATGCTAGAGCCAAGAATCTTTAGCAAATTAACTATTACCATATTATAATGAAATAATGTAGCAATGATCATAGTACATAATTATATATTTTCTAATCTTATTGTTCACTGGATTTTCTTTTTCTCTTAAATTTGAGAGCAACTCCTTGTGCATCAAATACTGCCCGCTGTCGTACCAGCAAATTTAGCTTACACAGGAAATTATATTAATTACTTTGGATCACATCAAGCATCATATTCTCACATTTATATTTTCTCCTTCGACTTTTTTGACAGTAATGAGCTCAATAGCTACTTTCCATATATTATAATAGGGCCTCTTCAGCTGAGGGCATTGTACTCTCTGGATCTGTCTGACTGACAGATGAAAGTCTGTCCTGTGCTTAAGAGGAAAAAGACACTTTAATTAACACAGTTACTTATGAGTGTCTTAGACACTGTGACCTAGAGTTGATGACTAGAACAAACATTGGCAAGAGAATCCTCATCTTTGTTAAAAAGACTCTTTGAGCTGCGACAGCTCTTACTTGAAATGGGTAAATCATTTAAAAGTCACATGTCCTTCAATCTAAGCATAATAAATCATAGATTTTGAAGCATCTATTTCTCACCCTGAGCTGGAGTGCCATTAAACCATCAGGGATCAACAAAGGCAGTTTAGCAGAGGAATAATCGTTTTATCAAGAAATGATGTATACTACTGAAAATCCATATGCAAAAATAACACCCCCCCAAAAAAAAACAATGAATCTATGTTTATCTCAAGCCATATAAAATTAACTAAAAAGCAAAGCAGTTGGGTGGCTGAGATGGCTCACCAGATAAAGACTCCTACTTCCAATTAGCCTGACAACTTAAGTTCAGTCCCCAGACACCACTTGGTGGGCAAAAACCAACTCTCAGTGGCCATCCTCTGACTTCCACCTTCATGCTGTGGCATCCGCATGCCCCACCCCAAGTATATGCCCATCAAATAAATGAATAGATAGATAGATAGATAGATAGATAGATAGATAGATAGATAGATAGATAGATGATAGATAGATAGATAGATAGACAGATAGATAGATAAACGATATATTTTTAAGAAAACCTTTTATGCAGTTTTGAGTAAAGATTTGGCCTGCAAACTAAAAACAACTCCTAGCATCTTTGTGAAAGCTATACAAAAACCAGTGTATAAGGGTCGGACAAACGTCAGACAAAAACCTAATTCTTATTCATGAGATCAGGACAGCTGTGGTCCCAGTGTTTTCAAACTCTCAGTCCTCTATATGATTTCCATTTAGGGTCTAAGAAATCCCAAATACAGTCTTCTCCACTGATGCTGCTACTAATTTGGAAGAAGAGACTGGTCACTGGAATGAAAACATAAGGGCAAAGGTAAATCCATTTTTGCAGCTTCAGATAAGTGAGCTCAGGGAACCAGCGTCTATTTTGGGATTCTAATTTCTTGTTTGAGATTCTTGTTTTCATTTAAACCAAGATAATACATATACAGCAAAGGTTTGTAAGTATAAATCTTCTTATTCATTCAGAAAAGTATAGTAAAAGACCTCCCATATATTTATGCCTACTGTTCTGGACCACTCAAACCGATGACTAGAGTCATCATTTGTTAACCTTTACTGCACTTCTATGCTTCTTAACAAAACTATCTTCAATTTTAAACTTACTCTATTATTACTACATTTCTATTCCAACTTTGTCTTGGTGAGACTGATTCTGATTAGGGAGAGGAATTGTCTCAAACTGACTTAAAGCACAAAAATTATCCTATGTAACTACAGGTCCAGAAGCAATGGAGAGGGGTCAAAAGAAAGTAGAGGAGAATCTAATCAGTGATTCAGTGCCATACATAAGAACTCAGATGCCTTCAAACATAGGGCTCTACTTTTCACAACGGTTTTCCTCACTGAAAAGGAAACATTGAGGATCATACACTTTGTCCTAGCAGAAGAAAGAAACCTTAATCCATTGGATATTATTTTCCTGTTTTATTCTCTGTCCTTTTTAAATTTCTGTTTATTGTTGAGTTTATAATCTAGTTGCAATGTTACTCCCTTTAAATCCTCCCATATAACCCTCCTGGCCCTCCGTCACATTCATCACCTTGTTTTTCATTGTTATTGCAAATGTATATGTATTTGCATATAAATATATATTCTTAAGTATAACCTGTTATAAGTTCTTTACCCGGTCAGGGTAGTTCCTGCCTTTAAAATTCCATGTACATTCAATAAACTTTCTATTATATATTTTCTTATTTAAATTACTAAGACTTGTCCCAGAAAAAGAAAGTGAGGAGACATAGTCTCCCATGGAATGGGCCCTAGATACCTAAACAAAGTTCTATTTCTGTAAAAAAAAAAAAAAAAAAAAAAAAAAAAACAGGACTAGATGCAGTTTCAAACACAGTAATGAGCACAGTCAGCGTCTGCTCACTTGTACTCTGCTCAATCTCGTGTTCTTGACTGCACTGGTATTAGCATTGCTTATACTGCTCTTTCCTCCTGAACTTGCCGCTCAGTCCTGTTTCTATCATCAGACTTACTGGTTGTACTTCTAGAACAATGGTTCTTCACTGTAGCTGAAGATTACAGTGGCTGGAGCAGCACAAATCCCCCATGTCTAAGATCAGAGATTCTGAGTTAATTGCTCTACAGGAAGTCACAGAGCTATGGTAAGCTTCTCTGGTCATTTTAATTTTGGGGAGTGGGTGTGGTAACTAATAGTTATTTTGTTTAAACTTCTCTAAGCAAATAAGATGTTAGCAAGAACTGAAGACTTCTGCACCAGAGGAGAAGAGCTGTTCTCTGGAACTTAGAGCTAGAGATAGCTCTCCTGTTCGTAAACTTCACACATTCCATTTTTTTTTCTTGGATATTTTATTTACATTTCATATGTTATCCCCTTACCCCATTCCCCACCCACCCGGGAACCCCCCATCCCCTTACCCCTCCACCTTCTTCTCTGTGGATGTAACCTCTATCTACACCCCCCCACTCCCACCTCCCCACCCTCAAAATTCCCACCCCCTGGGGCGTCCAGCCTTCATGAGGTCAAGGATCTCATCTTCCACCTGTGCCCGGCAGGGCCCTCTACTCTTACATATTCAGCTGAAGCCCTGGATCCCTCCATAAGTGCTCCCAGGCTGGTGGTTAGGACCCTGGGAGCTGTGGTTGGTTGATATTGTTGCTCTCCTCATGGTGCCACAAACCCTTTCAGCTCCTTCAGTCCTCACTTTAACTCCTCCATTGAGAACCTCATGATCAATTCAATGGCTAGTTGTGAGCATCTGCCTCTGAATATGTCAGACTCTTGAAGGCCTCTGAGGAGACATCCATATCAGGCCCTTATCGGCATGTACTTCCTGACTTCCACATCAGCATCTACCTTTGGTGACTGCATGGGGTGGATACTCAGGTGGAAAGGTCTTCAAATGGCCCCTCCTTCAGTTTTTGTCCCTCACTTTGTCTCCATGTTTGCTCCCTTGAGTATTTTGTTGCTCCTTCTAAGAAGAACTGAATCACCCCCACTTGGTCTTCCTTTTTTTATGAGCTTCATGTGGCCTGTGAGTTGCATCTTGGGCATTTCAAGGTTCTGGGCTAATATCCAATAATCAGTGAGTGAATACCATGTGTGTTCTTTTGTGATTGGCTTACTTCACTCAGGATGATAATTTCTAGTTCCATACATTTACCTAGGAACCTCTCGAATTCATTGTTTTTAATAGCTGAGTAATACTCCATTGTGTAAATATACCACATTTTTTTAATCCATTCCTCAGTTGAAGGACATCTGGGTTCTTTCCAGCTCCTGGCTATTATAAATAAGGCTGCTATGAACATAGTTGAGCATATGTCCTTGTTATATGTTCGAGCATCTTCTGGGTATATTCCTAGGAGTGGTATAGCTGGATCCTCGGGTAATGCTATGTCCAATTTTCTGAGGAACTGCCACACTAATTTCCAAAGTGGTTGCACCATCTTGCAGTCCCACCAACAATGGAGGAGTGTTCCTCTTTCTCCACACCCTCGCCAGCATCTACTATCACCTGAGTTCTTAATCTTAGCCATTCTGACTGGTGTGAGATGGAATCTCAGGGTTGTTTTGATTTGCATTTCCCTGATGACTAAGGACACTGAACATTTCTTTAGGTGCTTCTCGCCCATTCGAGTTTCTTCCATTGAAAATTCTTTGTTAAGCTCTATACCCCATTTTTTAATAGGGTAATTTGGTTGTCTGGTGTCTACTTTCTTGAGTTCTTTGTATATATTGGATATTAGCCCTCTATCAGATGTAGGATTGGTAAAGATCTTTTCCCAATTTGTTGGTTGTCGTTTTGTCCTATTGACAGTGTCCTTTGCCTTACAGAAACTTTGCAATTTTATGAAGTCCCATTTGTCAATTCTTGATCTTAGAGCATATGCCATTGGTGTTCTGTTCAGGAACTTTTCCCCTGTGCCCAAGTATTCTAGGGTCTTCCCCACCTTCTCTTCTATTAGTTTCAGTGTATCTGGTTTTATGTGGAGGTCCTTTATCCACTTAGACTTGAGCTTTGTACAAGGAGATAAGAATGGATCAATTTTCATTCTTCTACATGTTGTCCTCCAGTTGAACCAGCACCATTTGTTGAAAATGCTGTCCTTTTTCCACTGGACAGTTTTAGCTCCTTTGTCAAAGATCAAGTGACCATAGGAGTGTGTGTTCATTTCTGGGTCTTCAATTCTATTCCATTGATCTTCCTGCCTGTCTCTGTACCAATACCAGGTAGTTTTCATCACTATTGCTCTGTAGTACAGCTTGAGGTCAGGAATGGTGATTCCTCCAGAGGTTCTTTTATTGTTGAGAATAGTTTTCGCTATCCTGGGTTTTTTGTTATTCCATATGAATTTGAGAATTTCCTTTTCTCATTCTCTCACGAATGTTTGTAACTTTACATATGTTTGACTTAACAGCTCTCCAAGACTGTAAGCTTCTCAAAAACAAAGTTTATGCCATCTTGGTCCACAGAAACTCTCACAGGCCTAGAATATGACAGGTAATGAGATTATAAATACAGGGGCAGCCTGCAGAGGGCCGAGCTGTTGAAAGCATGTACTGTTCCTGCAGCGAACCTGAGTTTGTTTCCTAGAACCCATGGTAGACACCTCACAACTACCTATAACTCCAGCTCCAAGGAGATGTGAAGCTTCTAGCTTCAGTAGACACCTGTGTGTATACGCAGACAGACAGACAGACAGACAGACAGACACACACACACACACACACACACACACACACACACACACCTCATACACTAAAAATAATAAAAAAATATTGACAAAAATAATGTATGTACAAAATATGAAAAAAATGGTTTTGCTTTCTCCAAAGTTGTTTTGGTATTCTTCAAAAATAAATACATACTTTTTATACACAGCAACAGTTCTGTTAAACTATCAGAAATAGAAAATCGAAATAGTTTATCAGTGCCTCTGAGACCCACAAATAGTGATAGTGAGGGGAAATCTTTGCTGTTTTATAAATAAGCCTTTTTAAAGTGTCTTTATATTTTATAGAATTTGCAGGTCCCTAACCATTTTAATTCCAAGATGAGTTTTCATCAGTGAATATACATCAATCTAGACAATGTTTGTAATTGAATTCGTTCTTTAACACAAAGCATTAAATGTTTACTATAAGCTAAGCCCTTTTGAAACATTATCTTGTCATTTTGAGAACAACCTTATGAAGGAGAATGCTAATCAGCTTTCTGTTAGAGTATTAAGTGCCTGAGATAATCAGTATATAAAGAGAAAAGGTTTAATTTGACTCACAGTTTTGAAAGCTCCAGTCTCTGATCAATCACCCCTTGGTTTTGGACCTGTAGCAAGGGAGTACGTAGTAGAATAAAGCCATTCCAGGGTGACTGAGGATCTGGAAGAAAAGGAAGAAGATATATGTTAGCTAATCTTGCTTGTCAACTGGACATACCATCTCTAGGCACATGACCCCGGGCTATAGGGGAAAAAGAAAAACGTAGCTGAGCAAGGCAGAGAAAGCAATCCAGTAAACGGCATTCGTCTGTAGTTTCTGCTCTAAGAGCCTGCCTTAAGTCTCTACTTTGGCTTCCTTCAATGATGGAATATAAACTATAAGGTTAAATAATTCATTTTTCTTTCCAAGTTACTTTTGGGCATGTTGTTTATCATTGCACCCAAACATAAACCAAGACAGAATGAAAATTGAATCCCGCAACCCCCTTCAAGGGCAGAGATCCAATGGCATGAACGTTCAACTATTCCCTACCTTGTAAATCACTGACCATCTCCCAACAGTGTCAAGCTGAGGACTAAACCTTTGGGTAACATTCCAAATCCATGTTGAAAAGCATTTCCCTAAGAGTACCATAGCTGGGAAAGAGCAGAGTCATGACTCAAATTCAGCAGACTGGCTGTATACTCCAAAGCCTATCTTCTATACCAAGGTACAGCTGTAGCAGGTGAGGCAGGAAGATCACAAGGTTAAGGCCAGTTTGGGTAACTTATAAGGATCCTGTCTCATTAGTAACAAAGGGCTGGGATAGATCAGGGTAGAGTACATGCTTAGTGTATAAGAGGCCCTTGATTCAGCCTCAGTCCTGGTGGGAGGGAAGGCTATTCCCCATTCTTCATATAAAATACAAGCTCTGCTCAGAAAATGTAACCTTTTTTTTTCTGAAAATGATCTAATAGGCTAAACCAAATTAATTATCTCTAGTACAAATTACTTCATTAAACAAACTTGATACTAACTCATCTTTGAAGTCTCAGAAAAAAAAATTGCTGAAATTCAATCTCTACCATCAAGTCTTTTCCCTTTCCAAAAGTATAACTGTGACAGCAGAAATCCAGCCTATGAAAAAAGTAGGATTGGTGCCTTTGAGAACCTTCTATCAGAAAAGTGATACTCAGAAGAGAACTGGCAGATAAGAAATATCACTCAATATTAGCAAGTCTATTTAGGATTAGTTTGTACCATAAAGTCCTCAAGACTTCAAGCCTGGGAAAGCTTATTGAACTCTCATTTAATATATATTGGAGATAAAAATAACTCAGGTTCAGGTGGTAGCTGGATGCCACCAAAGAACAAAAATCTCTTTTTACATTAGAATCTTGTTATACGAGATTCATGAACTCCCTCCATTCTCTTTGGTAACCGCCAGCGTATTTAGATAATTGATCATGTGAGCTGCCCTTGGGTTTCTACTGACTGTCAATTAAGTTTGTTCTTAATGTTGCTGCATAGGAATGGCTACAGGCAGTGGCAGATGACACTGCTGCTTTAGGGTGATAGGATTTAAAGAGAACATCCTGACAAATGCTTCTGGCAGCTAGAAGCATAATATTCAGATGTAAATTCCCTTTTACATCAGCAGAGCAATATTTATCTTTGACAGCCCTGATTGCCTACTAGGGAGGTCCTTTTCAGAGACTGAGTTGAATAAAATGCTGGCTGGCTTTTACATTGAAAAAAGTCACAATTGGGAATGACAACAGTTAACGGAACACCTGAGTCTTATGAAAAACTTCTTTATTTTTTTCCCTCCCAAAGAAAAGTAAACTTAATTAAAATAAGTAGAAAAATAGTAAGATATATGAAGAGCCTATCTGGATTTATTTGAGGTAGTTGAATCTTATTTGTTTTTAACTGTTGATGTATTAATAGAATGTATCGGTCATGGCTTCCTGGTTCAAGTGACTGACTCCTCAGTGGAATCAACTAAAGTGAACAGTGGGAAATTTAGTGACTCATATAATCCATCTGCCAAAAAGATAAAAGTTGACCTGACCTCTGGGGCCGAACCCAAGGCCTCAAAGCTTTTTGTGTGTATGGTTTAAATTGTATACTCCCATCAGCTCACATCCCTCCACCATTGTCTCTGTATGGCAAACAATACAGCTCTGGGCTTGTCTGCTTTCACAGACCTAGACTCACAGACTCACAGACTCACAGACTCACAGACTCACAGACTCACATACCTAGAAAAGGAAAAGGAACTCTTTTCACAACTTGAATTTCAAAACTCTACACATAGGAGTTGGACAGTCCTGGTTTGGTTCATACTTTAGACCACTCAACATAGACAAGGTCAAATAATTAGGGTGTACAACTTCCTTCTCCATCAACGCCCACTGCACTGACTAAGAGATTTGGTCCAGTTGTCAGATGATGTATTAATGCAGAGAGAAAACGAGGAACAAGAGAACAAAGATGACTCAGGTAGTTTGCAAAACAGAACAAAACAAAAACAAAAGAAAGAAAAGCAAAAAGAAAAACAAAAAAAAACCACTAGTAACATCTTTTTAAGTGTACTGCTTTTTAATTGTTTAACATAACGTTGAGAGGTTTTTATTTGGACAAATGTGCTATAATGAACTGAGTTGAATGATCAGTAACTTCACTTTTGCCCACCTTGCATGAGGAGCATTACTTGGGGTTAAGCAAACAGAATACAGATTTGATTGGTTTTGGTTCTTTTTTTTTAATACTATGTATCAAAGATTCCCATTGGCTTCATTTTAAATTAATTTCTAACCAACAGAGGAAGGACTACAGACTTAACTTGATAATGGTTACTTTTCCACATATGGGGTGCCACATTAATATTTTAAAGATAGTCTTTATATAGATTCCAGCTGGGCTGCATATGTTAAACTATTGCTCAGGCAAGTGTGCATGTTTGAGATAATTATACTGCTTCCCCTATTTATTTATGAAGTGTCACATTAAAATTTAAAGCAAGATCTATCATTGAATAGAGATGTGCTACGAATAGCAAACAGCAGTCCTCTCTTCAGTCTGTTGTTGAGTGTTAGATTTCAGCTTTCAAAACCAGCTGCTTAGTACTTAACAACAAAGTTAACCAAAATAAACACTGGGGAGCATGAAATAAAAGAACACACTCCTTTAGGAGTCAGCCTGAAGAGTTAGATTTCCCTGCATAGTTAATAGAACTATATAAGTTATTCATGATTTTAAAAGGAGTCTAGTTTTACTGTATTTCTATATTCTAGCCTTTCTGGTGATTCCTGATAGGAACTTTCAGGGTAGGACTGTGCTTTATGTTGATTCTTGAATTTATTGAGATCAGTTTATGAAATTAGATGAAAATGAAAGGCAAAAGTCTGCAAAAGTGAATGCCTTAAGATGCCAAAATACTCTAGTACATCCTTTGCCCAACCACCAGATCACCTGTCTTTATTTTTTTAAACAAAATAACCATCAAAGTTTAACATAAGTTTAATACTTAAATTAGTGTTTCTACATTGTAATACTTCATCAAGGAACTGAGTATAACTGGAATGTGTATTGGGAGTGTACATGGTGGGTAGAGAACATGAGGCCTTCAGTGACTATTAGTACTCTGCTCCGACTTAACAACTTTCTAAGCACCACTTTTGTGACATCAAGGCAAATGTCAACACAGTAGAGAAGGAAATATCTTCAATTATCATTACAACAGCTTGGAGTTCAAAACATAGCCCTTGGGAACTACATGTCATTCTCTGAACCATTGAACTAAGGCAATACATTCATTTTTACAAACTCTACACTCATATACAAGGTATATTCATGTATATGTGTATATACATATAAACTATAGATTAACACTAGATTCCTCCAGCTATTTGATCCTTGGTGAATGATTTAACTGCTGTAAGCTTCAGTATTTCCTCAACCATAAAGTAAACATACTAACAATGTCTACTTCATATATTTAAAAATTAAGCAGGATTAATTTATGTATAGCATTTGGTGCACTTACATCTATTACTATAGCTCTACCAATGAAAATTATTGCCATTATCTATTATATTTTTTATTAAAGATTTTTGACTAAAGCATGAAGGTACATTTTTTAGAATATAAAACTACAAAGGCCACTCAATAATTTTCAAATCCAGAATACCTTGCCCAGGTATTCTTGTTATGCAACATTCAGATATTCATTATAAGACCATGATTCATGTTTTTGTATTTGTGATCGATATTCTTGGTTGTTATCTTGACTACATCTGGAATTAACTAAAATCCAAAATTGGAGGGGCTCTGGGTTGTTTTGTTAAATTTGAAGTAGACAAATCCATTTCTGATCTGGACCTTTGAGGTAAAAAGCATATCCCTTTTATATGGCCCTTACATTCTGCTGGAGAGCTACATAAAGACATGGAAAAAGAAATCTTTTGCTCTTTGCCTGCTTGCCCTAGCTTTGCTAGCAAGTTCATTCATTTTTTACCCTGCTTTCCTCCTTTCTGTGACCCTCAGACATATCCTCCTAGTCCATCTCTATTCTCAAATGTCAATTCTTAATATAGAGAAACACAATCTCTATTCAGAAGCACCAGAAACATCTTTCAGGATTCCGGAAGAATTTCTTACCAGGCCAACATGCCCACTACACTCTCCTATGAACAAGTTAGGGCAATAAAAGCTGAGAAAGAAAACACCTACCCAACAAAGATAAGACCAGATATCAGCACCTAGAATTTCAATCATCCTAAACCCAGATGTCTAGAAATCAATAAAACAGAAACAATTTTTAAAAAATACAAAATCATAATGCAAAGCTAGAAGGTGGAGAGAGAATACCTAAATTGACAAAACCAGAAACAAAAATGGAAGACACAACAATAGACACTGAGGAGATTCAGAGAAGCATAAGGACATACTTTAAAAACCTGTGCTCTAGCAAATTGGAAAAATCTAAAAGAAATGGATAATTTTCCCCATAGGTGCCCCTTATCAAAATTAAATCAAGATCAAATAATTAGACCTATGACCACTAGTCAAACAGAAGCAGTTATTAAAAGTCTCAAAAACAAAAACAAACAAACAAAAGCCCAGGTCAGGATGGTTTCAGGCCAGAATTCTATCAGACTTTCAAAGAAGTATTAATGTCAATAATCCTCAAATTATTCCACAAAATATCTAGATTTAATAATTTGATATCAGAAAAAACATTGCTCAAATTATTTTATAAAGCTACAGTTACTCTGATACCCAAACCACCAAAAAGATTGAGCAACATAAAAGACAATTATAGACCAATATCCCATATAAATATAGATATGAAACTTTCCAATAAAATTCTTGCATACTGAATCTAAGAACACAAAAAGAAGATAATCCACTATGATCAAGAAGGCTTTATTTCAGAGATGCAGGAATAGTTCAAAATTAATCTACCATTTAAACAAACTGAAAAACAAAGACCACATAATCATCTAGTTAGATGCAGAAAGGCCTTTGATAAAATCCAATACTCTTTCATGATAAAAGTCCTGGGGAGACTAGGGATACAAGGGACCTACCTTAACATAACAAAGGCACTCTGTAGAAAACCTGTAGTCAACACCAATTTAAAGTCAAAGCAATCCCACTAAAATTAGAAAGAAGACAGGTTTTTCACTCTCTCCCTGACTATTCATTGCAGTACTTGACGTCTTAGCTAGACCAGTAAAATAATTGGTATAATTTTTTTTTAATTTAAGAAAATATTAGAAGATGAAAGGATCTTGCTTGCTCATGGATCAGTAGAATTAAAATAGCAAACGTGGCAATCCTTCCAAAAGCAATCTACAGATTCAAGGCAATTCTCATCAAATCCCCAACAAAATTCTTCACAGATCATGTAAGTACAATTTTCACTTTCCTATGGAAACACGCACACGCGTGCGCGCGCGCACACACACACACACCGCTATATGCACAACAATCCTTAACTGTAAAAGAACTGCTTGAGGTACCACCATTCCTGACTTCAAATTGTACTACAGAACTAAAGTAATGCAAAGACCGTGGCACCACCACCAAAACAAGTATATTAATCAAGAGAATCCAACTGAATACCCAGACATAAAACTGCACATATGAACTCCTGATTTAAAAAAAAATCTGAAATACACACTGGAAAAAGAAGGCATCTTCAACAAATTTAGCATGTCAAACTGGGTAACTGCATGTAGACGAAGGCAAGTAGACCTGTACTTATTACCCTGCACAAATCTCCACTCCAAATCTATGAAAGACCTCAAACTAAAACCAAATACACTGAATCTGATGGAAGAAAAAGTGGGGAATACCTTGAACTCATTGGCACAAAAACAAAACAAACAAAGATATGAAAAGAACAAAAAACTTTTTGAACAGAACACCTTCAGCATGGGCACTAATTTCAACAATTAATAAGTGTGACTTTTTGAAATAGAAAAGCTTTCTCAGAGCCAAAGACACCATCATCCTTCTTCTGACAAAGAGGCATCCTACAAAATGTCAAAAGACTTTTACCAACTTCACATCTGAGAGAGGGCTAATATCCAAAATATATGACAATGTCAGAAGAAAATAAATAGTCCAACTTAAAAATGGCATACAGATATAAAATGAGATTTCTCAAACAAGGAAACTCAAATGGCTGAGAAACAGTTTAAAAATGTCCAGCATCCTTAGACATTAGGGAAATGCAAATCAAAAGTACTTTGAGATTTCCTCTTACTCCTGTCAGAATGACTAAGATCATGCTGGTGAGGATATGGAGTATTGGGAATTATCCATTGCTAATACAAGTGCAAACACATACAACCACTATGTAAACTGATGTAGCAGTTCCTCAGGAAGATGGGAATCAGTCTACCTCAAGATCCAGCTATACCACTCTTGGACCCTTGGACCCAAAGAATATTTTATTCTACCACATAGACACTAGCTCAACCATATTCATTAATATGCTGCTCTATTAATAATACAACCTAAATAAATGTCTTTCAACAGATGAATGAATAAAAATATATATACATTTACACAATAGAATATTACTCAGTCATCGAAAAAATGTAATCATGAAATTCACAGATAAATGGATGGAACTAGAAAGACAAACTCATCCTATATGAGGAAATTCAGAAAGACAAATATTGTGTGTATTCGCTTATATGTAGTTTTTAGCTGTTAAGTGAAGGATAACCAAGCTACAATCAGGAGAATCGTAGAGACCAGGTATAGAGTAAAGGACTAGGGTTGGGGACAGATAGAACTCCCTAAGAAAGGGAAATAGAATATGTCACAACTATAGAGGCTGTGGAACCTTAGAGAATCGAGCCAATAAATGAAGCACATGAGTCTCTTGCAACAGCCAACTTTATTTAGAGCCTCAGACAATTTATACTCCGAGGGTTAAAATGACATGTAAGTTCTCATGAGTACAAGCTGCATACAATCACAAGGAAACCCACATGTAGGAAAAGATGTCTTTCCATAAGGGCATATAAAGGATAGTTTAAACAGATAATTTAATAGCAATAGCAAGCAATAATCTGAAGTAATCTGAAGTAAACTTATTCCTATCCACTGTAGCTGGAAAAAGCATGAAGACACATTCCAAAAACATTTTGTGTTTTAAAGAAACTGAAGAGTCACAAGACTTTTCTTTCTTTCTTTATTCTCACAAGCGCTCAGAATTCTCCTCACATGACTCCATTCCTGTACCATGTTCCAAACAAAAATAGTTACAAAAGGATAGGGAGGTACTGGAACTAAAGGATCATATGGGAAAGAAAAGCAAAGAGGAGTGGGAAATAAAGGAGGAGACAGCTAAAATTAAGGCCCATTTAAGAGGACACTGAATACAACAGAAGCTTCCTTAAACATGTGCATCTATGAAGGGCATCTAAATGAATCACCAAATAGTGGGGGAGAGGTAGCTCCAACTGGATATGTTTAGAAACCAAATGAAGCTTTCCAGTTGTGGGAATGGGTTGAATCTAATTGAGTTGTTGGCCAAAGTTCTCCCATGGGAATCCCTAAACAGCCGAGACTGTTGTGAAGGCCATTGGTATATCTCCACAATGATGACAAGGCCAAAAACAAGACCTACACAACTCATTGAAAATGGAGAAGTCAACTTGTGCTTACGTAAAGCCTTCATCACTATGGGCTGATGTTCTTGGTATCACAATGGTGTACTGCCTGTAAGATATTCTAAATGCAACTGTGGCACAAAGCTTGTGGGAATAAGCAACAAATGTCTGATTTGACCTAAGGTCCACTGCATGAGATAGAGTCTGTACCCTACACTGCTTGGTTGACCAAAAACCTGAGATTAAATAGCAATAAAATGACTCTAAATGACATTCTACTATACTCATAGATTGGTGTCTTGTTCAGCCATCATCAGAGAAGCTTTCTCATTCAGCAAACGGAAACAAACTACATGTAGACAATGAGAGACCTTGGAACATTTGGTCCTGAATGGGATGCTTCCATCACATCCCTCCCCTTAGGGCTCAGAGAATGCTTTGGAAGGACAAACACAATATAGAAGTCAGAGGGGGTGAAGGACATGAAGAAGACTGGGCCTCTTGAACACAACAGGACCTACACACATATGAATTCACAGAGAATGAGGCAGCATGCACAGGGCCTGCATGGGTCTGCACCAGGTGGAGGTTTTAATTTTCTCCAGAGGAGTCTCACTGAGGAAAAAAAAAGCTACTCTTAAAGGCAGGCTGCATACCCAGCAGTTGATGGCCAATGGCAAACCCAATGGCAGCTTGGAAGGTTCATTGTCTTAGAATGTCATGTCAGGACTGTTTCTCTCTCTCTCTCGCTCTCTCTCTCTCTCTCTCTCTCTCTCTCTCTCTATCTATCTATCTCTCTCTCTGTCTCAAGATTTATCACTTATTTTTAATTTTAGCTTTTTAGCTGACAGGTACTTTGTGTATATATTAGGGCTTCTGGTTGTGTGTTTGTATAAGATCCCTGAGCATCCAAATGAGCAGTTCTCTGCATCTATATTTGTTCTTGTGCCTTTGGGGACTCTTTTCCCTCTGTTTATTTTTTTCCTATTCTGACATGTTTGTCTTTGTTTTACTTTAGTTTGTTTTGCTACTATCGCTTTGAAGCATATTAGATATCCAATAAGACAGAAAGGGGGTGGATCCAGATGGAAGGGGAGGTGAGGAGGAACTGGGAGGCGTAATAGGAGGGGAAGTGGTAATCAGGATATATTATATGAAATATGTATTTATAATAAAAGTAAAATATTCAAAGCCTTTTAACTATGGGCAAAAGCAAAATCAAGTTAAATAACTTTCTTAAAGTTGCTTACTGGCTTGCTCCCCATGGCTTGCTTAGCCTGCTTTCGTATAGAACCCAAGACCACCAGTTCAAGAATTGACCATCCACAATGGGCCAAGTTTTTTCACATCAGTGACTAATAAAGAAAATGCCCTACAGGCTTTCCTGCAGCCTGACTGTGTACGGAGGCATTTTTTCAATTAAGGCTCCTTCCTTTCTGATGACTCTAGTTTGTGTCAAGTTGACACCAAACTAGCCAGCACTCAAAGTGACTACAAAAGCTTCAAATTCTATCCCAATTTGCCTTCTTCTAGTACTGTAAGAACTCAGTGAAACCTTGTTCACAGTTTTGCTGGTGCAGGTTATACTTCAATGAACAACTACAGCACAGTGAACAGTGTGGCTTGGCCAGATTGGAGGCCTGAATAGGGAGAAAATGCAGAGGTGAGAATAGAATGTAGCAGTGGAGGAGAGAGGAGCACAGGAGCCCAGTTGTGCAGGGAAAGGGCCATTGTAAGCTGCAGTTTGCTGCTTCCTGGGCAGACTCAAAGTTAGACTAGTGGTGCACCTCCTCGTTGTCTTCTCCACCTCCCCCAACCACCAAGGCAGGGGGCAGGAACTTGTGTCACTGCTTTTTCGTTTGAAGCATGCAGAGTGTGCAAGGCTCAATTTGACTCCTTTCAAAATGAATCTGGCATATATGTGCAGAGGGAGAGGGAAGGGGGAGCTCGGATCAACCCATGTATGCTGTCTGGTTGGTGGCTCAGTCTCTGGGATCTCCCTGGGATCCAGGTTAGTTAAAATTGTTGTTCTTTCCTATGAGGTTGCCATCCTCTTCAGCTTCTTCAATCCTTCCCCTAATTCTTCCATAGGGGTTCCTATTTCGGTCCAATGATTGGGAGTAAGTATCTGCATCTGTCTCAGTTGACTGTCGCATGGGCCTCTTCGAGGACAACCTT
The DNA here is from genome assembly GCF_004785775.1 of Grammomys surdaster. Lineage (NCBI taxonomy): Eukaryota > Metazoa > Chordata > Mammalia > Rodentia > Muridae > Grammomys > Grammomys surdaster. The sequence continues at coordinate 16,073,588 of NW_021604633.1, read as the reverse complement.
ACTAAGCTCCTGTCTGTAAGCATATCAGTGTCAGGCCTTCGTATACTCCCCCTGAACCCCATGAGATGGATCCCAAGTTGGGTCAGTCACTAGACTGCCTTTCCTTCAGTCTCTTCTCCATTTTTGTCCCTGCAGTTCTTTCAGAAATAAACAATTCTGGGTCAGAAATTTTGACTGTGGGTTGGTAACCATGTCGTTCCACTTGGGGCCCTGTCTATCTCCTGGAGGTGGGCTCGAGTTCCCTCTCCCCACTGTTGGACATTTTGGCTAAGGTCACCCTGAGAGACTCTCACCTCCCAGGTTCCTAGAGGCTCCCCCTGCTTTCCACCACCAGAAGCTGCATGTTTCCATTCATTGTCCTGGTTCTCTGGGTTTCTCTCCTGTCCATCCCCTCTATCCCCAAAACCCCATATATAGCAAAGGACTGCCTGGTCTGGCCTCAGTGGGAAAATTGCCTAATCCTCAGAGACTTGAGGCCCCAGGGAAGGGGGATGGGGTGAGGCACCCTCCAGGGGGCGAGCAGGAGGGTACCTGGAGAGAGAGCAATGTCTGGATGTAAATAAATAATTAAAAAATAAATAAAATGGAAAAAAAGGTTGAAGAAAGAATTGAGGGGAAATGATGCAATTACATTTTAATTTCCAAAACAAAAAACTTTATTGAAGTCCGTTATTTAATCCTTATGGACAGTTTTAATTCTACCACATGCATCACTAAACTAACAGAAGGAAAGCTATATGGTGTATACTATTCATATTTCTGTATGCTCTAATAATGTTATACACAACTTTAAAAACTAAGAAAAACATATAATAATACTTAAGCTTTTGTCTAAGTTTTGTATACATAGTAACATAGTACAAGTGTAGAAAATATGATATATTAACTTATACAGGATAATATACATATGGTGTTATTTTCATAGATTTTTATCATATATACCATATCATTTAAAAGCATTAAATAATTTATGCACAGTGTACGTATAAAAATAGAATTAACACTATGCACTACTGTAGGGAAATTTTAAAGATGAAGTCATGTACTTTATAGCATAAACAGACAATTTTGCCTCTTCTAATTCTAGTTCCAAAAAGTCACATTTTAAATTCACATTTTTACCTACTCTGTCTTCTTTCTCAATAGCTTTTCTTTTTTTTAACAGCAAAAGGTAATTTATTACCTGTGATGATCATTTAATTTCTGTAAATTTTGATATTTCTAAATCAATTCTTTTTGGCTTCAACTTTAGTCATAAAAAATCAAACATTCAAAATTAATTAATGTGGAAGGAAATATGTATGCAGTTAACCTGACAAAATGTTCATTCTATCCAAATAATTAAAACAGCATGTAGGCCGATCTAGTAACATACAGGTTTAGAAATATAGTTTTTCTCCTATCCTAACAGAATTTCCAATACACAGTTACTTTTGCCTTCAGAAATAAATCTAATATTAAGATTTAAAGAAATTATTTGAGAGTCTACAAGCTCATTCACTATATTTAAAAGGCATATTAAAAATCAAATAGTCCCAACAAAGATAAAATTAAAGTAGAGATCTGGATAATTCTATATAAGATAAGCATAAGATGTGTGTTACTGTAAAGAAACAGAATTTAGCCTCAAACTGGACAAATTTAACTTCAATAACACACAAAATTTTCTCATATCTCTGTGTTACTACAGTCTTTATATGTGCTTTCCTAGTTAATATTTTAATAGAAGAACAACAGATCACATTTTACTAGCCAATGCTTCTCATAATGCAGAGCATACAGTGTCAAAAATAATCTGAGAAAATCTTGCAGTTACTGATTTGATGTTGTATCAATATTTGGTTTTCTAAACAAAGATTGGTTCAAGTGTAAAAAAAAACAAAGCTGGATAGAAGTATGACACACCTGAAGTTGGGAGGGGCTGCAGGGAGGGAAAGACGCTGAGTTCTGACAGCCTCCCAATCTGGGGTTGCAGTAGCTGATTGGTAAAGTGAAGTTATTGGGCAGACTGGTAACACAAGGCAACAGAGTATTCTAGCTGAGCTCAGGAAGATGATACCTAGGAATGTCCAGCTGCAACCTCCCTCCTTTGCTTCAGACTAATTCATTCAACTGCTTGCTTCTCTCAACAAATATATCCACGTACTTACAGTGTGCCAAAAGTGTAAGATAGTGACAAAAATATATATGATATTGAGAACCTAGCAGGACAACACAGATATGTCAAATAGTCACAGAGGAAGGGGTTGGGGGAATGGTCTGAAGGAAAACACAGAAATATAAAATGGGATAGTGAGAAACCCTGAACAAAAATTCCTGAGGCAGTGCAGTCAGAAACCAAAGCCAATCTTTCCCCAGGTGACTCAAACATGCCAGAACTGTACAATGAATGGGGACTCCATGGCAAGAGAATATCCCCACCAAAACTCAGATTGAAATTAATGGCCAGTGTGGTGTCATAAGAAGGAGAGCCAAATGGAATCTTCCAGTCATGATTAGGTTATGGGGGCTAGACAGTAGTTCTAGCATTGAATTTCTCTAGAGTGATTTTGCTGAAAAGCCTGTTTTGCTCTGCCCCTTGGACACATCTTAGCCACCACATGCCACCCTGGTCTTCAGAGAATCTTCACCTGCACGGATAGCCTCTCCAGATATAGTTAGTCTCTAACCCTTGGACTTCTCAGTCTTCATAGCCAGGAGTTGAACAGGTCTTTATTATATATAAACTACAATGTCTGTGATACTCAGTTACAGTAGGAAAAGAAATAGTGTGAGAAATGAAATCCAAGTCCTTCAGTGTAAGTGTCTAAGTACCTAGATATGTGTGCCTTTGCCTCTACCCTAGTCAAAGCTGACCATACCCTCACTAAAAGCCAACCACACCCTCCCTTCACTATCTACTGTATGAACTTCATGATTCTAGTCAACTTCTTGCAGCTACTTACTAAGTTAGTTAGTGTTTCGTGTGTGTGTGTGTCTGTGTGTGTGTGTCTGTGTGTGTGTGTATCTGTGTGTGTGTCTGTATTGTGTGTATATGTGTCTGTGTGTGTATATGTGTGTCTGTGTGTGTCTGTGTGTGTGTGTGACTGTGTGTGTGACTGTGTGTGTGTCTGTGTATGTGTGTCTGTGTGTGTGTATGTGTGTATCTGTGTGTGTGTCTATGTGTGTGTGTGACTGTGTGTGCGTCTGTGTGTGTGCCTGTGTGTGTGTGTCTGTGTGTGTGTGTCTGTGTGTGTATGTGTATGTGTGTGTGTATATCTGTGTGTCTGTGTGTCTATGTGTGTGTGTGTGTGTGTGTTGACCCCATTATGTATGAGTAGACTCGCTCCTCTTCTCATGTACAACCTAGATCGGAGTGCAAAAACAAATCAATAAAAGTCACACATAGAATTTAATTTTCTTCCATAACCATAATAAAACACACGGAAAGCAATTTGGTAATACATTTTGTTTATCTAGGATATCCAAAATAATATCATTTGGACATATAATCAGTATTAAAATTACCGTAATATTTTATGCTTTTTTATTTTTATAGCATACATCAATTCAGACTAAGCATATCTTAAGGTTTCTCGTGTGTAGTGTCTATCACATTGGATGATATTCAAACCTAGACTAAGGTTTCAAGAGATCAAGGTCAGAGAGTACAAAGGTGAGAAAACTAAAACAAAATGCAGTGTGTAAAGTAGAACTGTAGGACAGACGCATTTAGAAAGTCACACTTTAGCTGAACCATGAGGAAATGGTTAAGTGTGGAGCTGCAAAATGAACACATAGGGCCCAAAAGAAAGAAGAGCCCAGGGTGTTTCAGAGCAGATCAGGCTGAGAGCCAGTGAGGGAAGACCATGGGCCAATCGCAATCCCTTAGGTATGTGTTTGGTATCAATAAGGTAAGCTACCAAATCAACCTGCCCCTTCCATTCTACCTACCCAGGATGAACTCAAATAAGGCAGCAGTTGCAGGTGATGCCACCAATGACAGCAGCAAGAAAAGGTTCCAGAACTTTCGAGCTGATAATAAGGAGATACGTACCAAGTTATTCTCAACTCTTCTTCCCCCCTCTCTCTTCCTCTCATCTCCCTTCTTTTCTCATCTCACTTGACAAGAACAAATTGAAAGGAAAACATGCCAAAGTGTTTGTACATATATATCTGAACAGTTCTTTTGTATAATGAACTTTTTACTCTTAAAAAAAGAATGTGTTAAAAAGAAATGCTATAATCTGAAAATTTTAGTTTACATTTTTCATTAGCATGCAATGTAAAAGATTTCTTTATGGTTTGGGGATTGTTTTGCTTTGTCTGTTGTTTTACCACTGAGAATCAAGTCTAAGGCCTTATTCATTCTAGCAAAGCACTCTACCACTGAATCATATCCCTTTCCTTTGTGGTATTTTCACACACACACACACACACACACACACACACACACACACACACACACACACACAATTCTCTCCATCATCTCATCATTCTCTCCCAGCTTATCTCTCAACATTTGTTTGTATACCATATGTGTACTATTTAGTACTAGAACTATCCCTCTTCTTTAAATTCTTTTTTCTTTTCTCACGGGTCCCTTTCATGTTTTCTGAACTGTACGCACGCTTACTCCCACATAAAAGCACATATCTACAAACTAGAGGCTAACATCTGTATATATGGGAGATGACATTATCATCCTAAACTAGGGCATCTATTTTCCAGTTGTATCCATTTTTCTGTAAAATTTCATAATGTCAGTATTTTTATTGAGTAAGATACCATTATGGATATGTACCACATTTTTATGAGTCATTCACTGTCAATGGACATCTGGGCTGTTTCGATTGCCTTGCAATTGTGACTAGAAAACAGATATGCAAAAATCTCTAAGGTCTGATATGGAGTGCACTGAACAACTTTTGAATAAGCAATCTTTATGGAAGCAAGGTCATATAGGTTTTCTATATTCTGATTACTGAAGACTTGATCCATGGTTTGGACAAATCTAAAAAATGACTCAAGCTGATGAAAATAATAAAATATAAAATATTCACTGTAAAAGATCTAAAGATAGCCTACTATTTTGAAACATAGCCTTTTTCTACTAGCAAAATTAATTTTTCATTATGTACTATGCAGGAAAGCATCCCAGCGGACATAATGAATCAGCAGTGTCAGGACTAGATTAACTGCTGGGAGAAGAGTTGGAATTATAATTAGAGTCATTTTAATAATGAAGTTCAGAGGCCAGAGAAACTAAGATTATTGGATCATTTGATTTTTAGATTTAAACAATGAATTATTGGAAATGATGGCACTCTCGTTTATATACTGTCCCTTCACGTCATGACTTGCTAGACTGTAATAGTGAAGCAGCATTCTCCTGAACATCCATGATAATTTGTTTACCTCTTATATGTCTCTAATTTTTCATCACTATGCCAGTTTCACTTTTTAAATTTAATATGTAATTTCAAAGCAGAAAATCAACTCTAGCTTCTATATTAATTATGGGAATTATCCAATTTCTTTTTTGAAGCATTGACAAGGTCTACAATACATTAAACTTCAGATGAGCTCCCATCAGCTCTGATTGTAATGAGAGGCTATGGTTTCCCCCTGGTAACTAATTAGTGTTATTCAGATAGCCACCTTTACTCCATGAAACTCAGAAAAGAAAATAAATGTGTTTGAACTAAGGTAAGGGCAAGGATCGAGCTTCCTGTAAATACATTGTTTTCTTGGCTCTCTTAATGGAATAGTATATGAAGAATTAGAAATGAATCCCACTGAAAGTGTATTTCCTCCAGCTTGTTACAAATGTTTTGAATATAAATTCAGACATGGACTGGATTAGCTGACCTCTACTCTATTTTTATTCATCAATTTCTATTCTCAATTTTTAAGAATATCATTACTAAATAACACAATATACAGGATCAATGTAGTCAGCAGTGGGTTTAATATCTCTTAGGTTTTGTCCAACATGGAATATCATTGAATTGTTCCTTCTGCTGATCTTTTATATCTGGTATTAATTTATCTTTATTTTAAAATTATAATAATACTAATAATAATAATTATTATTAATATTACATATGGATATCTATAATATGCCTAATGCATACATATACACATGTGTTTCTGTATTGTTTATATGTATATTTGTATGCATACTTCTATTGATTTAATAGGCTTAATAGTCTAATAGATTTTTAAAAATGTATTTGGTTCAATTTTTATAACCATTTTTAATTTTTTCCAGGAACCACTATTTGAATGACAATGCTTTTCATGAAAAAACTCAAAAAATCAACACCTGAAAACATGTGTTCCCCCATGGCTAAAAGTTGTTTTAAAGGTCTAACAGAAAACTTGAAGCATTACCTGGCCTCAGTTTCTTAAGTCATGCTTAAATACAGCAGGAAGTGTTGATTTGAGAGAAACTGCCAAGGAAATAGAACATGGTGGTGTACCTACAATTAATTCTTATTTGTAATACCACAAATGCTGAATAATTCTTTGAAAACTTCATATATTAATTCCAACTCAAAGTCTACTTAGGACCAAAGTATATAATGAAAACTTAGTGTTGCTTTCTTTTGCAGAGCAGCACTTAATAGTATTTGAAGATAATATTTAAATCAAACCAGATCCTCCCATCTCTATCCTGAATACTAACAGATTCTATGCATTTTATTGACCAAAGATTTTTACTTGTAAATAATAATTGGCTCCTTTAAATTTTGAAGTGGAATAAAATATTTTCATTTTCTAGGCAGTGCTTTTTATACTGGAAGCATTGGCACAAAAAGTACATATCTATCAAAAACTTGACATTGGATCTTTCTTCCCAATTATTGGGATTGGAGTTATGAGTTCCTATAAATGGTTCTAACCTTTTGACATTGTAACATACTGCTGCCATCTACAATGTTCATACTCAAGAACTACTCAAATAAGGTGAAGAAAAAAATCGCCAAAAAATACCCCACCCTATAATGTTTTAAATAAGGTTATAATTTTTTGTTGGGCCATGTTCCAAGCTCACAAGCTGCAGGTTGGATGTGACAGCTCCAGAGTTCCTATCACTGAATAGGTTTCTGATAGTCCTTTGTGTCCCCTTGGGAAGGCATTTGAGAAGGACATGGAGGCATCAGTCTCCTTCTCCAACTTTCTTTCACCTCATCTCATAGAATTGGAGCTGAAGTGTAGAAGAGAGCACACAGAACGTTTTCAGCGCGGTAAACATGCGCTCCATGTAATTACATTCTTCACAGCCACAAGAATACTGTTTCCTAAAGAAGAGAGCAGCTTTCCAAATGGCCCACCAACTAACTTTCTGCCCCGATGGCTGTTTCCAGTCCACTCATCCATCATGCTTCATGGCCAGCAGAGGCTGGCATTTCTTGAGGCTTTTCTCTGCAAAAGCTTTCCCAAAGAGCTTTCCTCCTTTCTCACCAGCTATTTTAACTAAAATTCTAAAATGTAAATCAAGTCTTCCATACACTATTTGTTGCCTCTTCAACCATGGTTTACTGTCTACTCTAAGGCAACGGACTTCATTTTTACCGAAGTTACAGAACTGTTTGGGAAGCCTCTAACAAATGAACACTCACTGTAGTAGCACCATGGATCTTCCCGGTCCTTTGTTAATGGCTGGTATGGAAATGACACAACACAAGTCTCTCTAATAAACCATAAAGAAATGTTTTCAGTGGGGATGCTGGGCTGGATTCTCATCGTAGGCTTAATTACAGAGGCATATACATACAAGGGATTCATATATTAAATCTGTCCTTTTGCCCTCGGTGTAACTATGTGAGGGGAAATGCATCAAATGCAATATGCTAGTGGTCAGGGTGGAAAATTGAAAGGAACTATGCCTTTGACATCATTGCATTGCCAGAATGATCTCTGAAATGCTTCTGTGTTCATTATCTAAGGTAATATATGGCTTATTACTTAAAACACTTTGAGTTAGGGTTTCTGTTGCTCGTATCCTAAAGCTTCCTAATACACAGAAAAAGCTTTCAGTTTCAAAAATGACAAATTAACTTTCATCAGAACAGAAATAATACTGTACCTATCCTTCCATTGCGAATGATAGGAACACTTCTAGATCACCTGCAGTGGTTCAGGCTTCCAGGAACATGCTTACTTCCTATTTTCCCAGTTGCCCTCTATGCTCTATTTAGTATACCAGGAAACCGAGTCATAAGAAGCTGAGGAACTGGCTCAAAGTAACACCTCTTGGGTGCCAAGATGCTAGAAGCACAGTCTGCTGACACCAAGGCTGACATTCTCTCATAAGCCAATTCTCGTCCAGATAAATGTTTTTGTGATGGATATATGAAGGCAGGCTTGTTTTCCACAGGCCAATATTTCAACAAAGGCCAAACACGTGTTCACCAGAGGCATGCCATGCATCTGAATGGTGTTCATTCTCTGCCAACAGTTCATAGCTAGCCTTTCTAGTTCTGAGCCAGTAAAGGCAGGAGTGGTATGCGGATGTCAACCTCTTATACAGACAAGTTGACAGTCTCTATGAAGACTCTCTTCTCATGCTGTGGAAAGCATACATTCCATATAGAAGGCATAGACCAATATAACTGTTTTGAGAATATTTTCTTGACTCTGAACAGACACAAGAAGCCAATCTGAATATTGAAAACTATAGGTTTCCTAGAACTAGAAAATGAAATCTGAATAAATGACTCTGAGGTTATGATCATTTGGTACACTGCAAGGTTTGGTTCCCAGCTTCTACATGGTGACTCAAGCCTCAAGTAACTCAGCTCCAGGAGATCTGATGTCCTCTTCTGGCCTGCTTGGTTACTGCATGTACTTGCATACGTTTAGGCAAAACATTTATAAGCATACACATTGAAATAAATGTGTATCTTAAAAAAAAAAACTGTGACTAAGATCGATTATTCTTCCTGATAAGGTTTGAATGATAGTGGACTTCACTATAACTTTGTTTTTGTGTGTGTGTGTGTGTGTGTGTGTGTGTGTGTGTGTGTGTGTGTTGCTTTGAATGTATCCACCCTCCCTGATATCTGAGAAATACATAATATATAATAACGTATGCTAGTTTTTCAATGTTTAGTGACTATCCTATGCCACCTTAAAAGCTTTGTGTGTAATAGACTCGTTCCTTACCAGAACCAATTAAATTTTTGAGTAGTAAATTGATTAATTGATAATTGATAGTAGCATACTCACTTGATAGATGATGATACTGAAGCAGACCTAGTAAATACTAGTTAGAGTTGCTTCAAGTAGCTGGGTTGTAGCACAGAAAGGCAAACGGCCCCAGAGCTTTACCTTATTTGCCACTTACTGCTGACTCCCAAGTCCTTAGCTGGTGTCTGACACTCAGTTTTCCTTAAGTCTTTGTTGAATAAGGACCTGGTGGTTGTTTTTATTAGATGAAGGCCCAAGTAAGTCACATAAGCCTATCATGCATCAAAGTAAGAAAGCATTCAGGAAACGGGCCTGAAACCCTGTCGATCAGTTACAGAGGCAGGAAGTGATGGATGAGTGACCCACACAGGCAGCAAGGCTAGAAGGCAATAGAGTGGCTCAGTATCAGAGGAAATCACATTACTGTTTCAGTATGATTTCCCTTCAGACGGACCTACAAACACAACCACCAGCATTGTGTTATATTTAAGTGTAAAGATTTGGTTTGGTAAGAATCGGAGATTTCGTTTTTTTAAGTATTTTAAACATGCAATGTGTAGATGCTGTTGAATATCCCTCTGGCATCCACTGGCTACCCTGGAATCTTTGCTGGAGTCCTGAGGACTTCAGGACTGTGAGCTTCAATACAGTCTATCCTGTGGGAGTCCAATTCCTTCTACCCTACTCAATCACCCAAAAAATCTATTTGGGGACTACCTCAGGCCATAGCTGACCACTGCATCATAGCAATTTACTCTCTACCTCACTGGGAGATGGCTCTCCCTCCCTGACTGTGGTTTGCTGACTTGTTGGTTGAAGAGAAGTCAGTGGAGATCAGAGAAGGCAGGAGTGGTAGGAGGGTATATGGTCAGGACGAGAGCCAGGAAAGATAAAGATAAACAAGAGTAAACAAAGCCAGCTAGCTTGGTGAAGTATAGTAGAAGTTGAACAATATTGTAAGCACTAGTAATTAAAAATAACATATATTATATGTACATGTAAATAAGAAACTTTAATCAAAGCAGGGGTTGGGGAGAAAATTTGGATTGCACTGGCAAATATTCCTATTGCCTATTTTTAAAAGGGCATAGATTTTATTTGTTACTTCATAACACAAAGGAAAATTTTAGAGCAGTGTAAGACGTTTTTGTTTGTTTGTTTTCAAATATCACCATGTGAAAGTTGACAGGCCATCAGGAAGGGAGTCCTGATAAATGCTACCTAATTCCTTCAGATTGAACATCTCATCTTTCTTCCTTAATTCCCATACCCATAAAGACTGTTTCTGAAATGCCCTACAGGAAGATAATTCTGAGTTGAACGAAAAACCTTGATGAGGTAAATAATATTCAAAACCACTAATTCATGCAAAGGAAGCCAATTATTATACACATTTACAAAATCTCAACAATGAAACCCATATCCAGCAAGTAAACATTTTTTTTAAAATGCACCTGCTCCTCCCAGAAGACAAAGATATTAAATAAAAAGCCCAGTGCCAGCTGTAGGATACTTTTCTGTCAATTTTTGATCAGAGGGGATCTGAGCGACCACTCTAAACAGCATGGTATGTGCCCATTGCTCTTGGTTGCCCCTCAGAACTTGATGGTAAGATTCTACTGCTGAAGACACCACACACTGGGGTTAATATGACCTGTAGAAATCAAGCTGATACTAACCTGGAAGCTTCCTGCCTGCTAGCCAGCTATATGTAAAGTGTTCAACAATCTTACCCAGCCATGAAACTGTAAGCTTCAATAACTGGACTAGTAAAATCAGCCCAATGGTGAATAATAAAATGACTGCTATGGGCTTAACCAGCCACTTTCTGGTTAGATTTCAGATTCCACAGGAGGAGACTCTGCCTGGTATTCCAAACCTGGCCAAAAACTTGTGGCTGGGGAGGTCCTAGATCCAAGGAAAAATGTACTGTTATTTTGCTAAGTTGACATAGTATCAAATTGCCTTCTAAATAATTACCATTATACCAATATATTAATAAAGATGGCAGCCCTCATTGGAAGTTTTATAGCATTGATGACAGTTAATTCAGAGATTCAAAATTGGTCAAAGTGTGTTTATGAGAGCAAAGTGCTCAAGGATGCCTTTATCATCCAACCCACCCTTTCCCCAAGGTTTAGGGAAAATGACAAAAGAGGGGCAGAAAGATCCTAAGGGCCAGAGGTTGTTTTGCTCATTGCCAAAACATTATCTTCTGGTCATTATACAGCTGATGCACTCATGAAGTCACTGTAGCTGTGTGTATCTGCACAAGATCCACACAAGAATGACCTGTCAACATTTCATCATGGAATAGAGAGTTCATTAAGACCCACTACTCCCTGAGGAGCTACAGTTACTGGTAGCAGGGTAGGGGTGAGGAATCACCTTCTTTCATGTTGCAAGAACTGATATATTGCCTATACTATAGTACATAACCTCCCACACATGCTCATACAGAAACCACACTAAAACACAATGACATAATGTATCATGCAAAAAAAAAAAAAAAAAAAAAACCAAAAAGCAAACAAACAAAAAAACAATGTGAATGTAGGAAGGGAAAAGTAATGGTTTTAGTAGACAAAAAAAAGAGATGAGACAGGGTAAAGGGGGCTGAAAGGAAATTCATTATATACAAGTAAGATACTATCTAAAAAAAATCTTTAGAAATATTTAAAATTATTTTTTTTTATAATTATAAGAGTACCAATTGGCTCTGAAGTGAAATTTTCAGACTGTCTTTTGCTCAAGGTCTTCCTTTCTATTCATGGCAGAGACATGCTTGCACTCCACTGGAATCATGCTTCGCACTCCAGAGGAATCACACTGGGAGAGGTGTGCTCTCTCCCAAGCTCCTCTCCTGCAGTTGCCCTCCATCAAGAGATCCTTGCCTTTCTGATTTTAGAAATCAGAACTATTAGCGTCATCTCCCGAGTCCCACTCTGCAGCAGGCTGCAGAATAACTTCAACATTTCAAACAACATTTCAGGGTTTCTTTATTTAGCACATTTGTTCTGTCATTAAAGGAGGGTGTTTTGTCAAAACCCAGAACACAGGGCTTTTACCAGAGGTTTCTAGAGTGATGAAGAGTTCTTGGGCACAGCACTACCAGCATCTCTGGCAAGCAGGACTCCTGACTTTTGCACTTTCTCAAGTAAAAAGCCTAGTCTGGGACCCAGTTCTTTTCTGAAAATCACTATATAAAGCCTCTATTCCTGCTTGGCCACAGATTCAATCCCCACTTTCTTCTTCCAAATCCTAGTATTCCCTCCTTCTAACTATCTACCCATAATGGACAATAAATATTTGTTTGTTCTCTGAGTGAAATTCTCTAGATTACTGAACAGAGATTTTAAAAAAGTAAATATGACTATGCTAGAACTATGCTTCAGAGAAATCCATGGTATAAAAAAATACATGTACATACTTTCCCAACAAGGCATGTTGCAATTACGGGTTTATTATGCATCTTCTTTAGAACCTCACTGTAAATTATAAAACAGAAAAGTCACTCCTTATTTAAAAAGCTTGAGTATTAGTTAAAAGTTATTTTATATATTGATTCACAAGAGTAAAAAACACACATGCAAGAGACATGTCCAAATTCGAAGGTTGCATGCCCAACAGGTAAAAGGGTAAGGCTTAACAGGTTTTTCAGGAAAACAAATCTTTGTATTCAGTTTCATGATACATACGATCTGAATGGTGTAATGCTACTTTTCAATAAATAAGGTGTATTTAATACCTCCAGTGTAAAGATGTACACACAGCTAGGGAAGAAAGGGGCACACAAAGAGCAGAAGGAGAAATGCCAGAATGAAGAAATCCTGCAAGAATAGAGAGAGCAAAGGAATAAAGAGGAAATATTAAGAAAGAGGAAGACATGGACAACTGTGCCTTGGTTTTTGTCCTAGTTTGCTTTCCATTGCTATGATTAAACATTGACCAAAACAAATCTGGTATGGGAAGTCTTAGTCCTTCTTACCAATTACCTCCCATCTCCTGGGAAAGCCAAGAGAACTCAAAGAGAAAACTCGGAGGTAGACACTGAAGCTGAGATCACAGATGAACACTGGCTTGCTTTCCATTGCTTTCTCTACTTGTTTCCTTATACCATCCAGGACCACCTGCCAAGGAATAGCACCACCCACAGTGGACTGGACCCTCCCACAGCTATTGTTCATCAAGAAAATGCCCTACAGACATGGTCACAGGCCAATCTGATGGTAGCAATTTGGTTGTTTCTTCCCAGGCACTATAGTTTATGCCAAGTTGACAACAATTATTTAGCACAGTATCCGCAGGAAATTAATTACTGAATACCCTGTACATTCCAAAGTCTGTGGGTATCAAGTCTTTTATATAAAAGGGTAAAATATTTGTATTTAAGTTTTGGAAATCTTCCTGTATGTGCTAAATACTTTTAGATTACTTATGATACACAATACCAAAACAACTTAAGGGAGAAATGGTTTGTTTTAGCTCTTAATTTATGGTATAATGAAATTCTGATGAGCCTTAGCTACCAGGGACTCCCCCACACCCCCCTCCCCAAGTTAACCACATGAATTCAGAGATCCATACAAAAGCAAGAGAAGTTTATTATTCCAGCATGCTGGTGCAGTCCTGCATCCAAAGGAAAGGCACCCCCCGCCCCCCCGCAGGCAACTCCTTCAGCGAGTTTTTATACAGTTTCCAGGGGCAAAATGGAGCAACAGCAACTTATGCACAACATGATTGGTGGGACGGTGTGACTTTTAAACTGATTGATCCTTAGGAAATGAGGTAGTAAGGGCTTGCCCTATCTGCAAGCAGTTTTCCTAAGGAATGTAATCAGCCTCTCCCTCTCAGGAAGGGAGGGGAGCCTACATGCTCCAACAACCTCTCCCTTCTGGGAAGGGAGGGGGCTTGGTGGACTTTTCCAAAGGCCCTGAGCTGACCTCTTCAGTATAGTCCGTAATGACAGGAAATCAAGACAACAAGAGCTTGAAACAGCCATTGATATCGCATTCTCAGTCAGTCAGAAGAGAGCAATGATGCTCTCTTTCATCTGTCTGTCTGTCTCTGTCTCTGTCTCTGTCTCTGTCTCTGTCTCTAATCTTGCTATCTCTAGTATTCAGTACTCCAGCATTACAACCCCAGGAAATGGCATGGTATCACCATGGGTGGGTGGGTATTGCCATTTTAATCAGTGTAATCAAATTATCCACAGGGATGCCTAGAGGCCCATTTCCAGGTGGTTCTGTCAAGGTGACATCAACCATCACACTATATAAGTAATTATAAAATATATTGCAAAGGTTTCATATACATTCAGATCAGATTGTTTTTCCCCTGTATTTTCAGTCTCTGGTTGGCAAAATAGAAAGGATAAATTACACATCTAAAGTCACATGACAGCTGACTCATTGAAAGACATGGAATTCAACATCTGGATGAGACTTGAAAGGGGGTAGGGGTGGGGAAAGATGACTGAGCCTTCAGCTGTGAGCAGGCTCAGGAAACATTGGCTTAGTTAGAGGAGTTTAGCATTCTAAAAAGGCCTTGGGTTTTTCACTGAATTTGCATGTCTTTAAGGATATTACCTACTCATTTTACAAGGACCCTAACTAACAATGCCAGACATTCAAAGATGTTGTTTGAATTTTTCCATTCTGTAGCCTGTCTGTCTGGTTTCTTGATTCCCCTGAGACAGCAAATACCCTAATAGCAACTGTTTTTCCTTCTCCTGGCTTCTCATGCTATGTATCCAGCCCGAATCTTCACTCTGTGTATGTGGTTAGCTTCTCTAAAGTTACCATCCAATGACATCCTTCTCCCAGGATCTTCCTCTTGTTGATGGCAAACTCAGATTTCTTTATGGATACACCTATGTTCAGTCTGTCTCTTCTAGGATACCCCCTCCCCCAATTGATCAATGCTGAAAACAAGACCTAATCTAATCCCTAAACCTATATGAAGGGTTTGCCTCAAACTCTTCTTTCTGGATCCTTCTTTCTACCCTGAGTGCAGCCTTCTCCCAGATCCACCAGGACATAGCCACAATCACCAAACTCATCAGATCCCAAGCTCACATCCAAAACCTGAAGCCTCAACTACTACCTGTGTCTAGAGTCTATTTCCAAAGTACTGCCTTGCCCAACCTCTGAGGGAGAATGCTTTGTCAAGTGTTTAGAACTTGGTTTCATTTCAAAAGCTCTCATAAAAATGAAAAATGAAAAAAGTCAAAGTGGACTTGGCCAGGTTCTCCCAGCATCCCTCAGTCCCTACCTGATACAGGGCATAGCTGGCATAAACCACTCTCTACCCTGAACTCTCCGGCCCAGGGACTGGGATGCCATTTCCTTCTCCCAGTGGCTTTTCTTTATGAATCCAGGCATTTTGGTTACCTGCCCCTTTTGTATCTTTGGTCTCTTGACTACAGCACCTGCTTCGCCTTTATCCCCTCTCCCTTCTCCTTTCCATCTCCCACAAGGCCCAGCCCTGTCTGGTCATGTTCACAATGGACTCTCCCAGATGTCCCTGTCCATGTCTCTCTACCTATGCTCTCCCATTTAACTACAATAAACTTTCCCCTACACCATACCTAGGAGGAGTCATGCCCTTTCCTTCCTATTTTATTTTATTTTATTTTATTTTATTTTATTTTATTATTTTATTTTATTTTTGTTTTTGTTTTTTATTCACCTACCTGTTTGGGTGAGAGGCAAGACATATAGAAAAGACTGTTAGAAAACATACGGGTAGGCTGTTAGTGCTATATCAGGAAGGATTGCCTGCTGCCAGGCATATTCAGAAATCAAAAATCTCTCTTAGGATTGAGGATAGAAATGTGAATTTACAGCATATAGTAGAAATCCCTCTCACCTCCATGGTGCAGAAATATCATTCAAGAAGCCAGCATTCCAGGTATAGGCATGAAACCAGGCCGTGTTAGAGGAAGAGATCTTTGACAGTTCTTTTGCTGACTCAGGCCAGGTTTTACCCTTTAGATGTGTTCATTCCAAAATGTTTTGCTGGTGATTAGGTTAAAACTAACTAATAAGAACCTCAGTTTTGCAGACATTTCTGGATCTCAGAATTGTAAGTATTTGGAATCAGAGCCTGTATGACATTAGCCAGTAGTGCCTTAGTTTACAGGAGGCCCTCTGAGTGAACCACACTGAGAGGAGAGATCATCGATAGCTACAAAATGCAAGAGGAATTTTTAATGCTCCAGCAGGCTGGGGCCATCTTGCATCTCAAAAGGAGATGCGACCCGCGCAGCTTGTTCAGCGGACATTTATACAGTCTCTAGGGGTAGCGGCCATTAGGCACAATGTGATTAGCAGAACAGTGACTTTTTAAACTGATTGGTCTTTAGGGAATGAGACAGCAGCAAAGACCTTCCTTGTCTGTAAGTGGCAAGGGTTAGTCCATCCTTTGGAATGTGTGTACTCTGGGCCATCCCCACCTGTATGTAGGTAGGTTCCCTCCTCTATGACCTGAGGAATGTAAATCACCCTCTCCCACCCAACAAGTGTCCCATGACCTTTCTACATTTCCTAAGCTGACCAGGAATGATAATTAGCCTCTCCTTTGGGGGATGAGTGTTCCAAAGTTCCTCTTCAAGCCATAAAAGGGTTAATAGGGAGAAAAGCAGGTGAAGGCTCTTTAAAGAGAAATCACAGGAATAAATAGGAGTGTTGCATAAGAAATGAGTGATCCAGGGGCTTCTTTTGGAAAAGAAGAGAGTAACACACAGCAGGACTATATCACATCCTCTCAGAGCATATGTGTGTCAGTAACTCAGCAAGGATGCAGAAATATAAACTAAGGAGCAGAAGAGGGACCAAACAACTGGAGAGGTAGAAAGGAAAGGAGTTTGAGAGGTGGCTTGGTGAACTCAAAACTTAAGACATGCAAGAGAACCTAAGTGATAGCTGGTTTAGAAACTCCCACCATTCTAACAGCGAGTGTAAAGAACAGACATTTTAAAAGCAGAAGGCTGAAGAACTGTTTTCATACTTGATCTATAAACTTACACTTTGTTGTATGATGGTAAATTTTGTCTTCATATCAGTAGAAGGATTTACATCATGGTTGGGTTCTTTTTTAATTTGTCTTTATGTATTCTTTCCTAAATGCACATTTTGGGTATTCTGGGTCAAGTACAGAATCTTTATTACCTGAAAAGAATAATAGTCCATCACCCCTTTCTTTCTGAATGCCATTCCTGAGAGTCCTGCAATGAAGTTAGTCATCCAACTAATTCTTAGGCATGTATAGGTGAAGGACAATGGCTTTTCTTGTTCATAAAGGCAAAGAAAGCTCAGGAAGCAAAGACTTTCTAGAGGAGCACACGAGGCTTGAGAAAGTTGGAGATATACTTGCATGATTTTAATGAGCAGTAAATGAGAATTACAGAAAGCATTAGCAAAATGTCATGTGCATTTTGTTCTACATAATATTGTAATTTTCTTATGGTAAGAATGAGTTGAATAAATATTTTGTGTATTTCATAATGTATGTTCCTAGAAGTGCCAGGAAAATGATATAACATTCTTAAGGTCAGTTTGAAGATGTAGAAGATGATACCCTCACTAGATGCTACAGTTTCCTCCAGAAGTTATAAATAAGTCCAGGAAAGAAATTGGCTTAGAGGTATCCCATCCCTGACAAGTGAAAGCAGCCATGATTGCATTTCATTTACTGTATTAGGTGAATCACAGAGGCATGAAAGTAGTTAATACTGTTAAAAAGAAAGAAATCATGTCTTTTTCAATTAAGATTGATCCTGATCATATATCTAAATATAGTATGTTTTATTTGTAGTAATTATGTTACTATTTTATGTATTATGTTATTTATTTTAGACTATGCATCTCTAAAATAAATAGGTGGAAGAAAATGATTTATAAAAGTAGAAAGACAAAGCACTTCCCCATTGACAATCCTACCAATTAGTATACATTCATTATGTAGTAGAATATTTAATTGAGCATAATAAAAATATCAGAGGTGATAATTACTTTGTCATTAAATTGTTTTACATATTTCTAGTGGTTTCTGATGAAAATATAATGTGATGTGGAAAACATATTTCTTATTCATTTTATGTTTCAGTTATTAAAAAGGAAAAGTCGGCTTTGGGAGATTAGATAAATGTTGCTAGGCATAAAAAGTAAGTTATAAAGGGGGCTTTTAACACTGGACGGACACTGGCTTATTTGCCGGCATTCACCAGGATGCAGTCAGGAGGGAGAATGCTGTGGACTGTCAAGTCAGTAAGATTCAGTGTGGCCTTTGCTTCAACCATGCCCTGACCATGCACCTCAGGCTTTATGCTGATATGACTGAGTGACCAGCTCACGTAGTAGTAGTTCTCCAGAGGGGAATTATCATGATTCATAGATCATTGATCTTTCTAACCTCAGTTGTTGATGTGAATCCTAAACTGTACTTGGAAATGGACAGGAAAATGGGGATGGAGAAAGAAGGAATGAGGAAGAGGTGGAAATGGAGACTATCTGTGGGAAAAGCCTTCCTTTGGGGACACAGAAAGATTTAAGGTTGATTAAACTTTTATGTATGTAGTCTCAGAGTCTATCTAGATGAACAGCATATCTTAGAAAACTGTGGGGCTTTTGAAATGTGTTCATATTCATCATTTAAATAGAGTTCCAGTTGTCTATCTTCAAAAGAGATTGTTATTAGTTACTCTTCTGTGTGACCAGATGCCTGGTAAGGGAGGGTTTTGGTTCTCTCACATGTTACAGTTATAACAGCAGGGAACTCCTGGCAGGAGTAGCTTCAGGCAGGTGGTCACACTGTATCACAGTCAGGAAGCAGAGAACAATAAAATCACCCTAATCTATATAATCCCTTATAGACAGGCCCAGAGACTTCTCCCCTAAGTGATTCTAGATCTTATCATGTTAACAAAATTAACCATCACAGAGATCATGCACGGTTTAAACCATTTTATAAACACTCATCATCTGTTGCTCTGTACATACACTTGGCAAAGCCTTGGCCAAATCATCAACATAGCTCTGATGTGTCCTAAAGGAGTATGATCTCTAACAACAGAAGACTTCTCTAAATGTGCAGAAAGAGATTTGGGATCAAAGAAGACCATTCCTGAAAAGACAGAAGAATAGACAGACTTTTAAATAATTACTGGCTTTAATAGCACAGTTCTTGGTCATTCTTAATATGTCTTTGAAAGAAGCTAGTACATGTGATACCTACCATTACTCTTAGCTCCTGCTGACACACACCATTTATGTTGAACCAGGACACATTTTCCTAAAGTTAAGGGGATGATACATCTGTTTACTCAGTTGCAGTTTGCAGAATAATTCATAGGAGTCCTCATTATAATCAAAATGTCTGGCCTGAAGAATCTATTTTATCACCATACTTTATATAGCTGATCCTCAAGTTATTGCATTTCTTCTTTTCAAACCAAACTCTTTTTATCTTTGTCTTCTTTGCAGTTTCTTGCTGGGCCTCTGGGTATTTGATCTGCCTTTGTTTACTTGTTTTTAACCCTGGTTTTGTGTTTTATATTCTGAAGCATACTGAACTAAAATAAACTACAGCTTTGGACTCTATTTTTAAGAAAGTTACTTCATAAAGATCTACACCTGAATGCTTTCCATTTGACTTTTTTTCAAGACAGGTAAATATGGAGTTTTTCTTGAAAACATGATTTGACTCTTGGCTCAAGGAGTTATCCCTCAGTTCCTGTAAGAACATTGACCTCTGAGTATCAAAATTACTTAATTTTTCTTTTGGGTCTGTCTAAGGAATCATCTCAAAGTATTCTTTGAAACCATTTCTCAGAATTACTTAAGATGCTCAAAATGTATCCCATGAAAGTAAAGACTTGAATCATACAAGAATAACCCACTTCTGGAACATTGCATTTGCTAACCCCTGATGGGAGAGCAGATAGAACCAATAAGCAGGTGTGCTACCCTGCTCTGTGTAAACTATTTAAAGACAATTGATGGCCATAGATACAGAGTATAACCTGAAGGCAATATCCCAATATAAATAGCCAAAAAGATTCTCTTTCTAAACTGTTTTAAGAATTCAAGTGGTCATGAGCACTTCTCTTGCCCATAGAAAATATCTCAATGTCTTATGTACCAATCAATACTATGCAAGAATAACTGTTTATATGGCTGGTTAAACTTTAAATATTTCATTTAGATGAAATAAAATGAAGAGCTGAATTTCTCAGTTGTTTCAGACAAAAGCTCAATTACATGTACAACAACTACATGAGGCTATGATTACAGTGATTACTGGGTTAGACCCCTCAACTATAGACCCATTCCATCACTGCAGACAATTCTCTGGGCATTCCCAGACTATGGACAAACATTATAAACAGGACCGTTAAGTTACTACTCTATAGTAACACACCATCTTTGTTCTGATTAACAAATATTATAGTACAAAGTACAATTCTGGAACTGTTTATGTGTCTGGATTCAGGTTTTTATTAAGCAGCTGTTATATGCCATGTGCTGAATGCTTATCAAGTCTTTTGCTTTTCAAATCAGGATGGCTGACTGGAAGAACTTGATAACAAATAGAGTGCATGAACAGTGAGGCTTACATCAGTTCAGCCACAAGCAAAGTACAAGCAAAAATGAACTTCATCCTCTCAGCCATGTTTCTAGGAGAAATATCTCAAAATACCAAAATATTCAGTTATTGTTGGGCAGTGGCCTGTGAGAGGTAGCTGGGTACCTGCTTGAGCGTAGGCTTTGAACCCCAGAGACCCTCAGGGATGGTAGGAGTTCAGCCTTGCTCCTAGTCCCCTGGCCTTTTTCACATAACTACAGCCCCTCCAACAGAGAGATTTGTAGCCATTGGTCACAAAGCACAGGTAGAGGGCATGACTACAGGCCACAGAGGCTCAAGACAGATCTCCATACTAATGAGATACCTTAAGGCCAGAGGGCATAACCAATTAAGCATTCCTTCCCAGACTCTCTTCCTTGCAAAAGGTATTTAACCTCAGGCCAGCCCTGAGAATACCCAGGAGTATAGATTCATCCATTTTCTGCCATGACAATAAACATTTTAAGACCATGGTCTATCTCTCTTCTTTGGGGCCCACCACACGGAACCGTGGAGAAGATCTTCAACTACAGAGCCTCAGTTTAATCTCCCTACGACGACCTCTCTACGTTCCAGCCACAGAGACTCAGCCATGTGAGTCGCTGTGACCAAGAGTCTCATCCCCACAGGACACAGCCAGAGCTTGTCCCCCTCACCCTTCGGCTATGGGTCAATCCCAGTGTCTTGATCCTTCCATGGCCTCTCATTGGCGCCTGAGATCCCAAGGGCCAGAGAACCCCAACTCAAGAGCTCTGACCCCCCAAGGGACCCCAGACTGTGTTCCCTCCTGCCCCCCCACCCCCAGAATAGAGTCCTAAGGCTTCTGACAGCCTGACATCCACCTGCATTCGAGGAATGAAGTCAATCAAATTCCCTGCATCTCTGCCTCTCTGAACCACAGCCCTAACCTCTGAGTGTGCCAGACTTGGGACCTACAATTCAACCCACAGGACCCACATACACGCCCATGCCTCAGCCCAACAAGTTATCTCTTTATATTTCCATAACAATCTCCATGAGGAGGCCTAATAAAAGTCTTTCAGTTTCAGTATTATTGGACACAGCCAGTGTCATTGCAGTCACCAGTGTTTGTTCCAGGGTTACAGCAAAGTTTTGATTTGGATACCTATCAAACACCTTGTGATGAAACACCTTGACCAAAGGCAACTTGGAGAGAAAAATGTTTAATTCATTTATACTGCTGTATCACTGTCATCACTGAAAGAAGCCAGAGCAGGACTTAAAACATGACAGGAACATAGAGGAAGGAGTTGATGCAGTGACCATGACCAGGAAGAGTGATGCTTCCTGGCTTGCCCTTCATGACTTGCTCACCCTATCTTCTTACAGAACCCAAGTCTGATAGCCTTGAGGAGGTACCATCCAAAATGGGCTTGTCCTACCTCATCAATCAGTAATTTAAAAATGCTCTACAGTCCAATCTTACAGAAGCCTTTTCTCAATTGAGGTTTCTTCCACTCAGATGTCTCTAGCTTATGTCAAGTTGGCATAAAAACTAACCATCACAGTATCATGTTTACAATATATGCTGCATTCTTATAACTCGAAGTTTTAAGCTTTGCCAATTTGCTCTAAGTTCACTAAGAAACTATAAAAAATAATTTAGATTTGATGGATTTTTTTATAGACTACTGTTTTATTAGTGAAAGAAAAATTTACTTATGGTATCATTTGAATCACCTAAGTGATTGTCTTCTACACTAACTTTTCCATAAAGTCTAAATGTAAAAGAAAAAATATTATTTTCAAAAGTATTTGTGGGGCTTCTACAGGTAATATGGCTAGAAAACAATATATATTGATGTCTAGTGCTACAAACCTTCTAAAATAAGAACCTGAAAACCTTACAGTATACTCTTTTCTTTCCTCATAGAGAAGGGGGCACAGATTCAGAAGCATCATCATTTGGAAACAGTTCTCTGCTTATCATGTAGCTGCATTGCCCTTCTAGTCATAAAGGGCATCACCATGCACATTTTTATAAGGCTCCCAATGATGCTGCCTTTTAAAGTCTCCACTTAATCTGATAGAGAATGTGAGAAGAAAACAGACTTCGTAAATGCATATTTGTGGTAATATAATTTCTTCTGAAGGGCATTGGGCTATTTCTGTCTTAAAGGTTAAAGCAATTTTAAAATATAAATGTTTGAGGACAAAGTAAGGAAGCCAAATAGGAGTTCATTATCCTAGCACTTTGGTGCAAACCCACAACAACTTTATTTTCCATTAGAGATTCCTTGGTTGGTTTTCCACTGAGCACTTTGCAACATTTCTGGTTTGTAGCTTCAGGGTGTCTTTCTCCCCAACTCCCATGCTTTATCTTTTCCCTCAAGGCTGTGATATTTCCACCCTTTGGGTACACAGTGGAAAACATTTGCTCTCAGATTGACTTCACAAAGAGACCATAGATCTTTACAAAGGGGAGAAAGCTCTGGTCAATAGAAGACAAGAGGGCAATTAACATTTCCCAGTGAGAGTGCTAACATCACTCAGGTTTGGGGTGAGGAATCCTTTAGCATGTGTAATTGTGTTCTTTTTTCCATTCCTTCTACATTCAAGTAACTCTCAGAATGCAAATGCAAAAAAAGAAGAAACACTGACTATGTTGGCCATTCATGTAGCATCAGGTTCAAGGTGTCAAAGAGCTGCAATATATAATTTATTTCAAAAATGCTTTCTGTTATTATTTAATGAATATTAAAGTGAATATTATATATTCAGTTTGATCAAAGATATAGGAGCCTTCTATTGTTGTAGAGAACTATATTTCCAAGTTCTAGATCATCCGGTGATACAGTCTTGGACTAAGACATAGTGAAGTATGTACTGCAGTATCTGAGAAACACTGAGGTGGAATGAAGCACAAAAGACATTTGGTACTGAGTTATTTATAATTGGAATTTGGTTTTGTTTTGTTCAGAATATGACTGTGTCCTGTTTTTTTCTCTCTTAAAATATAAAAGTATTTAACTTTTTAAAAAGAATGTGTCTAGAGTTAAGAAGAATTGGATTTTAAGAGATTGAATATTTTAAAGAGACTGAGTTTTTAAGTATTTGAATTTTTAAAGACTATGGGAGTTTTTAAATTTGTAAAATGTTTTATACTGTAATGTCAATATTAATATTTGATCTTGGGAATAAACAAAAAAGAAAAGGCTATAGCTTAATAGTGAGGTATTTGTGTGTCCCTTGACAAGGGACAGTTGTACTAGATAGTTTTATGACAACTTGACACAAGCTAGAATCACCAGAAAGGAGGGAGCCTCAACTGAATACAAAGCATCCATAAAATTGGGCTGTAGGCAAGGTTGTGAGGCATTTTCTTAATTAGTGATTGATGTGAGAGTGTCCAGTCCACTGTGGGTGTGGCTATTTGGGGGCTGGTGGTCCTGAGTTCTATAAGAAAGCAAGTTGAGCAAGCCATGAGGAGCAAGCCAGTAAGCAGCACTCTTCCATAGCCTCTATCTAGCCTTTCTTCAGGTTTCTGTCCTGTTTGCCCTGACCTCCTACGGTGATGGATAGTGATGTGGAAGTGTAAGCCAATTAAAAACCCATTCCTTTCCAACATGTTTTTGGCTGTGATGTTTCATTACAGCAATGATAACCCTAAGAAAGGGTTTAGTTGTTCTAAACATCATATTTAGGGATTGCTTGACAGGAACTGCAGGATTAAGAGAAAAACTGAGATCCCTAGCTGATCTTGTAAAATAGGAAGTATCAGTCAATCAGTGAGGATGAGAGAGAAAGAGAGAGAGAGAGAGAGAGAGAGAGAGAGAGAGAGAGAGAGACATAGACAGAGAGAGACTGAGAGAGACAGAGAGAGAGAGAGAAAGAGAGAGAGAGAGAGAGAGAGAGAGAGAGAAGACTGAGTGAGGTATATATTAAAGAAGGAGTCAATTTGAGTATGATATATGATCCTAGCCAGGAAATTAATAATGGCACTATCTTTCTATATTTTTCCATGTCCATTTGTCTTGTTTTTCTAAATAGCCTATAAACTTTTTAAAGATAAAACACACAACTCTCTAAAACCCTTCACAGGGTTTACTGTAGATAAAAGTTCATTATTCCTATTGTGTTGATTCCTTTCTTTGCCATTCTGATAAGATACTTTGCCAAAAGCAGCTTAAGAAAGAGTTCATTTTGCCTCATACTTCCTGGGGTCAAGCTAGTACCAGGGGAAGTCACAACAGCCTTGAGGCAGTTGGTCCTATTTTGTCCAGTCAAGAAGCTGAGAGGGATGAATGATAGTGTTCAGCTCAGCTCTCCTTGTTCTTCAGTTCAGAATCCCAGTACCTAGTTGAGGTTGATCTCACCACTTCGATTAATCTAATCTAGATAATTTGTCACAAGCATGCCCAGAGACTAATCTAATTTAGAGAATCTCTCACAGGCGTGCCTGGAGGCCTATCTCCTAGATGATTCTAGATTCTGTCAACCTGACAATCAATATTAACCACCCCACCTTTACCTAATATATACTATCAATCAAGCTGACAGGAGGTAAGAACAGAACCTTAAAACAAGCAACCAAAGAGCACACAGAAAATAATGGATAAGATCATTCTGACAAATCTCTAAGGGATGTATATGTTGGTATTCCTTCCTGTGAGGAAGGAGCCAATTATTTATCTAGTTTGGGTGCATGTATATATGAGTGTGTGTGTGTGTGTGTGTGTGTGTGTGTGTGTGTGTGTGTCTTCATGTGTATGTATGTATATGTATGCAGGTGTAGAGGCAGAAGCCATGTCAGATGTCATTCCACAAGAGCCATCCACCTTATTATTTTGAGACAGTGTCTCTCAATGGGACGGGACCTGGTGCTCATTAATTAGGCTAGAATTACTGCTTAGCAAACCCTAGGGAGCTGTGTATCTGCATCTCCCCAGGATCTAAAGAGTCTGCATCAGCACGCTCAACTTCTGTGGAGATGCTGAGGCTCAAATTCAGGACCTCATGCTTATGCAGCAAGCATGTCACTAAAGAACCATTTCCCAGCTCCAGCACTCTACTTCTTAAGCTGTTTATTCAAGGTAAGACCCATCAATGCTAAGGCTCAGTTTTCAGCAAGCACACTGACAATTGCAGTTTTGTGGGACTTAAAGCTTATGTAGAGCAAGGTGGGAAACTCACATTAAGGTATACATACACATTTCCAAATAAAAACTTAATGTTTAGTAGATATTATTTTGAATATGAAATTCAATTATGAAACAGACAAAGCATTGTTAAGTGTTTATAAATTACAAACACTACGTGGCTAAAACTGGTGAGCAATTAAAAGTTTTTACATATATGGTAATTAAGACTATTTGTCATAGACCAGCTTGTAGATCCTAATTCTGTTTTTCCTTTGCTATTCATACTCTCCCTGTATCTAACAATGTCAGCCATGGCAGCTCATAGCTCTTCCAATACTCAGTGGTGCAGTGGATAAGAGAATTCTTTTTTTATTATTATTATAATTTATTTTTTCTCAAATCATAATTCATTCACACAGGGGTTATAAACACAGAAAGGCAGGATGTGGGGAAGGGAATGACACTGGAGTGTGGGTGTTCAGGGGGAATACAGATATCATCAGAAACAGGTATCAGCTGGGTGAAGGTTCAGGGGACAAGTCACTATGACTCTGCCTATGACTCGCTTGTCCTTATCTAAGTTGGTATTGTCTGCCCAGGCTACCTATTTACAAGGTCTATGACTACTCAGGCTTGTAAATTTCCACAAAGGCTGCCTGTTTACATTAGCTTATAGCCATCTGTTTCAATGTTTTTCCACTGAGACCCACGACTTGGAGTTAGTATACATTACAATTGTTTCCACATCAAGACGATAGTCAGTGCTGTTACTATGTGAAATAAACTAAAGTCATCCTCATCTTTAACACATCCCAAATGCCTGCGTTTGGTATTGAGATGTAAAGTGAATAAATTAATTAAATAAAAAAATACAAGTCAGGAGCTTATGAATGGCTCAGCAGGTAAATGCTTGCTGCCCAAATGTAGGCAAAATGTATCCCACAGAGTTGGCTTTTGACCCCTACATGTACAAGTAAGCAGAATAATGATTTGTAAAAATAAAAAGATAACAGAAAAATTTTTAGAAAGGAACAGCCATAAGTAGACAAACAAACAACAACCAAAACAACAACAACAAAAATCCCCAAAACCTATAAAAATCAGTTAGCCTGAAGACGTGGCTCTGTGATAGAGCACATAGAAGGCTCTGGGCTCCGCTCTCAGAAGCAAAAATAAAAACACAAAAAAATCCACGGAAGGAAGTGAATCCAAGACCTGAGTTCCTCTGAATTTAGCATCAAGGAATAAAGATCCTGGAGCCCAGCAGACCTGGCTAGACTCACAGTCTAGTAATTCCAGGTTTCCCTGATATTGTCTCTCATCCTGACTCAGAATTTTGAGTTTAGCTGGTCAGACTCTGATTGGCCGCAGATAGAAGTAAAAACATGAGAGCATCTGTCAGAGGCAACTTGGTGCAAAGTGTATTTCCTGGAAGAATAAGAACCACTGCCAACTTATAAGGACCTTGTTTATAGACGGAGATAAAATGACATCACCAACGCTAAGCCCTATCAAAGAGTACACTGAATTCCCTAGAACTGAAGTAATAGACAGGTAGTGAGCTTTACTGTGGGTGCTTGAAATTCAGCCCAGTTCCTCTGAAAGAGCGGCCAGTGTTCCTAACTTCTAGGTCATCTCAACACTTATTAAATACTCCCCTAACTCATCCCAACTTCCCAATTCCCTTTTAAATCGAGTATGATTCACTCTAATAACAGGATTGCAATCTAAAGATCCTCAAAAGTCCAAGAGCCTGTGGTGTTTAAACCAAGTCTCTCTTCCAGTCATCTCTTATCACCTGCACTTACTTACACACACATATCCCTGGTCACATTGACCTTGCTGCTTACTAAACGTACCACGTTTGTTCCACTCAGTCTTTGAAAATGTTTCTCTCTCGCCCTGCAGCACTTTTTTCTTTTGTTGTCCTTGTGAAAGCTCACACCTCCAAGGTGAACCTTCTTCTTCCCATTACAGTCTCCTTTTCCTGAGCTGTTTTCCTCCGAAGCCTTTAACACACCTCGTTTTTTAGATGCTATTCTGTCTTACAGGAGTATAGGAGCTGCAGGAGGCAGGGGCTTGTCTTGAGCCAATGTTATTGCAAACAAAAAGATCAATATTCAGCCTGTGACAAATACATCCCTGATATTTATGTCACAAATTGGCAAAGTGAGTAATTTGTTTCTTATCAGATTAATTTTTCCCATTTTTATGTTTTAAGGTTAACAGCAGTTTCTCTTTCTCATCTTGCATTTTAAAATGACAACTGAGAAATTCAAACTGAAGGGGGAGTTTGGCAAATGGGAAAGAAGCATGTAGTTCTGTCTGATCTATTTAATTCAGATTGACGAGAACTCTGGTTGACCTTCTGTACCTAGGACTATGTAGAAATGGGTTGAAGAAGAAATTTTCTAGGCTAAAAGGGAAGATTATGTGTGCATAATGATCTGTTTGAAGAAAGGACCTAGCCTTGCTTTAATTGGGAGGTTTAACTACTATCTCTACTTCTCCTCAAAAGGGAAAGGAGGTATATAAAAGGCTTAATATTTTCAGCCCTTCAGGGCACTTTCACGTGGCAGGTGCTAAGGAATGAGGGTCACATCTTCACTGGATATCAGAAGGCAATAACAGATTCTCTTCAGGTATGGATTCTAGAGCCCCAGAGTGTGACCATCTCTGCTTATCTTTTCCATTTGCCCTTAGACTATCAAAGATAAGGAAATCTCGTTATCTTTTGAAACAGGACCCCATCTTTAACCAAACCCAAAGCCCTTAAGTGCTGCCTGTTCCTGTTGTATTCTCTGGAAGGATTTTTATTTTTAGCTTTGCTTCTTGCCACTAAAAAGTTTTTGCTCATTCCTTAAGGGAAATGCAATGGCTTTTTTCCCTGGGAATGAAACCTAGACACATTTGTCCAGGGTGATAGACCTTCTGTTTGGGCCTGGCACTCAGATTCTGTTGGACATTTCCAGGGCATTGTTTGACACTTAGAGGTAACCTATAAAATTGTGTATATGGTACCTTTGTTGCACATTAAAGCAATGTAAGCTGTGCTTGAGCTAAGAGACAAAAAAAATTGATTTCTCCCAAAGCAAAAAAATTATACTCTACAACATGTGCTTAGTAATTACAAATCTTTGCATGGGCATGAGTGCCACATTCATGATACACCCCAGTGGCACCATTTCAAGGTTGCAGTGTCACCTTTTATAGACTATTCATTTCTAATCACTCCTGGTACAGCTTTGTCTGCCACAGTTTGCTCTGCATGTGCGTTCCAGCATTGCTGAGTGATTTCTTTAAAGCATATTTAATGCTAGTGCATATGTTTTAAGTGCTGTGAAAAACTGTCACCATGTTCCTTGGAGATGGAATAGTGAGAGTGAGAAGAGGGGGGACAACCACAACTTTGATCACTTTTAACAGTAAAATAGTCCCATATGTTTTAAGTATCTTTGAGCATTTCTATTCCAGAGGGTCAGTTTACCTTTGGAAGTGATGAAGAAATTGGCCAAGTGACAGGGCTTAGGTATTCTCATCTATAGTCTTATTTCTTTACATTAGAAGATACGTCAGAATTTATATACCTTCTTTTTCTTTTAATTTGATCTTCACAACAACATGCTGTCCTTGAAAGAACATAGTGAAGAGAGTTACGCAGTCAGAGCATTCGCTCACAGAAAGCAGAATTATAGATGTCTAGGTCAAAATCAAAATTCTACTATGCTATCAAGGTCATTTGGCTTTGTCATGTCTAGACTAGGACAGTGTCAGAAACTTCTAGTTGATTGCTGATGGCATTAACATAATTATCTGACACATAAGTGTTTAATATTATCTAGTTTTTCTATTATAGTCATTTTATAGGTAAAATAATAGCTTCAGTAGGATAGCACAATATGTTCATGATTATACTGCTAACAGTGGACCTGCATTTGGATCCAAGTATCTCTGATTACAGATATTTTGATTTCAGATTGGTGTTACAGCCCAGAAAAGAATAGAAAACCAGTTCTCATGGAGCATGTTTGAGAGGATTATCTGAAATAGTAAATAATAAATTCATGTTGAACAACAGATATAATGATATAAGAGGGTGAGATTTTACCTTCTTACCATTCTGGTTGTAGATTTTCATATGTTATTACTAATCTAGATCTTTTCTAAAGTAGAACTGAACACTGATGAAACAGTTGCTTAGGTTTTTCTTCCTCTTATGTAAACAACTGGACTACAAAAACTACCTTCCTGGTCCTAAGTGTGCCGTGTAGCTGGGTTCTTGGCCAGTGTTATGTGAGCGCCCTTTCTAGTTGCAGTCTGAGAAATCTCTGTGTGATATTTTGATGTTTTCACTTTCTATTAGTCAGACAGGTGATAGTCATCTGATACTGGTTGGATTATAATTGATGATGGGAACCCACAAAGAGGCTGGCTTTCGAGGCTCTGAATCATTGATAAAGTAAGACCATCACTATTCAGAGCCCCATCTTGAATTTTATTTGATATATATATATATATACATATATATATATATATATATATATATATATATATTCTGAAATATGTACAAATATAATTTATATATTATACCGTGTTTGGAAATTAATATTTGGAGGTGTATCTGTGAGAATAGCTACTGTTACTTTAGTGATCCTCAGCACTGTAACTAGGTGAGTTGTTCAGTGTCTAGAGATGTGAGTGTAATTTCTTTTACTCTGTGTACAATCTCATGTTTGTACATGAAACTAAATTTTTTGAGACTAAATGAAGTAAATATTTTACTTTGGCCATCCTATAGATTGTAAATACCTGAAGTATATCATTCAAAATAGTTTTAGGATTGAATTATCTTCAATATTTTTTAATGAAGGAAGGAATCAAGGTTTATTTCTAAACTTTCCTAGCTTTTTAAATTAGTTTTTTAGTTTTGAGATTAGACTATCATAACATTGTTAATCTCCTCCCATTCCTCCTTCCATAACACTTGCATACACCTCTCCTTGTTCTCTTTAAATTAATGATCCCATTTTCATTAACTGTTTGCTAAGTTCTGCTTGGCCATGTGTAAGTCTACTGTCTCTGGAATAGAGCCAGCAGGGTCCATCCAACAGGGATGACAAACACGGTCATCCATCTGTGTTGATGGTGCTATGGGCAGAAGGCTTGTTTGTATAATCATGTATACACTTTCACATTCCTACTTTGAGGAATATCTTTTCTGTCAAGGCTAGTGATTCTATGACAGTCAGAGACAGCATGAGTCCAGGAGTCAAGGACATGTCTATGTCTTAGCAAAATGGTAGAATGCTGTGATTTTCAGGACAGTCCTTAAGGCTGTAGGAAAGAATGCTGAAAACATGAGTTTGAAAATACATAATTTCCTTTGGGTATATGCCCAGGAGTGGTATATCTGGATCCTCAGGTATTCCTGTGTCCAATTTTCTGAGAAACCACCAGACTGATTTCCAGAGTAGTTGTACCAGCTTTCAATCCCACCACCAATGGAGGAGTGTTCCTCTTTCTCCACATTCTTGCTAGAATCTGCTGTCACCTGAGTTTTTTATCTTAGCCATTCTGACTAGTGTGAGGTGGAATCTCAGGGTTGTTTTGATTTGCATTTCCCTGATGACTAAGGATGTTGAATATTTCTTTAGGTGCTTCTAGGACATTTGAGTTTCCTTCGTTGAGAATTCTTGTTTAGCACTGTACCCCAATTTTCATAGGGTTATTTGAATCTCTGGAGTCTAACCTCTTAAGTTCTTTGTGTATATTGGATATTAGCACTCTATCAGATGTAGGATTGGTAAAGATCTTTTTCCAATCTGTTGGTTGCCATTTTGTCCTATTGACAGTGTCCTTTGCCTTACAGAAGCTTTGCAATTTTATGAGGTCCCATTTGTTGATTAAGATTCTCTAACATATAACAAGGACACATGCTGCACTTTGTTCATAGCAGCCTTAAATATAAAAGCCAGAAGCTGGAAAGAACCTTCAACAGAGAAATGGATACAGAAATGTGGTACATTTATACAATGTAGTAAAATGGAGTACTACTCAGCTATTAAAAACAATGAATTCATGAAGTTCTTATGCAAACGGATGGAGCTAGAAAATATCATCTTGAGTGAGGTAACCCAATCACAAAAGAACACACATGGTATGCACTCACTGATTAGTGGATATTAGCCCAAATGCTCAGAATGCACAAGATACAACTTCACAGACCACACAAAACTCAAGAGGAAAGACCAAAGTGTGGGTGCTTCCATCCTTCTTAGAAGGGGGAACAAAATACTCAAGGAAGGAAATACGGAGACAAAGTGTGGAGCAGAGACTGAAGGAAAGACCATCCAGAGACTGCCCCACCTGGAGATCCATCCCATATATATTAGTCACCAAACCCAGACACTATTGTGGATGCCAACAAGTACATGCTGTGAGGAGCCTGATATAGCTGTCTCCTGAGAGGCTCTGCCAGAGCCTGACAAATACATATGGAATGCTTACAGCCAACCATTGGACTGAGCACGGGGTCTCCAATGAGGTCCCCAATGGAGGAGTTAGAGAAAGGACTGGAGGAACTAAAGGGGTTTGAAACAATAATATCAACCAACCAGACCTCCCAGAGCTCCCACAGACTAAACTACCAACCAAAAAGTACACATGGAGGGACCCATGGCTCCAGCAGCATATGTAACAGAAGTTGGCCTTGTCGGGCATCAATGGGAGAAGAAGCCCTTGGTCCTGTGAAGGTTCGATGCCCCATTGTAGGGGAATTTGAGGACAGGGAAGCAGGACTGGGTAGGTGATTGGGGGAACACCCTCATAGAAATGGGAGGGGGGATGGGATAGAAGGATTCAGGGAAAGACTGGGAAAGGGGATAACATTTGAAATGTAAATAAAGAAAATAACCAATATAATAAAAGAAAATATATAATTTCTCAACTATGCAAAATATAAGGATGCAATATAAAGTGTAAAATGAGCTTCACAAGTCTAAAGGAACAGAGGCAGCTGCACTATAAGCCAACTTCTCAGAAAGAGACTAAGGAAGAAGGTAAAGATATTTAGTTAGTGGTAATCAAAAGACAAGATTCCCTCCCCAACTAAGTTTTTTGTTTATGCTTACAAAGGCAGGTGTATTACTGAGCTCAAGGTCAGCCAGGGACAAAGCTATCTTAGGTCAGAATGATAATTTCAGGGTGGGCTGCCACCTAGCTATCTTACTGTCTGTGCTTGTGCTTGATGTCTTTTTCTAAGAAACAAGGGGCTGAGGTCATAGAATGTTGATTCATGGAATAATCAGAAGGGAACCTGGGTTAAAGATTGAATTGGTATGTAGAATAAAAGACTCTGCTTTTTGATCTGCAAAAGATGAGCTATCCAGAGAGTTTTTAGAATAGCAAGAAAAAGCTGTCTTGAGCAGAACACAGAAAGAAAGAGAGAGAGCAGTCTGGAAAGCAGTCCTGAGCAGAACATAGGCTTTCAGCTTGGACCCATGTTTTGACTTGAAGTCGTTTGTTTCGCAGCTCTCAAACATTCCTTCTCTCAGAACCCCACTTCAAGCTGAGGCTGGTCTTCAGCAGTTGTTGTTACATGCATATATACATATTTACATGTATATGAGGCACAGTCCCAGACAAATCACACCTAGTGGAAAGATTCATGTTAGATGTTTTATTGGCAGAGGTAGCCTCTGTGTGTGTGTGTGTGGGGGGGTTATGAGACTAGGAGGAGGAGGAGGAGAAGGAGGTGAAGAAGAATAAGGAGGAGGGGGAGATTGTGGGTCGAGGGCACAAGCTTTTTTATCCAGGCTGTGACGTATGTGATGCATGCTCAAAAGGACATGGGGAGGGTGCCATGGCAACAAACACTGTGGTCTAGAGATGACTGTCTCCTAGAGTGTCATCTCTGTGTCCAGGACCTGGCTGTAAAGACACTTCTAGCTATCCATGGATGTATCTGATGCTAACATTCCTCTCTTTTTCTTATCATAAAGAGAAGGAAAAAGTGTGTGTGTGGGGGGGTGGGTGATAGTGAGGTAGGAATAGGGATGTCAGATCTCTTAAACTGATTCCTGCTGTCTAGGGGCTTCAGCAGTTCTGTGGCATAGCTGACCCTCAGGATAAGGGCTCATTCTATAGTCATACACATTATGGTCCTCTGTGAAGAGTGGTTGGTAATCATGTAAAAGGAGGTGATTCTTTGGTTAGAAATTTTTTTAATTTCTCATTAGAGGAATGTGGAGACGAGGTTATTAAGGCTGGAAGCAAATAGTAAAGCCAGAAAAATGAGGAGAAGGTGCATTAGGAAAGGCAGTATCAATTTCCATATAGGGTTTTCAGACACCCAGGAATTAGAGCCTTCATGAGGTTCCCTGTATATTTGAATATCTGATTATAGCTGCTAGATTTTGTTTCTCACTATTCCAGACTTGTTGATGTAGAAGCAGCATACTTCTTGGAGGAAAAGGCAAAGACCATCTTCTTTCACTGTAAGAATATCTAGTTTCCATAGGTTCTGAAGCATCATGGCTGCCAGAGAATTGATCTGTCTTTGGAGGCTGAGCATGGTTTGGGTCACTTCTTGAAGACTATTGTCAAGCTGGGAAGAGAATTGATTGTATTAAGGTTAAAGAGGTAGTCAGCCCTGCTGGTCTGGTACCAATACTTATAGTTATTCCCACTGTGACTAGAAATGGCACGATTTGAACTGGCCTCTTCTTATGTTGGGCAGGTATTGTGTCTACAACCAGGACTGGTAGAGGCTCTTTTCCATGGATTACTCCTAATTCGTGGAAAAGGAACACCAATGTGCAAACTCCTGACCAGGTTGCAGGCAGACAATGATATACCTAAGTGTCACAGAGAATTGATGTCTTCTGTACCATAGAGCACTGTGGCAGAGATGAGGTATCAAGGGTTATGGTTCTGTTGCAGTCTACAGAGCTTAGCATTCCTACAAAATGTGTCCCGGATGTCTTACAACAGTCTGCCCTGCCCAAAAAAGAGGTAAAGAAAAGGTATGGGGTTGTGGCAACTGATGAAAGATGAGGAGAGGTTGCTTGGCAGGGTCACTGGAGAGGCTATGAATGGCAACTATGAGTTAGTTCCAGGGGGATGTAAGGACTACCCTGGATAGAATTGAACAGTAGGAGGAGGAAGAAGAGCCCATATCTAATCAGGTGGGGTCAAGCACAGCTGGAGTGGAGTCACGTTTTTCTGGGATTGGGGACAAGGTGGATGGTTTCAACATCTTGTGGATCTTAAAATAGCAGGGTCCTGGTGGAGTCAATGTATAGGAAGAAGTCATTTTGACGGGGAGGAGTGAAAGGTTTCAGGTGAGGCAGGTGGACCCAATGAGAGAGTCCCTCGAGTTTAGCAGCTGTGAGCATCATGAGAATTACCTTGAAGCAGCCCTGTCATTAAAGAGAGAGGTGAAGACCAATGATTTGGAGGAGAGAGAAGAACCTGGTCTCCAATGTTGACAGAAAGTGGGCAAAGGACAGTATGTGGCCATGGTAGATGGTGGTCATCAAAGTTCCATAAGAGAGAGCAGAGGTGGCAGAGTAATGGATTAAGTAGGTGATCATGGAGGGGAGAACATTTAGGGGAAAGACCAAGAGTTAGGACAGGATCTCCATACATGAGTTCGAAAGCTGAGATGAAAAGGGGTTGCTTTGGGAGAACCACTAGCCTAAAAAGAACCAGAGGTAGGAGTTTTACCCAATTGAAGTGAAGTTCCTGGGACAGTTTGACAAAAGTAGTTTTTAGGGAACAGTTAGTTCTTTCTGTCTTTCCTGAAGACTGGGAGTGCTAGGGAATATGAAAATGCCAGGGGATGTTAAGGGATTTTAGATAGAGTTTGAGAAACTTGGGAGGTGAATTCAGGACCATTGTCTGACTTAAAGGAGGCTGAGATTCCAAATCCAGAAATGATCTCTCAGAAGAAGAGATCAGAGACTGTTGGAGCCCTCTTTTTTTGGTGGTGGGGAATACCTCCACCCACCCTGAGAAGGTGTCCACCAAGACCAGGAGGTACTTGGCATGTTTGACAGTGAGCATGTGGGTAAAATCAAGTTGCCAGTCAGTTCCAGGAAGGGAACCTCTAGCCTGCTGGGTAGGAAAAGAGGTGCTACGATAACTGGAGAGTTGGAGTCTGACATCTGACAGATTTTGCAAGAGGCAGTGATAGATTTTTAAGAAGGATAAGTCCTCAGGAGTAGTCTGTAGATGGGTTTTAACAAAATAAGGCAATGATTGGCCGTTAGGATGAAATAGCTGCTGAAGATAGGACAGAGTTTGATGAGTGTTGGGGGGTAAGACTGGGATATGGGTTTTAGTGTAAGAATTTCCTAGAGAGGACTAGATGAGTCTAGGCCCCAAAGTGCCACAACTCTAGCTGTCTTGTTGGCTTGACTGTTTCCCTTGAAGACAATAGAGTCATCTGCCTTGTGGGATTTGCAGTGGACAATTCCAATATCTGTGGGGAGATGGGAGGCTTTTAGCATGGCCATAATTTGGTTTGCATTATTTACTGATCCTTCTTTTATAATCTGTGCTCCTTACAGCTAGCAGTGTGGGACAGGAGGATATAGAAAGCATATTTAGAGTCTGTGTAGATGTCTAGAGATTGTCCCTGTGCCAGTTGAAAGGCATAGGTAAGAGCTACTATTTCAGCCTGTTGATTGGTGGTGTGGGCAGACTACCTCTGTGTCTAACACATAGCATAGCCATCTCTACTGGTTCCTTCAGTAAAAAGGAGCTGCCATCTATATACCAGGTATAGATGCCCTGGGGCAATGTGACCTCTTGTGTGTGACAGATGAGGTAATAGCTCCTCTAAGGTTTCAATGCAGGAATGAGATAGAGAGTGGTTAGCATTTGGCTGAGGAAGATTAGAAATATTAAGAGGTAAGTAAGTGTGGAATCTTCTATTACTGCTACCTGAAAGGAAAGAACCCTGGAGGAAAGTAGAGTTTGTAAGCCTTTTTCCATTTTTAGCTGTGACAGGTTATGAGAAGAGAAGATGGTGCTAGATGACACAAAGTTTAGTTTTTTTTTTTTTTTTGACTCTCGAATAAGGAGTTGAGCAGCTGCTAAAGTATATATATAAGGTGCCCATCCCTGGATGGTTAGATCTAGAGGGTTTTTGTTTTTGGTTTTTTTTGACAAGTATGCTGCATGTGCAAAAGAGGGCCCAAGTTGGTGGCTTAGGACTCAAAGGACAATTCTCTCTCTCTCTCTCTCTCTCTCTCTCTTTTCAGTTACATAGAGAGAGAAGGGATGGGTCAGGTTGGGGAGGTGTAAGGCCTGAAGGAGAGCCTGTTGGAGCCTTTGAAAAGGTTAGGTTTGAGAAGAGATTCATGAGTGGAGCCTGATCCTGCTTCATATAAGGGGCAGAAAAGGAGGGAAAAGGAAGGAACTCAGGAACATAAAAAACTATTCCTAGGAATAATAAAATCTCTTCCTTTGTAGAGGGAACTGTTAGAGACTGAATTAGATTTTTTTCCTACCGTTATGGCCTTGTGGGTTGGAGTAATTGTTAGTCCCAAATAGGTGAACCAAGGAGTGGACAGTTGGATTTCAGAAAGTGAGACTCTGTAGCCTCAACTGGACAGGACATTTAGAAAACAGAGGAGTCAGCTTTGCTAATTTCTAGAGAGGGAATACAGAGAAGAATATCATCTATATAATGGACAATCTTAGATTTAGGGGAGACAGAGAAAGTAAGTCAGAAGCCAGGGCTTGGCTAAATAAGTGTGGGCTGTCCCAGAATCTCTAAGGTAGAACAGGTCAGTTGGGTAGGAAAATGGGTGTCCTGGTCAGTCTAGGTAAAGGCAAAGTTGTTCTGTGATTGGGCATCTAAAGGGATAAAGAAGAATGCATCTTTGAGATCTAGGACTGAGAAATGAGATGTTTTCAAGGGGATAGTGGAATAAAATATGTAAGGATTAGCCATAACAGGCTGGAGAGGAACCACTGCAGAATGAATGAGCCTGACATCTTGAACCAGGTGATAGATTCCATTAGGTTTCTTAACTGCTAGTTTAGAAGTGTTAACGGAAGAAGATGTAAGATGAAGGAGCTTTTTCCTTAGGAGGTCAGAGATGATAGGCTTAATTCCCTTGAGGCTCTGGAGAGAAAGAGGGTATTGAGCTTGGGTGATATACCTTGTAGAGTCCTGTAACTGGATGCCAACAAGAGAAGAATGTCTAGCCACAGAGGGGTACTGGACATCCTAGACTTGGAGGTCTACCTGAGAGGCTGCCAAAGGGAACAACAGAGTTAGTAGGTTGGGTGGCTAGGAGGAGGAGGAGAGGGGCTGCTGTCGTCTTTGAGTTTAGGTGAATGGGGGAAGCAAAAGAAATAGAGGCTCTCAACTTAGCTAGAAGATCTCTTCCCAGTAAAGAGACAGGACACATTGATACCACCAAAAAAGAATGTGTGAGAGGAATACCTCTAAAAATGCAACTAAATGGTAGAGTCTGGTGAGGTTGGTTAGAGAAATGAGAAGGAGAGGTGGATCCCCAAAACTGTCAGGACCGAGTAAGTAGCTCCAGTGTTCAAGAGGAAGGAGATGGATTGCCTAGATACCATGATGACTATCTGGGGCTCCCTTTTGTTGATGAAAGTGGTCAGGTCAAGGGATCATGGGCCCCTAGTCCCAGGAGAGGACTAGCCACCCTCTACAGGTCTAAGGGACAGATTTATGCACAGTCTTTATGACTAGTCTTCTAACTGACTCCTTCCTTTTAGGAGTTCTAGCTTGCGTGAGCCCTCTCTCTCTTGCAGTCTTCTTCATATGTACTGCCAACAATCTGGTAAATGGTCCTCTATGTCCAAGCTTTTACCTATCCTCACTCCAAACCTTCTCTTTGCTCTTCCTGTCCCCCAACTCAACTTCATCTATGAAACCTCTACCAGACAAAACTTCTACTATTCTCAATCCAGCTAATGAACCCGTTACCACCGCCAGCCTGCCTCTACAATCTCTCCTACTACCCCAGCCTCCTCAGCTTCCTCTTCCCACCAGACCTCCCCAGAACCTCCTTGCATGACTTTTCCAGACTCCTCCCCTCCTGTGCCAGCTACAGGTGGCTCCAGTCATCCTACAATGGCACCTACTTTCAGCCCTCCCACCACTTGCTCTAAATCTGCAGTCAACCTTCCCCCTTCTTCCCCTACCCAGCCTAACCCACCATCAGTTCTTTCTTTAAGAGAAGTTGCTGGGGGTAGATAGCCTAACTTCTTGTTAAATGAACTTTCTAAAAAAAAAAAGTCCTCACTTTGGAAATCAGTCTGGCGGTTCCTCAGAAAATTGGACATAACATTACCCGAGGATCCAGCTATACCACTCCTAGGCATATACCCAGAAGATGCTTGAACATATAACAAGGACATATGCTCAACTATGTTCATAGCAGCCTTATTTATAATAGCCAGGAGCTGGAAAGAACCCAGATGTCCTTCAACTGAGGAATGGATTCAAAAAATGTGGTATATTTACACAATGGAGTATTACTCAGCTATTAAAAACAATAAATTCGAGAGGTTCCTAGGTAAATGGATGGAACTAGAAATTATCATCCTGAGTGAGGTAAGCCAATCACAAAAGAACACACATGGTATTCACTCACTTATTATTGGATATTAGCCTAGAACCTTGAAATGCCCAAGATGCAACTCACAGGCCACATGAAGCCCATAAAGAAGGAAGACCAAGTGAGGGTGATTCGGTCCTTCTTAGAAGGAGCAACAAAATACTCAAGGGAGCAAATATTGAGACAAAGTGAGGGACAGAAACTGAAGGAGGGGCCATCTCAAGACCACTCCACCTGAGTATCTATCCCATGTGCAATCACCAAAGGTAGATGCTGATGTGGAAGACAGGAAGTGCATGCTGATAAGAGCCTGATATGGATATCTCCTCAGAGGCCTTCAAGAGTCAGACATATTCAGAGGCAGATGCTCACAACTAGCCATTGAACTGATCATGGGGTT
Organism: Grammomys surdaster; assembly: GCF_004785775.1. Taxonomy (NCBI): domain Eukaryota; kingdom Metazoa; phylum Chordata; class Mammalia; order Rodentia; family Muridae; genus Grammomys; species Grammomys surdaster. The sequence goes on along the minus strand of NW_021604633.1, from coordinate 16,033,680 downwards.
CTCAATAGAGGAGTTAGAGTGAAGACTGAAGGAGCTGAAAGGATTTGCGGCACCATGAGGAGAGCAACAATACCAACCAACCACAGCTCCCAGGGTCTAAACCACCATCCTGGGAGCACTTAGGGGGGGATCCAGGGCTTCAGCTGAATATGTAAAAGTGGAGGGCCCTGCTGGGCATAGGTGGAAGAAGAGAACCTTGACCTCATGAAGGCTGGACGCCCCAGGGGGTGGGAATTTTGAGGGTGGGGAAGTGGGAGTGGGGGGGGTAGATAGAGGTTACATCCACAGAGAAGAAGGAGGAGGGGCAAGGGGATTGGGGGTTCCGAGGGGGTAGTGGGGGATGGGGTAAGGGGACAACATAGGAAATGTAAATAAATCATCCAATAAAAAAAAAAAAGAAAAAAAAAAGTCCTCAAACTCTTCTGCCTTTATTAAAGAATTTCAATATATCACTCAGTCTTATAGCTTGACTTTCCATGATATACATATGATTCTCAGTAACAATTTACTCCCTGATGGGTGCAGGTGAGTTTGGGAACAAGCTAGGATATATGCAGATAAAATTCATCAAACAGATTCAGCTATCCAATTGGTTTTGAGACAGTACCTGACAGGATTCTCAATGGAATTACAGTTCCCCCTATGATATTCTAGCCAGAGACTAATTTGCAACCTGCCTCCTGACTGATCCTCATAGGGCTGTCCTAAAACCAATAAATTTTGAAAAACTCCAAGAGGTTATCCACGATAAACAAGAAAACCCCTCTCAATCCTTAGAATGTCTTACAAAGGACCTGCTACAATATATTAGTTTAAACCCTGACAAGGGAGTAAGACTACACTTACCTGTGGGTTTAAGTACAAATATTTATACTACAGTTAGGAATTATTGATTTAGTAAAGTGGTAATTTTTGATTCATGACTTCACTAATCCTGGGCTATTGACTAAGATTCCAGTACCAGATGTGGTTTTCTTCTTGATGAGCAGGTTTTAAGTTTAATTAGAGGGCTGCTAGTTATCACCAAGGTATGTGTGCCACTACTATACACTTAAGGTTATGGTGCCATGCTAGTAGTTGTTGTCGTCCATAGACATCTTAGTTAGGCAAGGCTGCTGGTTGCTTCCCTCTATGAAAGCTAGTCCTTAGGGAGGAGATATTCACAGCAATTCCAGCTCAGAGCTCTCAGAGTGTCTGAAGTGCATGGTGTCTTCAGTAATAGAGAATTACCATCTATCTCTGGGGACAACCAAGAGCAACAGAAATAGGCTGTGATGTTTTCGGAGCCTTTTGGATAACTCTGACAAACAACTCAAAAGATAGTTTCTTATGTCTGGTGCTGGAATTATTGTTTGGTAGATTTTAGCTCAGACCTTTTTCAGCCCAAATAAGAAAATTCTGTTTAAGCTATGAATGTATATGTATATTTATACACTTACATATAATGTGTATTATGGTTTTTAAGGGGCTAAAAGAAGATTTCTTATAACCTTTCAATGCATCTTCATTATTATTTTACCCTCCTCTATACTTCTGTATTTATCTCCCTCCTCTCCCTAACTAGAAATCCCATTGATCCCATTTCCCCAATCAGGTCATTTTTACCCATGTCCACTATGGCAATGGTCCTGTGTTACTGTCTATCATTTCTTCAGGAAATGCATTCATATCTGAAGATTTGAGGTGAGGGCCCTCTAATAAAAGAGACCGTGAAGGGTTTTTTGTTTGTTTGTTTGTTTGTTTGTTTGTTTGTTTTGGGGGTGTTGGAATACTTTGTTCAGTATGATCTTTTCTAATTCCACCCATTTACCTGCAAAGTTCATGATTCTTTTATCTGTACAGTTAAATAGCATTCCACATATACCACATTTTCATTGTTCACTAGTCAGTTGAATGGCATCAAGTGCTTCTAAATGAAGCTACTGTGAACAGAGCAGCAATGGCTATGGGTAAGCAAGTATCAGCAAAGAAGGATTTCGAGTCCTTTTGGTATATGTCAAGGAGTGGTAAAGATGGATCATAGAGTAGATTGGTTTTTAGCTTTTTGAGGACCATCCAATCATCATCTGATTTCCAGAGAGGATACACAAGTTTGCAATCCTACCAACAAGAAAAGAGGCCCCCTTTGCCCCACATTTCCTCCAGCATTAGGTGGCAATGGTTTTATCGATCTTTACCATTCAACTGGGGGAAGATGAAATCTCAAAATTGTTTTGATTTACATTTCTCTAATTGCTATAGACCATGAACATTTTTTTTGGAGATATTTTTAGTTTATTTTTTTCCAAAACACTTTGTCCTTTGCCCATTTTTTATTTTTTTCTCAAGGTATTTATATATTCTGGATATTAATCCTCTGTCAGATGTATATCTAGCAAAGATTAGATTCTCCAATTCTGTGGTATTCTTTTCACCCATTTGATAACTTACATTTTATCATTCAATTGGTGGACCTCTAGTTTATCAAACCCTCCCTGAATTTTTTAGATCTTGGTGTATATTGTAAGAGCTTGGGCTTTTTCCATTGAAGCTTTTACTATGCTTTTTTTTGTTCTCCATGTTTAATATTTTGATTATTATGTTCTGAGGGAACTTTCTCTTCTCATCCAATCTATTTACTGATCTTTATGCTTCTTGTACCTTTATAGGTATCTGATTCTTTTGGTTAGGAAAATTTTCTTGTAGGATTTTGTTGAAAATATTTTCTGAGCCTTTGAGTTGGGATTCATCTCTTTCCTCTATTCCTGTTATTCTTAGATTTTATCTTTTCATAGCGTCCCCAGATTCCCTGGATGATCTGTATCAGTCGGTTTTTTTAGATTTAACATTTTCTTTGCGTAATATATTATTTTCTTCTATGGTATCTTCAGCACCTGATATTTTTCTTCTCTCTCTTATATTCTGTAGATAGTAAAGCTTGCCTCTCTAATTTTTCAAATTTCTAAATTTTTCATTTCCATAATTCCATCAAATTGTGTTTTCTTTATTGATTCTATTTTCATTTTCAGGTCTTACATAATGTTATTCGTATTCTTCAACCGTTTATGTTTTCCTGGATTTCTTTATGGGATTTATTCGTGTCCATTTTAAGGACTTCTAACATCTTTAAACAGGTAGTTTTAAGTTGTTTTACTTGTGCTTCAATTTTCTTAGAATATTCAGTGCCTGCTTTGATAGGATGACTGGGCTTCAGTGGAGACACATTGTCCTGGTTGTTATTGTCTTTTTATCCTTGCGTTTAGGCATCTGGGATCAGGATGATTATAGGTCGAGGTATTTTGGATTTGTCTTTGTTGGGCAGATTGGTTTATCTTTCCTCTCTTGATTTTTGGAGTATGACGTCTCTGTGTTTCCTTTTTTCCTGACCCAATTACCTGGTATTAATAGGGAATGCTTGCTGGTGTAGGAAGCTGGGATGCTAAAATGAGTTGGATGAAAGAAGGTTAAAGGAAAAGGTCTTTATGATCCCTTGAGGATGGAGTCAGAGAAGAAAGAGAGACTATAGCAGGTTTCCTGCCTCAGAGCTGAGGATAAGACAAGGGAGAGGGGATTGGAACTGAAGAAGCAAAGGAGGAGGTAGGCTTCAGCCTACTTATTGCCCAGGAGGGAGTGGCCTTTGGTTTAGCAGGGCTTGCCTGCTGGGTTTAGGGTCACAAACAAAGTAACAAAAAGGGAAGGAGGACCGGGTTACAATGGGAAGATCTGTTGGATCCACCAGAGATGTGAACAGGGATCAAGGAAGGCTGCCACAGGTGTTCTGCTGTAGTTGGATCTAGAGTAAGAGAATATCTTCAGGCAGCCTACCTGCTTATGTAGTTGGAATGGCCTGTGGCTTAGCAGGGGTCCCTGCTGGAGTTGGGGGAAGGAGGTTAGTAGGGAAGATCGCTGGGATCCCTAGGGAATAGGGTCAGAAGCAGGGAAATGATGTTTGCTGGGGAACCTAGGATGAGACTGGGATTAGTTGGGGTGGGGTGGGGGGAGAATAAAGAGGGGGGGTTTTCCAAGCAGGCTACATGGTTTTTCCATTGAGAGATAAATTTTAGTAAACCAAGTGAATACACTTTGTTTTGACTGGCATGAGGTAGTTATCAGAAGCAAATTCAAATGCAAAGGCATATAAATACACACACGCGCACGCACACACACACACACACACACGTTAATTATATACAAATAAACTAAAAAGGAACATATTAAAGGAACGATAAGATTGAAATAGTTTAATATCACAGACCAGCTTTATTCCATGCAAAAGTTTCAATGTGGTAATAACAGAATTACGGGGACCCTGGCTACCGAAGGTTTGGGCTCACATATCCCATCTCTGACTCCCGGAGCAACATATCTCAGGTGTGGAATCAAAATTTGTATGATAGCATATACAAGCACATATCTACCAGGAAGCTCAAAATCTTCTCAAGGACATATAGAGAACTGTCCTCATTAGTACATTCTAGCTTCATGATCGTTCTTGATCTAAGGCCACAGGCATTGCTGAAACCTGGTGCTAAGTACCCAGGTGACTTATTTCCAAACAAGTCAACGACTTATGCTTACAAAACATCATTTAAATAAAAATTGTCTGCAGCTTGGGACAAAGGGCAGTCCTATGTTCTAGAGTACACAATGGTAAGGACATATATATTCAGTACCACTGAGATTACCAAAGGCTATGTAACATTAACATAATGTTAACTTTCTTGAAATTCTCATATGTGTGTGTGTGTGTATGTATGCTTTTCCCCCCACATACCTTCATTACGCATTATGACCTTATGACTGACAGCCTTAAAGTTAACATTTAGCCCGAATAAAGGTTAATATACTTCAGACAGGTTTCATTTTGATTATAAAGGAAGGACCTTGACCTCCCTTTTCTTAGGGCATTTATTGTAGAAAACTTGAAATCATAAATGTTTTCTCTGACCCTTTGAGCTGTTAATCTTTCTCTAACTTCTAACTAACTTTACAGCTCAGGAATACCTTTCTAGTACCCATTCTTTGAAGTATAATCCTCAAGAATAGCAAAACCCCAACCTTGCACCTTTTTTGGGGACTGTAGGACCTAGCTTCTACAAACATCAGTTAGTAAACCCAGATGGCTTAATCAAGTTACAAACTCACAACTCCCCTTTCCCTCATATTTTCCGAGTAGAGCAGAGTTCAGCTTTCCCTTAGAGTAGCAGTCTTGACTAACACGGAATGACCTTGAATAATTCTCTTTTGTCTGATCAACACCATCTGGAACAATTTTATTCTCTGTCCAGAAAATCTCACTAAACAATATGAGTTTAACCATAAGCAATAATCACAGGACTTCTTAGCCCGGGCTGTCCTGGAACTCATTCTGTAGACCTGCTTCTGCCTCCCAAGTGCTGGAATTAAAGGCTTGTGCCACCACTGCCAAAATGTGTAGCCCAGACTGGCCTCGAACTCGTGATCCACCTGCCTCTGCCTCCTTCAGCAAATCCTACTGGTGTGCGCCACCACAACCAGCTCATGGGATTTCTATAAACAAGTTTACTAAGAAAAACAAAATATCATTCTTCTGGATTTTATTTTTAAGAAAATGCTTTATTCCTGGTCTTACTAAGAACATATTTTCAATGTACTGAGATGTAGATATCACCTTTAATAGTAAAAGAGAAAATGCCTTTAAGTAATAGCTATTTCTGGGGCACAGTAGCTAATTTTGACAAAGTTAATTTGATTTCAAGTCTTTTAATTTTAGTTCCCAAATCTTTTAGTGGAGTCCCTCCACCCTATAATGTCAGTATGTCAGTGACATGCTTTTGAGATGACTGAAACACGAACAATGTCATTTTTGGAAAGGAACTTGATATGAAATTTCCAAATGGTACAATTTGAAATATATTACAATTATTATTACTGGTAATGGCAATAATAATTTATGAGTTTCATGCTCAAAGACATTTTTGTTGTCAGACCAAAAAGGTGCTAGATCACAGATAAATGAACATATTATTCTCATTAGTATATTTGGTTTCTCAATGTCTATGTGGAAATGATAGTGACTGATCAAGCCAGTGCTAGTGAAGTACTCATGGCAGCTCTGAGGTTAAAATGGTAAAACTGTGACAATACCAAAATTGTAACCAAATTGTACATCTGTTTTTCCGCATGGTTTTGTAATGTTCTTTAATTGGTCTTTCTTGTAATTGCAGTATATAGCAACTGGATTCTGAGGAGTCCATGTAATTGTTTTACCATCAGTAGGTTTTAGTAAATATAGTTTGTTTACACACATATATGTGTGATACATATGTGTAAGTGTGTGTGTGTGTGTTTCATAGCCATGGACTCAGGATAGTAACAACCACTTTGTAATAATCAACTTATTTACTATAAAAAAACATGAACTAAATAATGGCTTATAAACTTTAATAAGTAAACATTGCATTTCATTTTTCTTGGAAATGGATCTTTTAATGAATTATAAATGATTTTGTTTTCATAGATCTGTAGCCAAATAAAATTTATTTTGAAATAATAATAATTATTTTTTTGTGAAATGAAATAATATAATAATAATAATATTTATTGTGAAATGAAATAACTTTATTTTTATTTTAATTTTTATATGTACAAGAATTAAGGAACTTTACATAAATAAAGTTGTTTTCTCTTTAAAGAGAATTTCAAGTTTTTGAAAATCCAAAATATCCAAGTTATAGGTAAAATATTATATTATGATTTATTATTGAAGACAACTGACAACCCAATTGTGTCTTTTATCAATTTTGTTGAAGGCAAAGAGTTAGAAATACCTATACTCACAAAAAGGTTTACAACTAGTTATTAGTGTCATTTATTTCTCAACACAACCATGTCCATTTAAAATTTATCTAGCCCATAAATTTTATAGTATGGAGGAATGTAACATGTCAGCATTAGAGATTGACAAGGCATGTTTTTCTTCTGTGAGGGAATTAGTAAGAAGAATGATCTTTAGATGATCTAGAATTAAAATGGGATTCCCCAAAAGAAACTTTCTAGAAAATCTTCACTGTCTCCTAGGAGGACACATTCCAAAGGATGAAGCTCCTAAAATCCTCAAGAAAGAGGGGACTCTTGTTGCTATGTTAAACATCTTAAGAGTTGATATAACAACCCAGGATTATTAGGAAATGACTCCCAGAATATTATGAGTGGTTATGGTTGAAGCATCATGGAAATAAAGACATGAGATTTTAGAACTAGAACCTGGTTTCTTTCATACTATTATACTTACTTTGTGACTCTGGTCAAATAATTCATATTAAAGCTTCAGCCTCTCTCCCTCTCTCCCCCTCTCCCCCTCTCCCCTTCTCCCCCTCTCCCCCTCTCCCCCTCCCCCTCCCTCCCTCCCTGCCTCCCTCCCTTCCCCCTCCCCCGTGTGTGTCAAAGCACAATGTCTGATATTAATCAATGTTGTCTGTGGTCATTATATCATCCTGATCATCTTGATAATTATGTTGATCAGAGCTGTTCCATGGCAGTTGTCACTACCCAGCAACATTCTGCCCTGGCGAATAAGCATGCATTAGGGGCCCAACTCCCCACATGGTTTTCCAGCTGCAAAGATAATTTTCAGAAAATTTTACACTGATTGGATGAGTAGAAGGGAATTCCATGTTAGTGAAAGAAACACTTAAATTAAGAAGCTAGAACTTCAAATTAAGAAGGTCAAAATATTTAAATTATTTTGTTCATTAAACATATGTGAAGTCATCATATAATTTCAGTACTATGAGCTCATTTAGAAGATTTCATTATCTGACTTATAAAAATTAAATTCAACAAAAATTAATGTTCACTTCCATCTAGGCAGTGTACTGTTAAGAAATGGGTTTCGCTATAAAAGTCTCCAAATATGATTTAAGTATAGGTGACCCCCACGTGAAAATGGAAAGGATGTAAAATTCCTCTGATCTTCGAAAGAAGACACTGAAGTTTAGAGACTTGGTGCGTTTAGAGAGAAATCCCTTCTCTTAATATTAACCTCATCAAAAATATCTTCATGAATTGCAGTCTATAAAAAAAATCTTAAAATGCAATATACATATGTCTATGTGTATGTGTGAGAAAGATTAATGTGTAGAGTGACAAAATTGTTCAGTAACAATTTATGCAAAGATAATACTACTTCTGATCTAGCAGTAGCTAAAAGTAAAAGCTACTGGAATCTGTTTCATCTGTTATTAAGATAAGATGTTGAATATCTAGATAACAATGCAAAACTAACTCCCTAGAACGTAAATTTCAGTTAGATTGGATATGTTTAACTATCACCTCATATGAAAGTAAGCAGCCAGATGCTTAAAAGAAACTGCAAAGTAACAGTACTGGTATCTTCAGAGGAGAACATGTCCACAGTACAATCTGTCCAGAGTTTACACTTGAAATCTTATAGAGAACTTTCTGAAGCCATACGAGGTTGGACATATGTGAAGATGGATGTACGACACCATTCATCAGCTTCAGTCCGCTTACTGTAACATTCAACATTAATGTATAGCCATACGAGTTCACACCTTTATTAGATTTTACTCCTGAGCATCTTTGTTGTTTTTCAAATATACCTTTAAGGAAGATAAAGTTAGGAGGCAGGGACAACATGACAATGCAGAGGAATGCTAGGGCAGTGAGGCAGGAGTGGGTGGGTGGGTGGGTGGGTGGGTGGGCGGGAAGCACACTCACAGAAGCAGGGTAAGGGGGGATGGCATATGCGGGTTGCAGAGGGGAAACCAGAAAAGGGGATAACATTTGAAATGTAAATAAATAAAATATCAAAAAAAATAAAAAAGAAAGAAAATTTCAAATATTGATTGTGATCATGCAAATAGTTTAAAAAAGAATCAATTGAAAATTCTAAGACAGGCAGACAATAGTGTTTGCGATTAGCCACTTAATGAATGATTTAATATCAATTTGGACACAAGTGAACAGATAATCATTGAATAAGAAATATATCAGGAAAAATACATGGGCTGAAGCAGAGGAAAAAAAAACAATCCAGAAACAATCTGAAGAGATAATAGCTCAAAATTTTTCAAGATTAATAAATGATGTGTACTTTAAACAATCACTAAAAACTCTAGGTAAGTTAAAAGAAAACCATATCCAGTGTCCAGTTTCCTTTCAGTAATAGCATTGAAGTGATTATTGTATCCACCCCATATGTAGGTTCTATTAGAAACATTGGCCATTCTCTTTTCAAAATATTTTAAATCATTGAGACATGACTTAAAAATGGGCAGTGTCTGCAGCAGGGTGCTGTTAGAAGAGAACCAACCCTGGTGACTGGCCACACTGATGGGACTTTTCCCACAGGAGCTTTCCAGTTTATAAGATAAGAGGTGACTCACTCAGGCAAAAAGGCACAGTCACATTTGTGTGAGGTGTCAGAAGGTACAGTTAGAGTGACAGAGACTGAGGGGAAAGAACTCCCAAGAGGAGAAGCTCTTAAATCTGTGCATAATTTCATCTCAGCTTTCTGACTAATGCTTCCCTGGATGACAGGGAAGACCTAGGGACCAGTAGAAAGCAAGAGGTAACAGAGTGGTGAAATTGTGACAAGGATTTCAGTTGCTCCTCACTGGTGTAAAGAACGACTTTGGATCTGGAAGCCTGCATGGGAGAAAGGCTTGTTTAATACCATGAGTTTTCATTGCGAACTCCCAGAAGGTTACACTCAGAGGAAGACTGTGTCTCAAGACTAAGGACAAGTCCAAGGTAGAGCTTTCCTGATACTGTGTCAAACTATAATTTTATAAGTTCAAGGTGATATTTTATCTTGTTTTTAGTAATTAATTTGTCTAACAGAACAAAATCTAGTGTTCTTCAGATGAAAATAATCAGAAGCCTCTAAATCTTGAAGCCACGCTAAATTTCTAGTAAACAGGAACATGCTAATTTGATAATTTAATACTGATCAAAGTTTCAAATTACCTCTATATACAGTATATTTCTATAGAGTCCTTAGTAAAATTCTGCTATGACTTGCAAAAAGTGGAAAAAAACAATTGCTAGTCTAAAGTTTCTCACAGCACAACCACACTTTTCAACATTGGAAATTAAATTTGTAAAACTCATTGTATATCTCCCAGACAGTTAATTATATATCGCTGGAGAAAATTTGAGCAGCTGAAATAGTTTTGTATCAATTGCATTACTAATTCAAAGGAGGCCATCTATTCTACTCAGAAAGGCTCTACTACTCAGAAGTAGTTCCAAGGAACTACTCCAGTAATGGTCACTCATGGGCCCCACCTTCTCCCAAGCAGAAAGCACTTCTTTGTGAGTCCTTCCCACCTCCCACCTCCTACCCCACTGTTACACCGATGTAGTGTTCCACACCTTTGATAAGCTGTAAAGTACCAGTTTACTCATTTATAATTTTCTCTTCCTCCCACCAGTAGGTTCAGTACTTCTGTTGTATTCATTTTGAGTTGCCATTTTGAACACAGACATATTGGTCAGATATAATTTTACTGATTATTCTGTATAAACACACTACCTAATTGGGCAACAAACAGTCATCGCTAGACTGCAATGCTTCCCAGCATGGAATATGATTCATTAGTATACAGAGTGACTAGTAATCTCATCTCTTCTCCTCCTCTTCTTCTCTCCTCTCCTCTCCTCTCCTCTCCTCTCCTCTCCTCTCCTCCCTCTCCTCTCCTCCCCTCCCCTCCCCTCCCCTCCCCTCCCCTC
>NW_021604633.1:15986814-16017964 GCF_004785775.1 Grammomys surdaster | reverse complement strand
CGTTCCCCCTCCCTCTCTCCCTCCTCCTCCCCCTCCCCCTCTCCCTCTCCCCCTCCTCCTCTTCCTCTCTTCCTCTCCCCCCCACTCTTCCCCTCTCTCCTGTTCCATTCTTCCTTCTCCCTCCTTCTTATTTTTATTTTATTCCAGTAACATGGCTTCCCTAGGTAAGTGATCACATCCTAAAATATGATCCAGCTGTAATGCAGACACGCCCTGGATTACTGTATGATCTGGCTGGAATACAGACATGCCCTTACTACATACCGTTAATCCTTAACAATGAAGGTAGGTTAAGAGTAGAAGGAACAGCCATGTTTGAAAGTGACATCTAATTGTGGGGCAGACAAGGTCACAAATCAGAGAAAGATTTAATACAATGAGTCAGAGATAGGATATGCTCAATTCACAGAAGAACAACACAAAGAAGAGAGACTACTTAAGAGAAAGGTTGTGAGTGGCATGTGGTGTGTGTCTATGGCAGTTTTACCAGGACAGTTTTACAGAGACAGATTGCAGAGAGAACAAGGAAAACACACATGAAGACAGAATAAGCTAGAGAATGAGAATGAGCCAGAAGACTAGAACATATTTGCAGAGTTAGTATGATGCCAGGCAGAGCAATTTAATCAGAAATCTAGAGAAGCCAGATTGAATCAGTGAGTTTGGAAGATTAGATTGTATGGAGGCTAGAAGCTTCCAGGCCTAGCATAGGGCTAGTTAACACAGAGAGTAAAATGCTCTGGGCTCAGCCTAACCCATGTATTTTAACAGCCTGGGTATGGCTCTCACTTCATCACTTCTTCTGAGGACATAAAAGTGACAGTTACACCCCTGCCCATCCCCCACATTCAAATTCTCTCTCTCTCTCTCTCTCTCTCTCTCTCTCTCTCTCTCTCTCTCTCGTCAAAACCCATAATTATCTTCTGCTTGTTTGTAGGATCTTAGATACCTCATTTGCCTAGTGGGATTCTGTGTGTTCTTTAGACATGTTTTAGAGCACTTTCTTAGTTTTAGGTACCACCAGGCATTTTAGGATCACCCTGAACCTCACACCTGCTCTATGTGTAATCCAATGTTTGTTTCAGGTGCTTTGGTTCCTTTTAACAAGGAGTATCATTTATAAGCAACATCTGATACCAGTTGTGCCAATGGCCTTGGGTTCCAATTCAGGAAATCAATATGAAAACAACAACAACAAGAAGAACAACAGCAATGTAACCAGTACCAAAAGCTTCCTGTTACCTTTCCTTACTTTATAGTTTATCTCCATAGTGACTGGGTAGCTTTCCCAAACATTTAAATACTCATTTTCATGGTACTAAAATATATAAAAATAGTTTCAGAGTAACTATACTGCAATTTCTACCTACAACAAATTTACTGAATAAAAATCAAGACTTTTTGGCAATCATTTTAGTACTTAAATCAGTATATTTTCTGTTGCCAATGTTTACATCCTACAACCTGGGTGAGCTACAAAGAAAGAAGGTTCACTGCATGTTGTGTGTCTCAAAGTATAAGGTTGAGGGTCCACAAGTGCTGATAGCATTTATCCTGGTGTCTTCCAAATACAGAGCAGGGAGCATGCATGTGTACATATGGCTGTCTGGTTCCTTCTTTCCTCTGATAAAGCTACTAGGATTTTGTCACAGAGGTTCACTCTAAAGCCTTTATGTGATGTTGATCATGTCTCAAATGGCCCAGCTTCAAATACCACAGTCTACTAGGTTTCCATCTTTCTAACACTTTACAATGAGAGGAAACACCAGTATAAATTCTTGGGGACAGACCATTTCTATCCAGGGCAGCTTTTATGATACATTTTATTGTAAGGATATTGGCTATATTCACTGTTCGCTTAAATCCAAAGTGAGTTATGTTATCAATTTATAAGCAGGTTCACTTGTTTGTACTTATGTTTAGCTTGTTTTTAACCCACTTTATTCAATTTTGAGTATGGTTGTGATCAAGTGTGATTCCTAGCACACACACACACACACACAAAACCATGGCAACAGTATTACCAGCTAGAAAATACTTCACTGGATGTAGATGACATCACATCACACTGCAGTTTCTATCTAGTTTCTTTGTTCTTGTGTAGGCTCAGCTGAGTTAGAGAACAGTGGTCTCCATCTTGTTCATCGGAACTCATGTTAGGTTTGATGGCAGCTACTCAGTTGTATCTCGAGCACTGAGTTGCTCTTCCAAGCTGTTTAACTTTTATCATAAGGGTAATTTGCCAATGTTCTAACTTGGCTGAACTGTTGCCACTATATTTGCTTGCTTGCTTAGTTTGGAGCTCAGTTTTGGACATAGTGATTGAATTCTGATTTTATATTACCTACTTATTTTACTGAATCTAATCTTATTGGTTTTGTTTTAATTCTGAAAATACACTAAAGGTACCATTCTCAGTTTCTAAAAAAGTTAATCTTAAAGTTATGACTAGTAATGGTGAAAATTCTGGGGGATAATATCAGTATTGTTTAAATGGTGATATAGGATTCTGAAATTCAAGCTTAAAAATACTGAGATTAATATGTACAGAAGGTATTTAATCACTTGCTTAATTGTCTTGTGGCTTTTTACATTTTTTATTTTATGTTTGTAATTTTATTTTGATAGGTATCTACAGATAAGGGGAGATTACAGTGAATATAGAAATACATTAAATTAAAACATGTGAATTTTTTCTATATTTTAACTTACGTATTGGGCATAGCTTTGGCCTCCTTACCTGCTATATTAGTGAGGGTTCTTTAGATAAATGAAAAAGATTCAGATATACAAGGAAATTTATCTTACTAAGTAACAAATGTTATCAGAGATGTTTGGCAAATCCAAAATCTGACCAGAGTGGCCAGGAGAGCATAGAACCAGGAAAAGTTCAACCCAGTGGAAGTCTGTGGTCAGCTGGGGACAGGCAATTGGTAGAAGGTACAGCACAATCTGTTTGCTCATTCTCTTCTCATACTATGTAACTCAATCTGCTGTTCTTCTCTGGCCTTCAATTGACTTGAGGAGGCCCACACATATTACAAAGGCAAACTGCTCTCCACATGCAAGAACAGAACTCATCTAGAATATTATTTGACAATGTGTCTAGGCACTGTGGCCCAGCAAAAGTGGCACATAAAATCACCAGCCAAGAAAGCTTTGTTCCATGTTACACTTAATGCTTGACTCCAGAAGGTAGTATTTTGAATGACTTACACATATGACTCAATTCTCACAATGACTCATGAGGTAGACATTCTGTCTCAGTTACAAGCAAGGAAACCAGTAACAGCAAAATATTTTTCAGCAAACACTAAAGTAAGTGAGTTTCTACACCATAGTTAGAATTAACCCAATGTGATATTTCTGTCAGATAAAGAGACACAGACTTAATTAAGTTGGGGCAGTCAGTAAAGTGGTAGTGTCCTGGGCACAGCACAATTTGGTTGGCATTCTTGAAATGCTCCTTGACTCTGTATGTTTCTGAGAATACCAGATTCACCACAAGTGAATGGGATGAACCATTATCTTTCAAATTTGTATGATGAAATACAAGTACACATTCTTTCTCAGAATTTGACCATGTCTGCCTTTAAGGAAAAAAAAATGAAGTTAAAATGAGGTCTTGATGGAAACTCATTTATAGTCTTATAAGAGGAGTTTAAGACACAGATGAAGCCCAGGAATACATACACACAGAAGAAAGAACAGATGATGGACATTGAATGAGGGTCTGCCTACAATCCACAAAAAGAGAGCTTACAACAGACCCAACCTGCTGGTCCTTTGATCTTGTACTATTTTCTCTAGAACTATAAAAAAATAAATGCCCCTTGTTTAAGCTACCATCTGTTATATTTTGTTATTATAGCTCACGAATATGAAAATGCATGCAAATAAAAAGAAATATGGAAGTCAGATCGATGATGTAAACAAATACTCATAACATAGAACAAAGAACATATTAAAGAGAAAAAGGAAAGGATATTATTAAAGATGGAAGTGGAGATGTTTACCATATAAAAACAACAGGTTTCCATGAGGTTAAGTACTTTGACCAAGTGTTACAGTTTGGCTTTAATCTCCCTCAAATGCCTGTATGGTATAGGCTTCCCCCCTAGCAAGTGGCTCTTTTGGTTCTATAAAGGGTAAGGAGTAGTGGGAGGTCTTCTACTCACCCTGGATGCCTTATCCCACCCCTCTGGCATCTCAGTCAGAATAACAGTTTTTCAATACGCATAACATATTGGCCCCAAAGGAACAAGCCAGCAAAACATGGTATAAACCTCCCAAACTGGGGTCAAGTAAATCTTTTCCCTTTTAAAAAGAGTATCATGGTCTGAAGTTCTCTTTCTTTGTCGGGTCCTTGTGGGGTTTGGGTATGAGTGTAATTGTAGCTTCATAGAACGGTAGTGTTCCTTCTGTCTCTATTTTGTTGAATAGTTTGAACAGAATTGGTATTAGGTCTTCCTTGAAGGTCTGATAGAATTCAGCACTAAAACGATCTGGTCCTGGGCTTTTTTTAGTGGGGAGACTTTTAATGACTGCTGCTATTTCCTGAGGGGTTATGGGACTGTTTAGATGGTTTATCTCCTGGTTTAACTTTGGTACCTGGTATCTGTCTAGGAAATTGTCCATTTCATCCAGATTTTCCAGTTTTGTTGAGTATAGGCCTTTGTAGTAGGATCTGATGATTTTTTGAATTTCTTCAGTTTCTGTTGTTATGTCTCCCTTTTCAGTTCTGATTTTATTAATTTGGATACTGTCTCTGTGCCCTCTGGTTAATCTGGCTAAGGGTTTATCTATCTTGTTGATTTTCTCAAAGAACCAGCTCCTGGTTTTATTGATATTTTGTATTGTTCTTTCTGTTTCTATTTGGTTGATTTCAGCCCTGAGTTTGATTATTTCCTGCCTTCTACTCCTCCTGGGTGTATTTGCTTCTTTTTGTTCTAGAGCTTTTAGTTGTGCAGTTAAGTTGTTAATGTGTGCTCTTTCCAGTTTCTTTTTGTAGGCACTTAGAGCTATGAGTTTTCCTCTTATCACTGTCTTCATGGAGTCCCACAGGTTTTGGTATGATGTGTCCTCATGGATTCAAAAAATGTGGTATATTTACACAATGGAGTATTACTCAGCTATTAAAAACAATGAATTCGAGAATTTCCTAGGTAAATGGATGGAACTAGAAATTATCATCCTGAGTGAGGTAAGCCAATCACAAAAGAACACACATGGTATTAACTCACTGATTATTGGATATTAGCCCAGAACCTTGAAATGCCCAAGATTCAACTCACAGGCCACATGAAGCCCATAAAGAAGGAAGACCAAGTGGGGGTGATTCGGTCCTTCTTAGAAGGAGCAACAAATTACTCAAGGGAGCAAATATGGAGACAAAGTGAGGGACAGAAACTGAAGGAGGGGCCGTTTCAAGACCACTCCACCTGAGTATCTATCCCATGTGCAATCACCAAAGGTAGAGGCTGATGTGAAAGTCAGGAAGTGCATGCTGATAAGAGCCTGATATGGATATCTCCTCAGAGGTCTTCAAGAGTCTGACATACTCAGAGGCAGATGCTCACAACTAGCCATTGAACTGATCATGGGGTTCTCAATAGAGGAGTTAGAGTGAAGACTGAAGGAGAGCTGAAAGGATTTGCGGCACCATGAGGAGAGCAACAATACCAACCAACCACAGCTCCCAGGGTCTAAGCCACCATCCTGGGAGCACTTAGGGAGGGATCCAGTGCTTCAGTTGAATATGTAAGAGTGGAGGGCCCTTCTGGGCATAGGTGGAAGAAGAGAACCTTGACCTCATGAAGGCTGGATGCCCCAGGGGGTGGGAATTTTGAGGGTGGGGAGGTGGGAGTGGGGGGGTTAGATAGAGGTTACATCCACAGAGAAGAAGGAGGAGGGGTGAGGGGATTGGGGGTTCCTGGGTGGGTGGGGGATGGGGTAAGGGGACAACATATGAAATGTAAATAAAACATCCAATAAAAAAAAAGAAAAAAAAAGAGTATCATGTTGGATATTTTGTTTTTAATCGTTGTTTTCAGACAGGGTCTTACTATGTGTCTATGGCTAGTCTTGAACTCACAGAGATCAGCCTGCTTTGGCCTCCTTACTGTGGGGATGAAAGGCATTGATCATGATGTGTGATTTGTCTTGTACACGTGTTATAGTAAAAGAGAGTTGATTAAAGAACTGGCCATACCAGTGGCTCAGTAGGAGTTGATCACTCTTGTTCCTTACTCATGTGTGTCCCAGAAAGAGCTATGTATCCTTTTTGAGTTTACAATATTATTTAGATATCAAGAATGAACATTTATAGTAAATTTAAGAAGCATAGTAATGGGCCATTGAAAAACCCTAGCAGGTCTCTGTATTTTTAGTATCTACTAAGAAGGAAATAGGTTTATGTGCATTTAACAATGAGTTTCTTACAATTAGTCCCTTATTCCCAAAGGGCACTGAGCACATGGATTAGGAATTAGCCATCTAGAATAATAGTTACTACTTTATTTTGACTGTATACTATTTGATCAGTAAATATTTTGGGAATTCACCAACAATCCATGAAACTGAACACTAACAAAGTCCAATTTCTCAATTGTTAGCTATATGCAAGAGTAGGATTCTTCTTGTACCTAGCATAGCACAGCACACATCAGACTGAAGGTTGATGCTCCTGACCTTAGAGAGCACAGCTTTAGGAAACACCATTAGTACCAGCTGGAAAGCAGTTCATGCTATCAGTCACCTAGTTTGTTTTGTCTACAAAACGCCAAGGAACCACATGAACTAAATTTCCACTGAATTGCTTGTCTTTGATCAAATTGGCTCCACTGAGAAGTTATTTTGGCTTCTGGTAGGCAGACATACGCATCATCAAGCCAGCTTTCCTCCAGGTGCCAGGGGCACAGGTGTGTGTAACCATGTTTCCCTCCTCCCTCTCAGCAGGCAGGCAGTGTGTAGAACACACCTCCATTTCTTGGCTTCAGGAGTCTTGTCTTGAAGGAAGGCCTCACAAGGGCAAAGTAAGGAAAGATAAAAGCAAGACTTCCAGGGTTGGATAGAGTTGAAAACACAGGGAGTAAAGAAAGCTGCTAGTGGGATAAAAGGTTCTTTTAAGACAATGCTCAGAACTGAGATGAAGACAAGAGATCTAAATGTGAGAAGTGTGACAAAGCACAAAACTGGAAGCTCATTGAATTAAATGTTTTTAAAATAGAAAAGATAAATAGGTATACCCATATCATTAACTAATAAAATCTGTCTTTACTGAATCTATTTACTAGTGTAAGAAGGGAGATATTTCTGTATGAAGAAGGTCCAGTTATATTTATTCTACAATATTACATTACCTATAACTATGTTTGGAAGTCAAATCAAACTGAAAAAAACAGAGATTTTGAAGAACACTTAAAACAAGAACTGATTTATCAAGCCTTTATACAGTGTCCTTTTGTCATCTGACAACCAAGGTCCTTTAGAGATACATCCTTCCAAACTTATTTCTTTATTTGCTTGTTTATTTTAAATTTCTGTGTGAGGGAGTGTGGACACCGTGCACATGTGAAAGTCAAGGACAACTTGTAGGACTCTGCTTTTACATTTTACCATGTGTGTCTTGGAATTGAAGTCAAGTCAACAGGCTTAGCAGCAAGTGTCCTTCCTTACCCACTAAGCCATATCATGGACTTTCCACACATCTTGATTATGCAAAATATTTTAAGAAAACCACTCATAATACTTTAGAAAACAGTATCAGGAGACAGGAGTCTTCTGTAATCACTAATAATATACTGTAACATAAAGGAAGGAGGTACAGGATGCCTACAAACAACTACCCCACCACCTCAACAGACCTATAAGAAGATATATGACAGGTTTTACCATTGTTACACATATATTTTGGCCCTTTTCCAAAAAAGATTAATCTATTAGAAGTGGAAGGAAAACCAGTTTTTCTTGGCTCTCCTGGCTACCATTTGCCCTGGTGGTCGTGGTTCCTTGATCAATGATCAACAATCTAGCTCTCTCGCCTTTTCTCATACTAAAATTTCCCAGAATACAACATCATCATCAATTTGTTCAGTGTTAGCAAGGGAACATTTGCCACTGCTATACTGACAGTGTGTTCCAACTCTTTCTGGATTGGGGAAACCCTGAGGAGAATGCTGTCCTTATAACCGAAATTGAGAGTGGTTCAGAGTAACCAGTGATGCCTCTACTGCCTCTGCTTTGGTTACATGCATTCAGTGTAATGCAGCAAGTGAGTCTGAGGGAGGAGGCCCTGGAGTTCTGATCCTGCCTCCTTAGCCCACTTCTCTGTTTTGTTTTTAAATCATTTATTTCATCATCTTTATTTGCTTGTTTCATCATTTTACACCACCAACAATGAGACTAAGAAAAAAAAATTCTTTTAATATCTAGCATAAAAGGCAGCATCTTTTAAGATAGTGGCAAAAACAGATGCATGGCATACATAAATCAAACAGAATTAGAAATAAAGGCAACAAACAAATGTCATATCACAAAATGAGCAATTGAACTATCCAAAAATATTTTCTAAGAGACATTTTGATAAAAGACTGAAGAATAGAAACACCTGCTTGATTTCAAACATGGCTTAACCCACTTTCAAGTTTTTCATCATTATTTTTGGTTTAGCAGACAAGGTTCCTAAAGAGTAGGACATTGACTTGCTACCCATTTCCATGGTCCCAAAGTGTTTTTCTCCACAAAACTGAGCAGATAAACCCAGTTCATGACAAGCAGACACATGAGTGCTTCCTTTCTCAATAAACTGACTCCCACTTAGACATGGACACACTGAGAAGAACATTTACTTCCTTATAGTGAATTGTACAGGAGGCAAAGGAGTAAAGTGTCAACCTCTCACTCTACAAAACGTTTGACTTTGATAAGAACAAAACCAAACAGATGTGCAAGAATGGAAGAGAGAAGGAGGGAGGCTCTGAGGACAAAAAGAAATGGCTGAGAAGGAAAAGCAAAGCTCAGTGGGTATGAAAATAAATATTTCTACAAAGGCATTTTAATACTGAATATATGTATGGACAATATCATGGCAATTTACACATGTCATAGAACAGTACTTAAAATATGACAAATGTAGTGTATGCATGATTACAGGACAGGAAACTATAGGAAACTTATATAATTAAAAATGTTATTGCTTCATTTGTTCTTCTATAATTTCGTACATGTCTACAATGTATTCTAGTTACTCTAGCTCGCTCTGAGTTCCCTCTCATCTTTGTTGAACCCCCATCTATTTATTTTATAGCCCCCAGGTAGCAATACCTGACAAGATGAGAGCTATTACTACATAGCATTAAAATATATAAGGAAAGTGTTTACTCATCTCATGCAGTGTGCCAATTCATAATTTTATTGCAGAAACATTAGCGTGATTGATTTTAAGTTCTGGTTCAGACTTTGCCAGGATTATCAGTTACATATGCTATAGGCATTGTTATAGACAAGATGTTGATATCATCAGTGAGAAGTCTAGATTCTGAAATACATATTTCCAAGGTTTTAAATATAATATTTGTATTTCAATTATATGCAAAGATGGATATTTGATCTAAGAGAACTGATGTTATCAGAGTGAATGGTTTAATCCTAGATAGGATGACATCAGGTTAGAGAAAGAATTGTAGAGAAAATGCCAAACATAATCCATGTTCTCACAGACACAATGATTGATAGGTTGATACAATATAATATTTTGACACTAAGAAGGGGCCAGCCATCTGCTTCATGCAACACTCTTTCAAAGGCCCCACTCCAGTACAAGTGTTTTCCTTCATTACCAATTTTAACTTTAATCATTTCAAAGCAATTTTCCTGCTCAAGACTTTACTTTAATCAGAATGCATTTCCAGGTCACTTCATGGGCCTCTTCACGATTCTCTCTAGACAACTAGAGAATACGCATAATCATTCTAGGCCCCCCAAGACACCGTCAGTAAGTAGTTAGTTCAACATTTTATGCAAAAAAATAGATACAAAACGGGCCTCGAGGGATGTCTTCAGCTAATTTTCATGAATTAATTTCCCAGGATTAATGTTTATGTACCGGTCTCCTTACCACATAATCAAATCACTGGAGGTGAAGTGGTCTAACTTCTCATTTTGCAGCTTGATTAAGCAGGTGATGAAATACTTGAATATAATTTGGATAGGTAGCAGCTCACAGCATCCACAGTTATCCACTGTGGATGGGTGATAGTACTGAGGGATGCCTTATTGCTAGCTTGTGTGCCTCTAGTAGCTGATGTCTCACATGCTATTTTTATGTAGGAAATAAAAGCTCATATAAATACATGAGGAGAGAGGTATAAGTCTTTATTGTTGTTGAAATTATCTTAAAGCATGTTTAGAAGCATTGGGCAGGCAGCCATTGATACACACAAGCTAGCCATTAGTAACAGGATACCCACATCCAGTCCTGCTGTCATGGAGGATGTGGTCATTCCTCTGCTGAGGGTATATCACCATTCATTTAGGTGGTCATATGGTACCCAGCCCTTACTGAACATGTCTTTTGGCTTCTGGTCTTTCTTTTATCTTTTCTTTCAAAATGAAACAGAGAAGACTTACAAAATAAATAACCGGGAACAAAAGATAAATAAAAGTGGCAAGTACAGGGCCCAAGAGAGTTCCTGTGAATAGCTCCATGCTTAATATTCAGATGCCTGAGAACCAAGTGAAGAGGAAAACACAGTAACTTAACACAGCTCCCTTTGGGAGCAGGGAATTTTCTCTTTAAAAATCTTGGAAAAACTTTCAATTTATAAGGGAGGATAAGTTGTTCTATGATGTAAGTTTTCTTTAAAATATTTCCGACATAAGATCTTACATCAGGTATTTTATGGGTCATAAGGGCCGACATCCACATTCCTAGCAAGACACCCCAAAGAGTCAAAAGCAGAGATTGTTTGCTGACAATCTGATGTATACTGTTCTGTAAGAGGCTAAAGTGGCATGGTTGTATATAGAATTTTCTAGAGCTCTCACTTGTTCCAGTAATGGGAACTCAGCTTCCAGGAAGGCTTGGGTACACAGCATGCCTTTTGTCCCTTTGTTTCTTATATTTACAAGAGCAGAATGAGTCAGAACCAGAACCCATTCACTCTGCCTTTTGGCTCATCTAGAATGATGCCCTGGGTGATTACAAGTAAAACTGTTGCTCTTAGCTTGCAACAGAAGGCTAGCAACTTCAGAAAAGTTTGTATATAGAAAAGATAAAACAAAAGAAAAGATAAATTAAACCCTGTGTTTAACCCCAGCAGCCTTGTTTTCTCTGAAATGGAGACCTCCCAGATATTCCAGCCTTTAAATGTAAATCCAGTGCAGCAGGCTACAGCTTGCTAAGATCCTGCAGGCCTCACTACTGACAACAATATCTTCATATCTGAGCAAGTCTCCATGAGAGTCAATGGCCTCTTCCACTGCATACATCTAGTACAGAACAGTCCCTGACTTTGGCTCAATCAATTAACTCCCACATGTATGATTAGGAATAAGGAGAGACCAATACAAATCCACAGACTCACTGTAGAGACTTAAGTGCCATCAAGGTTTACCAACAAAGCTACCCATAACCTTCAAGATCATGCTACACATTCCAAGAGATATACAGTGTCCTGTTTCCAAGAATCTACTTCTTAAGCCTAGTTTTCATCAAACCCATTCTAAACACTGTGAAATATGCTTCCTATGACATCTTATTTGCCTATCCAAAGGAAAAACATACTAGAATGAATTGTTGTCTCTAAACTAACCAGAGAGGCTTCCCTCAATCACAATGCAAGGTGAGAAAAGGAAAGGCAAGAGTATACTCATGAAATTTTTTTCACAGTGCTATTAGCAAGACCATGGTTGTATCTATTGAGATACCCAACTATTCTGGTGCACTGTAAACTCTAAACAATAGAATTCTTAAGGATCTCACACACCAGTTTATTACCAGCTCCATGAGAGCCAGAACAAGCTCAGAAATGCTGCTCATAATCACCAGGTAGCAGAACTGGGACTCAAAACCTAGCTCTGTTTCTTAGGTTAAATCCCGGCTTGCTATACCTGCTAGTGAAATGAGGCATAGAGCCCTGGAAGTCAGAATGGTTGGCAAGGGGCACTGTGCCAATGCTTGCTGGGCTTGCTTTCTCCCCAGGGAAGAGGGGGGCCATTCATTTTTGACAGCAAACACCAACATTGCACATTAAGGTTTGTACACAGCCATGCTACTCTGTTTTGGGAACTGCTACGGATTTGCAGCAGCAGAGCATGTTACAAGCCACTGGGCTGTAAGGGACATTTGCTGGCAGTGACAGGAAAGCCAGTGCCTATTACAGCAGCATGATTATGGCAGTGTACATAAAAGCAGTAAAGGAACGTGGTAGGACTTTAAACTGTGCTCCTTTGACTCAACACAACAGATATACAGAGGCTTGTTGAGCAGGACAACTATGCAGTCTACTAGACGTACACTATGTAGAGGAGTTTATAATTCAGAGGGGACACACTGTGTGTGACAAAAGTGAAGAGGTGGGGGCCACAGAAAAGGAGAGTCATTTGTTAAGTAATAGAGGAAGAATTGGGGAGAGGAAAACAGGCTCTAAACTAACCAGAGAAGCTTCCCTCAATCACAATGTAAGGAAAGAAAAGCAAAGGCAGAGAGGGGGCATGCAAGAGGACACTCATGGGATTTTTGACAGTTGTATTCACAAGAAAATGGTTGTATCTAGAAGAAAGGTAGAGGCAGTGCTCTGTGAATGAAGCTCAACGGTCCTGGCATGCTAATCTAGGCTGTCACTAGTGTGTCTGTCTGGTTTGCTCTTTTCTCAACCCTCCTCAGTCTGTCCCTCCTTGAAAAGGAATAGCCTGGTCCTACCTCTGGGCATTTGCATGTGGTACTTTCTGCCTGCAGGAAGGCTTTCTTCTGTTCTTTCCTAGATAATTCATCTCCATCCTCACAAAGAGTTTATGTTTCCTCCAGGAAGGCTTCCCTAGCCTTTCCCTCTCTTCAACAGCCCGTGTAGATATACACTTATCATTTAATCATAGTGCAATGATAATGTATTTAGTCTTTTCCTTTCTTACTGTGTATGAGTCTCTTGTTCCAAATACATGGTAAAACAACAGAAAGAAGGTCAAGTGATTTTGACTAAATGAATGAACTAGAGACTATGTGGCTGCAGACAGACGCTATTGGGCAACTACTGGGCAAGGAAGCTGAGGGAAGAAGAATGAGTGGACATGAATGTTACTTCCACTGCCCAGAAAGCCAGGGGTTCCTTTAATGATTAAGGGATCACAGCACAAGCAGCAGATTTGGAAAGCAATGAATTAAACTGTGGCGTATGCAATCAGATTCCTTAGTTAAAGGTAGACTTCCAGCACAAGTCCAAAGTTGAGCTTGTGAAGTCCTACTCGGAAATTAGGGCGTTGGCTTTGTAGCCACAACCACAGGCAGGAATACACTTGAGTGGACTGTACCACATCTATCCTAGGATGGGGCTTAGGAGACTTGAACATAAGAAGGGCACTGCTTCTTGTTTAACTGAGAACATTGAGATAAGGCACAACAGGAGACTGCCTATAAGTCATCTTTAACACTGTAGCCTCTCATTCTTTTGAGTTTAGAGAACAAAGAGGACCTCAGTGAGATCACCACAGTTTGAGAGCTTCATTCACTTGTGCCTAATACCCAGATATTTCCCATAGAAATATTTTTCTTTTAGAAATGCAAATGAAATGTTCTTTGTAATTTTTAGCTGAATTTTAAATGTGTTTCATGACCTTTATGTACCACTGTACTCAGAAAGAAATTGCATAAAAGAAGCACTCTGGAGCATAGATCAGCTTACATGTTTCATGTAAGGATGATATGTGTGTGTGTGTGTGTGTGTGTGTGTGTGTACCTGTGCATGTGTGTGTACACCTGTGTGTGTGTACCTGAATGTATCTTTGTGTGTGTCTGTGTCTGAATGTGTATGTGGGAGTGTGACACTATTATTTGTTGGAAATCAAGATGAGTCATCATCTTTGTAATGTACAATTTGAATGATTAAGAAAGAAATGTGAATATGACTCACTTGAATGCACAGTGGTCCTAGACAGACCCCATTACATATGTGTCAGGGAGGGTGAGGTTAATTTCAGTTTTACATACTTTCTTTAACTTTCAGGATACTTTTGGTTTTGAAGTTCTCACAATTTTAGTTATCTGGCATTTGTACTTCGATTATAGTAGTTAATTCAGAGAAATCTACTGGGGGTTATTCAACATTCAGTCAATAAGCATGTTGGCACAAAGCCACAGACTGGCTTAATCTTGTGAGACAAACAAATTTCAATATATTAGAGTTGTAAAGGATAAATTATACTCAGCTTTCTGGTTTTCAACATGCATACTTATCATATAAAAATTAATAATGCCAGAATAAATCATCATATACTGATGGGTAATCCCTGTCAAAGTTGGCATCCTAGTAATAAGATTAATATTGGTGAACTAGAATAAATTTCTCAAGGTCAGTTATGAACTGTCTATGGGGTTTATGCATAGGTAACTATTACATTACATGTTGATAGCAGAGTGGGTACTAACATATTTTTGTCTATATTAGTCATTTGTATGTTATAGAAATGGCTGATCATTTTAACTATAGCCTAAGGAAAATATGATAAAGATACTTGGAAATTAAATTTTCCATGTAAAGCTTAAAATTACCTAGAGATTATGATGATGAAATATCATATCATGATAGAAATTATGAATAGCTGTATGTCTCTGGCTTACATAATTTTTATTGACTCTGATATGTAAATTCTCTCAATGTTTTACAAAACAATTATTTTGTGTGATTTTTTAGATTGATATTAATAATGTGGGAGGCTGAGATTGACAGTAACAATTTTGATGCTTTTGATTAAGCCCTTGGGTATTTTTGCCTGAAGAATTAGGCATGATTGGCCTGCTTGACCTTCTGGCTGGTAGAGTCACAGTCTGGTGGGAGGCAGTGTTGGCTAGGTGATGCTTCCTACCATATCCGGTACCATCATCCACATCTAAGGTTTGTCACATTTTTCTGGTATTAAGAAATAGGTATCCTTCATCTTCTTTACGAATAGACAAGGACTAGGCACTTACAATTCCAGGAAAAGATGCTTTCTTAAGTCTTTTCATGAAAATTCTTGGTGTGTTTAGCTCACGGCACATTCCACTATTGACTGCTATTGAAATTCCAGTTCCAATGGCTTGTCCTTTTCCTTCAACTAATTTATTTAATCATGTTCTGGTAAGTTTTTACATGCCTTCTGACACTCAAAAAGACAGCTGCTTCATAGCTAGGCTATGTTTGATTCATGAGTCAAAGATACAGCATCTTTTCTAATGACCAAAGTCCCTGCTGTATTCCCATGTTCTTGGAATGCTGTGATGTAGAAACAGTTCAGGGAAGAGGAATACAATGAACATCAGTTCCCAGGTACATAGGGCACAAATTTGGAGTAAGAAAATCTAGTTGATCATGTCAGGGTCTTGAATTTGAAAAATTTAAGCTTTCTCTTTGATAGCTGAACTTTCTTGGTCTTATTTTTCTTTCTTGGTCTTATTCAATTGGGAATAATAATATCATTTCTGCAAGGCTGATAGGTAAGTTTAGTTAGCAGAACTTGTATGACAGAACAGTACCTGGACACATATTAACTGTTGTACAACAGCCCCCTGGAAGACCTGAGGTAACCACACATTAAGAACAAAAATAAAAGAATAAGACCTTGAAGAAAGCTAAGTTGCATTATATCCCATTGTTAACTGTTAGTGACATTATGCCTTTGAGAAAAATGGCAGTTTATTACCTTCTGATTCTGCTCTATAATAAATATCAGAAATGTTTACAAGAAACCTTTTCCCAATAAACGATCTTACAAAAATCTAGCTATAAGAGCGGTAATACAGTAATACACAGTTGCTACTATGCAACATTTGTTGAAACAGAACTGAACATTAAAGGAGTTTTTCTCTGTACTCAGATGAGCTCAATAAAAATAAAATTCATTGGATTAAGGAAGCATCTCTAAAAGGTCTCTGTCTGGGGCACATGCATTCACAACAATGAAGAAAAGAATTGAGGGGAGGGCTTTCTTACTGCGTTTCATTGCACACATGACAGTACAGAGAAATGGCTTTCGGTTAAATGAGCAATGTTTTCTTGATTTTTTTTCCCAGCCTGCCAATACTGGCTAAAAGCTCCACTGGTTGTATGAATTTTCTTAGCAAAATAACACTGCATTATAGATGGTTTTAGTTCCTGACCACTGACTCATTCCTTAGCCCCTGCTGCCTTCAGTATCCACTACTCTACAGAATTGTATTCTTAAAAATTACCATATGTTCCTCTAGCCACTCATCCGTCTCCATCTTCCTGTGTAACAATCGATCTTGTTGATCACTTCCTGGTAGAATGCTCTCTTTAACACCTCTTCTTAGTACTCTGATACACTCTCACCTTTATACCAACTTACTACCAGGCTTCTGTTTCCCAGGGATAGCTATTTCCTGTGCTTCTGGCCTCTATTTTTCTGCTGCCCTCATAAGCTCTTCCTTGTGCAGTCATCATCTGTCCATCTTTGATTCCCAACATCATGTCTGCAACCCCTGACTCCTTGTTTCTAGCCTTGCTCTTTCTCCTGACATCCAGACCTTATTCTCAGTGTCCAGTGAGATGTATCATATCCACCAAGGTGGATCATGGAATCCTGATGCATCAGACACACCAGCTGATCATCACACCCTGGCTTTTAATTTGGTGATTTCTCCATTGCCTAACTTTCATTGCAGCCTCTGAACAGCAATTAGACCAGCACCCTGAACTCATCAGCTGCCAGATCCTTCTTTGTTTGAATCCTTCTGCTCATTCTCAGTTTTAGGAAGGGTCAGGATCTGATTTCCTTTACTTTCAAAGAGAAAGTTAGATCCATTTTTTTTTTCAGACCTAGTCTTATTTTTCTCCAAATGCTTTTATGATTGGGTCTAGGCTGATTCACTAAAACATGACTTCCATCGGGTGATTACAGTGATTGACACACTTAAATAGCTAATCACTAGCTGATAACAAAAGATACAGTGAGCAACTGGGGAACCACCAGAACAGTGTGCCCACCTTTGCAGTCTTTCGTCACTAGTCCTCTGCCACAAACTCAGAGAAGCCTCACAAAACTTTCTCTATGGTGATTTCAGTGCCACAGAAACTGGAAAAAAAAGATTGCCTTAAACCACAACCGAACTAAGATGTTCAAAGTCATTTCTTGTGTCGTCTGCATCCCTGCCTTGGTGTTGTTTTGTTTTGTTTGATACAAGGTCTCACCATGTAGCCCAGGATGTCCTGAATCTTGCTATGTGGTAGAGGCTGACCTTGAATTCAGAGATCTGGCTGCCTCTACCTCCTGAATGTGAGGGTTAAAGGCATGTGCTACCACACATGGCATCCTGCCTTCATTATGGTTTCCCTCTAAGCATTCTTCACCACAACTTACATTTCCTCATTCTAGCCATCTGTCAGGATTCAGTAATATTTATCCATGAGTCTACTTTAAAAGGACACTTTTTATGTATACTAACACCAAGTCTTGGGTCTCAATGGAAAAACATTGAAACAGATGGCTATAAGCTATTGTAAATAGGCAGTTTTTGTGACAATTTACCAGCCTGAGTAGTCATAGACCTTGTAAATAGGTAGCCTTGGCAGACAATACCAACTTAGATAAGGACAAGTGAGTCACAGGCAGAGTCATAGTGACTTGTCCCCTGAACCTTCACCCAGCTGATACCCTGTTCTGAAAAATATCTGTATTCTCCCTGAACACCCACGCTCCAGTGTCATCCCCTTCCCCACGTCCTGCCTTTTTGTGTTTATAACCCCTGTGTATTTTATATATAAATATATATATAAAAGGACACTTTCTGCTCCCAAGTCAGTGTTGCCTCATCATCTCTCTACATGTTTAGATACATCGTCTCTGCTATATGTTCTTCAAGAGCAAAACCTATTCAGGTTCTTATACCTTAAATAAGATACTCAAAGCAACACTTTACCCAGAAAATACACAATCAGTGATTTCTTTTCTTTCATTAAGAAGTTATATGACATTCCATTACATCAGATGAATTTACAAAGAAACCAATAAAATCTGCTCGGCCAGCAGGGATTACATATTTATTTTAGAATAGTTCATAACACAAATTAAAATTTAATCATAGGAAAATATTTTTCAGAATTTTTTTAAAAAATTATTTGTTTTAGGGTTGGAGAATTGGGTTCAAATACCCAGCACCTACATGGCAGCTCACATTTGTCTGTAACTACAGGTCTACAGGATCTGGCACCCTCTGCTGGTTTTTACAGGCACTTTCCACTCACAGTGCACTGACATACATGTAGGCAAAACAAGCACACACATAAAAATTAATTAATTAAAAAACAAAATTATGCTTTCAATATGTGACAATAGTAATGAATAATAGCTCATGAAATTGCGAGGGAGTGTAGGGGCATGGGAAAAGTTGGAGTGGGGAGATGGAGGGATGGAAATCATATAATTACAGTACTAATATTTGACATTCTCAATAATATTTTTAAAAAATAAAAATGTATTTTTCTTTTGAAATATTCAAAGTATGCATAAACAATTCTACTTTTTAAAAAAATAACTGAACAACTTGTAGCAGACTTTGTTTCTCAAAGATGGCAGCAGTCAGCACTCCTAACCCACGTGGTCCTCTGCACTGTAATCACCCTGTTCCTAGGAGCAGGAGATGGAATGATTTACAGCATGATTGACTCTGGTTCAGAATAGCACAACTGACTGCTCTGACCAGTGACTCCAGTTGTGGCACTGAACTGCTCTGACAGCTTTTGCCTTTTGACAGTTGGAAATGAGCCCTCATATAAAAGGCATGGCCAGTGAGATCATTCACGGAGAAAAGCCTAAGCCACGATGAGCGTCTAGGTAATAACATGCCACATAGGAAAAGAAAGCAAAGGCAAAAAAAGCTCTAGAGGCTTCAAACATCTGATTAAAGAATATTTGTAGAAGTGAGTCCTCCAACCTCAACCACTCCAGTCTATTCCATGCAAACCAGACACAAACTCCCACGCTAAGCACTGCCCAAATTATTCAATAGGAAACAGTCTTATTACTAAGTTTTGAAGTAATTTTCTGAACAGAAATAGATCTTGGAAACACTATTCACTATCTTGAATATTCAGAGCTGTATATAAACGAACACAAGAATTAAAAACAAGACAATGAAACAGTTGACTACAAACGACAAACTGCTATGCTTGTAATCTAAATGCCTTGAAGAACCCATCAGTGACTAGGTTATTAAATCTCTTTTAATTCTCTCCTTATTCAAATGTTAACTAATATAAAATGGATTAAGTGTCTTTAATAATTTCTAGGCCAAACTCAAAAACTTCTATTATTGAAAGTAAGTTACAAAATAAAGGAAGGTTAAATGGTTCAACAGGCAAAGGCACTAGCTAGCATCAAACATTGACCTCTACACCTGTGAACATGCCACACACACACACACACACACACTCAAGTACACACACACACACATACATATGCACACATGCACACACACATTAAAATGGAAATTAAATTATTAAAAAGAGAAAGCTACAAAGTAAGCTGAAAATTATTTTAAAAATGAACACCTAAACTCATAGTTTATAAACAAATAATGAGCAGCCAAAGTACATGGCTTGAAACTGAAAATGGACCCCCAGTCAGAGTTATTAAATTAACAGGCTGGCAAGCCAAGGACGGGTAAGATTCTGAACAGAGTCTTACCAACCTAAGACAGAAATACATTGCTTTTGATAATGAATATTCCATGAGAGGTAAGAAAGGCATTCTTGGCAGAATGACCTAAGACAGGCTCAGTCTTGTTTATGAAATAAAAAAGGAGGAGAGGCAGAGAGCCTTTGGGATTGCTTGGCAAGAATCTGACATGGGCCAAGGACAAGAAAATGGGCTGCTGGGCAGGAATCTGATATTAGACTAGAACAAAGAAGTAAGTTCAGGCAGGAATCTAAATCTTAGGCTACAACAAAGAAGTAATTTCAGACAGGAATCTAAATCTTTGGCTAGAACAAGGAAGTAGGCTTCAGATATGAAAATGACTTTGCACTAGGCTCAGATATTTTGGTTATCCTGATAAGCCCTTAGAAAACAGGGGAGTGTTAATGGAACTTTGTTTATTGCCTTGCTTTTTCCTCGACTATTTGCATCTATTGTATTGCTAGTTCCTCAACCTAGAACTAACCTTATACTTGCATGCAATTAAAATAGCATAAAAGCAAAAAGGAGAAAGGGGAATGGAATAGAAGGTTTCTAGGGAGGGGAAATGGGAAAAGGGGATGACATCTGAAATGTAAATAAATAAAAAATCCAAGAAAAGAATAAACAAATAATGATAAGTTTTCAAAAATGAATTGTGGCAATGTTTATTATTAGTTTAATTATGATATTCCCTAATACTTAAGTTCTGTATAACCATTTGAAATGATGATACAGTTACACCAGATAGAATGACTAATGCCAAAGGTCATTTATAAAAGTGTGACTAGCATAAGTTCCTTTGCATTATTCAAATATATATGTGTCCTCTCTATGTATGTGCATATACCCATATATATTCTTTTATTCAGAACATATATAGAATATACTTCAAAATGTGATTATACACACAAGCTAACTTTCTCCCCCCTTTTTTATTTATTTACTTCCATTCTCCAGACATTTTTACTTTTTTCTCTTTTAACTCTCTGCCTTTAGTTCCATGTTGACTTGACCCATCCACTGAGCTCTATTTTCAAATGGTTGAAATTTTCATTTCTAAGGATTCCAGATTGTTCTTTTTCAAATCTGCCTACATCTTTTTTTTTTAAGCTATTCATTGTTCCTTATTAGGTATAGCTTTTCTTTTATTGCTTTGGCCATAAGAAATGTACCCTCTGTACTTCATTCTTATTTTCCAAGCTTTTGTCTATGCTGGCCAGTGTGTGGATTTTATATATGAATACATTTTTATGCTGGGTATTTTCAACATGGAGTTTGTACGTTTCATTCCAAGCCTATCTTCAGGGAATACTTTTTAAGTGGAGAGAAGGGGAGGGGGCAGACAGACAGAGAGACAAAGACAGAGAGATTGTAAAAGTATTTTGAGAAGGTGCTTAGCTTATCTATTTTGATTTTTCAGCACTAACATTTTTGTTTAATAATCTTATACATGCATATAATGTTTTGATAAAATTCTTCCTTCCTTCCCTCCCCTCTAATTCTAATACCTCCCCTATTTTCCTTCCCAACTAAATGTGCATTTTTATTATTTGTTTATTTTATGTATATGACTGAGTTACCTGTACAGATGTAGTATGTTCATCTATGTGTGTCTGGTGCCTGTGGAGATCAGAAGAGAGCCTCAGATCCTTTGGAACTGGAAGATGGTTGTAAATCATTATCTGGGTTCTGGGAACTAAATGAAAGTCCTCGGTAAGAATATTTTAACAGCTGAGCCATATCTCCCTCCAGTCCCTGTGATTTTATTTAGATGCATTAAGTCTTGTTAGTGTTACCATATGTGCATGTGTGAAGGACTGCCTAATGGAGCATATGTGTAAGATTACTGGGTAGCCTCTCAGCAGCCACATCACTGAAGAAAACTAATTCTTCCACCCCATACAGTCATCAGTCGTCCATAGCTCCTCATTTAGGACAGTGACTTCATTAGTTCCTCCATGTCCATGCCAATATTATAGCTGGCTTGATCTTGTGACGGTCTTGTACATGCAATCACAGCTGCTAGGTTCATGTGCAATGGTTTTGTCAAGTCCTACAGTTCACGTTTCTCTTTTCAGACATCCTCTAACTCTGGATCTTCTCATCTTTCTAGTCCCTCTTCCATAATGTTACCTAAACTTGGGTGGGGTCTTAGGAAAGATAAGGATGAAACAAATTTCTCATTAAAAGTAGAACATTCCATAGTCTCTTATTCTTCCCATATTTTACAGTTTCAGGTCTGTATTAACTACAATTAGAAGCATTTTTGATGAAAGCTAAGAGATGCACTAATTCGTGAGTATGGATATAAGAACATGGGAGTCAGTTTATCATTATTTCTCTTTAGCAGAATAATAGTATAAGATTTTCCCTGAGTGCTTATAACCAAACCAGCCTTACCTTTTCCTGGCACCTGAGAAATTTCTCTGGAGTAAGCTAGATTGTACCTTATGTTTTTAGAATTTGATGCACTGTACATATAAATTCACACTCTTCACCCTTCTCTTATTATATGACTTATTATTGTCATTGTGTCTCAGGACAAAGCAAACTTAGTTGAAAGTTACTCAATAATTTCCCTTTAATTTGGATAAGATGTGCTTGTTGGCTTTATATTGAAGATGAGGCCATTTCAATAAAGGCCTGACTTCTGTCCAGGTTCCCACCCTCAACTCATACAAGCTCATAGCATCTGCCTAGGCTCTGGTTATAACAACATCACACTCTGAGCTCATCTATTTTTATCTGCATATCTTTGTTTTTCTATATTTATATGTTTTTCTCAAATCCATCTTTCTATTTTATTGATTATACTTAATTGTTTATAGAAGGAGGATTTTCATATTAACCCACTCTATTGATGGAACTTTGTGTCTTCATTAATGCTGTTATTATTTTGCTTTTGCAACTAATGGAACAACCTTCACTTATTAATAATTAGCTCTGTTAAATTGAGACTCTCAGCTTCAAATCTATGGATTGTTAAACAGCTGCATTTTATTTTAGATGCTAAAATGGCAAAGAGGACTAATTAAAGAAAATATCTCAAATCTTATTGCTAATTTGGAATATTTATTAATTGATTAATTTTTATGTATCTAGGAGTACAAGCAGACCCTTGTAGAGAAAGAAACAACTCAAAGCAGTTTGAAGTGGTGAAAGCATCCAGAAGTAAGACATCTAAGTACTGTTATTCTGATGAAAGTCGGGAGATTCTAACAAGGTATTATCAGTGCTAGAGTGACTGCTAACAAGAAGGACATTAGGGACCACTTTATTAGTTGCTAATAATCTTTAATAATTTAGTAATATGGTGCAGAGGAACCAGCACAACTTACTTACAGTACTAAGACCAGTGTTTTCAGCCTGCAGCCCTACACATCTGTCTCTGCATCTCCTAAGGCACTTATTTGAAGCTCTACCTTAAATAATCTCTATTGATGCTTCTTCACATTCAAGTTTGAGATTAAGTGGTTGCGTGTGGAAAAGCAAACATGTCATATCAAAATATGTCATATCAAAAGGATCTGAAATTCCATTTGAGACAAGGCAGAATGAAAACCAAGAATACCTTATATAAACCACAGGGTATCTATTGAGGTTTCTGCTTCTTAAGAAGGACATGGGCCTTTGCAGGGAATTTATTAGTAGAACGGTACACAGGAATAAAGGCAAAGTGAAATAAAGCAGACATAGTTAGGGAGGCAAGCAGGAAGATGGGGTGATCAGAATGTTGAGAGGGGAATCCTAAGGAAGTGAATATAAAATACCCATATGGAAACCTATGATAATAGAGATAGCTAAACCTAATTGAAAACATAATTGGAGGGATAGTGGAATACATGTATTATTTTAATACAAAGGGAGTGTTGGGAGCTAAGGGATTAAACAGGGCATAGAGTAGGAGATGGGGAGGGTCAAGAGAAAGGTTAATAGGTAGATTATCCAAAACTAAAAGACATATGTAAAAGTCTTAGAACTCAAATAGTAAAATAATTTTAAAATATAATTTAAAAAAAATAAAGAAATGGTTTGAACTGAGGTAGCCTCAGTGTAGATGGACAATACATTCCCTAAAGCCATGGTTTATGAAAAGGAAATCTCAGTGTCGGACATGAGATATCAACTTGTAAAGTATTCGTCAAGATATTCAAAGCAACCAGGCTACTGTACTTGCCCTTGTTTACCACTGTAACTACATAATCAGACCTGATTGCTGAAGACACCAAGCACTATGGCTGTAGGACTATGAAAAATCAATCTCAAAATGGCTAGGAACTTATTCCCTGTTGGTTAGCTTTAATAGTCTTCAGAGTAGCTGTGAAGGCTTCTGGGGGAAGAAAATCATAAATGGACATATCCAGAGCATGCTACACCACCAACCTGCCAGACCCAATGTTCCCTTTGCTGTACTAGTGGAGGATTGCTTATGACTAAATTTAAGGCCTGTTCCACAAGAGCCAATTTCATTCCTGATGCTCTAAGCCTGTTCAAAAGCCAGTGGCTGGGAAGTTCATAGACTCTAGGGTAGAGCCTGTTATTTTTATCTTGCTAAATGGTCACACTGCCTCATAAATATTTGTTCATATTCATAGCCTGGGGCTTCTCTCAACTCTCATCAGGGCATCCTATTTGAAGTAGGCGTCAGTCAATAGAGAGCCACATAACTGACCAAAGTGCCAATAATAACTGAATGCTCAGCCCCAAATGGGAAACTGTATCAACCCTCCACAGGATGTTGCTGATGTACTTGTGAAATCTCAGAAGGTGTGGTTACCTTTGCAAAATCAAGCAAGTCAAATTCTGTCTTCCATGAAGAAAGGGCTCTGGAGGCCCTGCCCTTTGCCAAGGAGCTACTGGCACTGATAGCTGCCAAAATAGGGAGGCGCATCCTTCTTTGAGATTGCCTCTGTAGGCAACCACTGTAGGTTGCCCATGCCTCAGTGGATGGCCTAACACTCATGCATACACAGGCAACACTAACCTGACCTAGTGGGTTACTAAAAAAAAGATATGAAATAAACATGAAGTATGGGGTAGGATGTGTTTGGGAGATTAGTGAGAATTTCAGGGTAGATGGGATGGATATTACCATTTTGCATTGTATTCATGTATGGAATTCTTCAAGAATACATTGAAAAATACATAAAACACTATTTAAACGAGTAGAGAGACTTACTGTGCACTGATCCAAAGTGACTCCCAGCAATGATTCTATATGTAGGAAAATCACATGTGTCTCATCGACTACTGACTGAGATACTATCATTTTTTATCAAGATTCAGTCATCAGTTTTCAACTCCTGACTTCAAAGCCACCTTGTAATAACTACTTCCCATGTAGATCTTCAAGATTTCATATTGTCCCATCTGTTTACTCTGTACTACTTTCCTTCATAAAACAGATGTAGAGTTGAGAATCCTTTATCCACCAGAATTGGTTTGAATTTTAAATGTTTCACGCACACATACTGGGCATGGTATATATCTTAGGGAAAAATTCCCAGTCAAAACATAAAATTCATTCGTGTTTAATATATACCTAATACATATAGCTAAAAGGTAATTTGATATAACATTTTAAATAATTTCTGTACATGAAAAGGTATTCTCATGATGTAAATTTTCTTCATTTATGATATCCTGTCAAATCAAAAAGTTTGTTCAGTTATTGATTTATTGTTGATTTACATGGTGGTAAAAGCCAGGAGGTGAAGGACTTCATCGACCATTGTATCCCAGGGACCTAGAAGACTCTGTGGCACCTTCTAGGGCTGAGCAAACACTTACTGAAAAGACAACTGAGAGCATTCAAAGAAAGCCTCTCTTCCTTCAGGTTGACTACAAGTTATGGAGGGATTCTACAAAGAATAGGGAGAAAACCTGAGAGATTAGAAAATGATGAAGCTTTAAGAACAAAGTGCAAACCAAACCAATATTGCGGGTTTGAAGTGGAAAAAAACTAAATTGCAAGGAGATGAACACTGGAATTGAAAGCAGTTTCCTGTGACAGAATGTCTCCTCTTCTTGCAGCTGTAGAGATACCCTGGAAATTACAGAGATCCCGGTAGGAAGTATGTCAAGGAATGGGGACCTGTCAGAGGGTGGTCATTGCAATTGGGTGTTATGTTACTGATCTTGCATAAAGACCAGAGGCTCTACCATTCATGTAAACTTGTTCTGAAAGAATGGTAATCGAAAATAAAGCTATTTCCTGGCAGACTTGTAAAGCTGTAGAGATATATAAATATTAAGACTTTATCTTCGTAAATATGTTTTCTTTTGCTGTTAGAAGAAAGGAAAGATCATTAAAAAGCAAGTAGACATGTAAAAATGTTTTCCCTTTCCTGGGTGATAGCTAAAACACTAGGAATGAAAGGCGTCTGGCAGAAACAGTTCAGCCTTAAGGAAATGAGGTAGAAAATGCTTGGTAGCCTTGGCTGCTGAGTGAAGTAGTAAAGCCATATAGAATCAGGTA
Organism: Grammomys surdaster; assembly: GCF_004785775.1. NCBI lineage: Eukaryota > Metazoa > Chordata > Mammalia > Rodentia > Muridae > Grammomys > Grammomys surdaster. The sequence goes on along the minus strand of NW_021604633.1, from coordinate 15,991,599 downwards.
CAAAAGAGAACAACAGACATTATTTCAGAAAATAACAATAAAGAGGAGAGTATAGTCAGTCTCAGAGAGAATTAAAAGGAGGAACAATTAAGACTGGAATTTAGGTCTTGAAATTACCCACGGTAGAATAAGTTCTTTTGTAGAAGAATAAATGTGAATTTCTTGGTTATCATTAGGCCTAAGATGTTACTTGGGACTGATTATATATTTGACTATGGTAAGGAAGGAGAGACAAGAGAGAGGAAGGAAGGGAGGGAGGGAGGGAAGGAGAGAAGAAGGGAGGGGAGAGAGAAGGAAAGAGAAGAGAAAGAGTTTAAACTGTTCTTTAAAATGCTAAATGGAATTACCCATGACCTATCAATTCTACTTCTAATATATACCCAAAAAATTGTAAACAGGAATTCAAGCATTTAAAGATGAAGGATTTGTCAGAACCACTGCCAACAATTAAAAATGCAAACAAGCCACAGTGTCCAATAACAGATGGTTCCTTTCATAATACAGACATGGAATAAAATATAATTTATTGTAAAGAGTGATAAAGGACTGACATCAACACAGAAAAATTTCAGAAGCATGCTAAGTGAAAGAAGTCAGTCATAAATGCCTTACAGTATATCATCCCTTTTATATGAAATACTCAGAACAGGTAAATCAGTACTGAAAGAAAGCTGGGTCATTGTTTTTTAGGATTAAGAGAACATCAGACTGGAAACTAATTTCCTATCAGACATGGTGTTTTCTTTGGAAGCAATGAAAACATTTTAAAACTAAGTACTTTTAGTGGTTGCAACAGTAGGGGTATAAAGGACAACAAGGCCAGGAAAGTTCTTGCCTGGTAAAACCATGATATTCTGAGAAAGGCCTGGCCACAACAGAGGGACCTGTCAGAGTCAGGAGCTCCCAGAATTTGAGTCTTCCCTTCCTGAATGATCAGAAATGGAAGAATAATGTGTGTGTATGGGAGGAGGGCACACATATGTGTGACATGTGACATGCCAAACAGTCATGGTAAGAAATTGGGAGGAATAGGTAGGTGGAGAGGCTTTACATCCCATAGAAGGAACGCTAGGATGGAGAGCCTCAGTTTTGTCCACCCTTTAATGGAGAACTGTCTATGTTTCTAAGCACTGAGTAACAGGAACTTTGCTACAGGGAAATGTATCTGGCAGGTACATGTACGATGATTGATTGGAAGTGGGTCAGGATCACAGTCCAAAGAGAGCAGTTAGAACCTGATTCTAATGTCTAGTCAAGGGGATATTGGAACCTGAATTGACATAATGACTGTTGAGTCCAGGAGGAAGGACAGATAAAACAAATTAATAGAAAAATAAGTGCAGTAGGTAAAGAGAGCATAAAAACTGTGATTTGGATCTGGAAAGCGGCTATATCAGTATTTAAAAGAGAGAGAGTACCAGAAGTGATTATGTAGAAGCTGGACATGGCATCGATGTGAATTCCATTTTACATGCATTACAGTTGAAATGCTGGGAGAGTGACCAGTAGAGATGCCCAGTAGATAGAAATGAAGCCCAAGGGAGGCAATTTAAAGTCCAAGAGACCTCCAAAACTCTGTGAGGGTAAAATGCAACTGAAGTCTGTGAGACAGACAGGCCAGAACCCGAAGCAAACACAGAACTGTCTGCCCACTAGCTGTGCCAAATTAACCTCAATTCCCTATGGCACGGTATCGAGACTATCAATCAAATCGACTTGTTTTAGATATGGCATATCTTGGTTTCTGCTAAATACTTAAAAGTATTCCATGATACCTTTAATTAAAAGGAAAGATGCTGACTACAAAGGCAAACATGATTCATTGTTCATGAGTTAATCATCCCTGAACCATGGTGAAGAAATACTGTGTACGTAAAACAAATACTGTGTTCCTCAAAGGAACAGCTTATTGAGCCATTGGAAAGAATTTTCAACGAAATTACAACAAAATATTTTGTTTGTTTAAAGTTATATCTCATAGGTTTGAATTTTAACTAAAATTGGCAGGTGAGTTCTTAAAGAATTGTAGCAAGATTAAGAAAGAACTCATAGACATTATTTATTACAAAACTGATAACCGTGGTACATGAATTTGGAAAACGTCTATAAGTAAAGCTTGCTGAATGATGAGTTGGGAGATTTAAATCTTTTACTGAAAAAAACTCATGGCTAACTGCACGTGTCATTATATTCTAATTCTTGACAGAGGCTTTATTATGAAAGGAAATCCCTCTTAATATTTTAAAGCATCAGCAATTTCCATTTGATGAATTTATCAGGGGCACACATCAGGTCTGGATCTAAGAAGCAAACTCGGGCAATGTCAGAGCCTGAGTTTTGACCCAAATGCTTCACTATACTCACTGATGACATGACAATAGGAAGCCAATGTGTAACTGTAGAAGACTCTGAAAATAAAGTATTGTAAAAGTGCCTTAACATCCCCTCTAAAATGGCTACCTAAATAATGAATAGTATCTAAATATTAATGATGTCTGAATATAAAGCACAACATTATCTCATCCTAATGGTACTTACAAAATAGTTAGCTAGGAATATATGTATTTTACATTTCCCTGTAACTAACATTCAGAAGGCAGAACTGCAAATTGGATCAGAAGAAAGAAAGGTAGATGGATGGATGGATGGATGGATGGATGGATGGATGGATGGATGATGATTTTATGAATGGATTGATGAACGGATAGGAAATCCTTCCCTAAGAATAGATACATGTATCACTTAGAGGGGTAACATATGACAGAGACTGCTCATTAGAAAATAATACTTTCTCATCTTCTCTAAGATAATCCTGGTTTTCTTTCTGGTGGCAATGTGCCAGTAAAAATTGCTTTTCCCAAACTCACTTGTTAGCAGAGGTAGCTAATGTGAAAAGACACTTGCTTCATTAACCATCTCCTGACTTTCTCCTTCAGCCTTCATCCAACTCAAGAGTGATGGATGGATCTCTGTGGCCTTATAAACTAGCAGAAAAAAGTTAGATTCTCCTGGGACCCAAAGTCATGCTCTAAGGATGATATGTCTGGAAGACAGGAGGTTCTGAGTTTACTCAGCATAAGTTAAGATGAGTTAACCTGTTACACATAGTTCAATTTATGCAAGAAAATATACTTCATGTCCAATTTTGCTTCCTTGTCATCTCACTATGCTATCCTAATCCTAAAATGCTGCTTACATTAATGTTCTAATGTTCACAATTCCTTTAAACCTCTCAACAGACACTAGAGCACAGAAGAGTACTAGCAGGTCGTTCCATAGTCTATGGCCTTTGACCCTCTGAGATACTTCCCCAATGTATTTCATTTCCTATTTTTTATCAGTAAATGCTAATGGCATGGTAATTGCTTTCATAGATTTCCAATGAGGAGTGAGATGCTTTGACAGCTGTCGACAAAGTGTCAAATACACTGTGGCAATGAAAGGTGAGGGGATTTAATAGCTCTTATTAAATCAGTAGGCTTAATTTGGCCTGATATCAAGCTGCTAAAAATAAGCATCAAATGAGGAGGTAGTGTTTATGCTTTCCTGTCACATCTTTGAAGCCTAGGGCTTCTTTTCACAGTTGACCCAAGCTTCTTTCAGTTGTGCTTGGAGAAGGTTCCCCTTTCAAAATAGTTTTGCTCTGAACTCACTCAATCTCAGTTTAATCTTAAAGTACCCATCTTTTTCAATATCCTTAATGGGATCCAGTTATTGTCATATAGGAAGACATTGGCTTAGTAAACTTGGGGAGATAACTAATTATGGTTGTCAACTTCAGTGAGTCTGGAATCAGCTAAAAAATATATGCTGATTGGTACCCCTATGAGGAATTTTCTTGATCAGATTATTTGAACCAAGAAGATGCACCTTAAGTTATTTGAATAAAAAAGAACCTGCTTACCTTCTGTGGCAGTTGATATAAAAGGAAATAGAAGAAAGAACCTTTGTTTTTTGCCTGTTCGCCTTCACTTTTGCTGATAAGTCCATCTACCTTACTGCTACAACATTATTTCTCTGATAGTAGTACCAGCTTCTTTGGGCTTCCAACACAAACTAAAGACCAGCATTTCTCTAGGAATTCTACAAGCTTTCACTGTTAAATTCATCTAAGATATCTTGCCTCACAGATTAAGCAACTCCTGATTCTTGTCTTCTCTAGTGCAAGACAGACTGTCATTGACCACTGGGACACACAATGCAACCATGCAAGACAATTTAATATATCATCTGTCTGTCTGTCTATCTATCTATCTATCTATCTATCTATCTATCTATCTATCTATTTATCCATCTATCTATCTACTATCTATCTATCTATCTATCTATCTATCTATCTACCATCTATCATCTATCTATCTTCATTCTGTTCTGTGGTAGCAGAGATTCTGAGATGTGTTCATAAAATCTACCTATCGAATACAGATACCCATCCTTTGATGTAGGGCCTGTGACTTGATTCTACCACAATAGAAAACTACTTCCTGGATTGCAGTTTGGTCCACTGTATCAGAATGTCTTTATAGACTAAGATATATGTAAAGGATACTATTTCTGGTCTAAAAATAAAAAAAAAAACATATTATAAACTGCCTACCATAAGATCACATGTTGAGAACCTGAGGACAGGCTCTGGTTCCTGATGGTGGTGGCATCTGATATATGCTTGTGAAAAGCCAGGATCCTTAATTATTTCTTTCTTCTCTTTCTTCTCTTCTCTCCCCTCCCCTCCTCCCCTCCCCTCCTCCCCTCCTCCCCTCCCTTCCTCCCTTCCTCCCCTCCTCC
>NW_021604633.1:15966052-15986414 GCF_004785775.1 Grammomys surdaster | reverse complement strand
TCCCTCCCTCCTTCCCTTCCTTCTTGCTTTCTTTCTTTCTTCCTTTCTCTTTTTCTTTCTTTCCTTCCTTCTTTCTTTCCTTCTTTCTTTTATTAATTTTATGTATATGTGTGTGTTACCCACATGCATGTCTATGCATCATGTACATCCAGAGCTCATAGAGAACAGAAGAGGGAGTCAGATTTCCTGGGGCTGGACTTATAGACAGTTGTGAGCCACCACGTTGGTGCTGAAAATCTTAACCACTAAGCTATCTTTCCAGCTCTAAACCTGAGTTTCTAGAAATATTGTACCAACACCCTGGCATCAGTGCTCTCCACAACTTCTTAAGATACCTTTTATCTATCCATTAACTCTGAAAGTTTATGGGTTACATGAACCAGAATCTGAGATTAGCTTTTAGATATTAGATTTTTCCTGCTGATGTCTTATTTCAAAATTTCCTCTGATTATATCTCAAACCAAAACTAAAGCCTACCCATTAATTCTAAGAAAGCAAAAAAAAAATCATTATTAAATATTTACTCTGGCCATTATATTATGTTTCCTATATATTATTATTCTATGAATGATTTAATCATGTACATGTCTAGTATTTTGAAAACTGTAATACAGGGTGATATCAAACAAGCATATTTAGTGAATTTGCATATCTATTTTTATAGACCTTGTATATACATTTATATCTGTTTATTTGTTTGATAAACCCAAATCAGGGAGAATTACATTAAGGGATTTGCTTTGTATTTGTTATACTATTCTACATTTGAAACCATTTTAAGAAGACTGTAACTGTCATTTTTACAAAAACACATGGATAAAAATTATTAGCTACTATAACTAACCTATAATATATACTGTAGTTTGTTTCACTTCATAACTTTTACTCTCTTATTTCATTTTCTTCTTGCAATACATTGTTCAGGACATCCATACCATCACTGAATAATATTGAGGTAAGATAACCAACCTTGTCTATTGCCTATCTTGGAAAGTATTAATAGTATCTTAAAAGCCTGAAGTGTTTTGTGATTTATAAAAACATTATGATTACATAGAATATTGCCATAAAATTTTGCCAATCTACTTTATCAAGATGAAGAACTTACCATAAATTCCTAGTTTTCTGAGAATTTCTTATTATGAATATATATTAAGCTTGGAGGCTTGTTTTTACATATCAGTTAAAATAAAGCATTTGGCTTGGCTCTTTATCCTGTTCTGATAAGTTACATAAATTTTAATTAATTTTTAAAGTTAGAATTGGTTTCACTGTGACATTTTTCTTCACAGGTATCATCACACTTTGTTTTCATTAGCCCCTCTTCTCTTAATTCCTCTCTCCAGCTCTCCCTCTATATCCTGCTCTTAGCTCTGCCTCACACTCCAAATATTGCTCTCTTCTGCTTTTATGTCATGTATATTCTAGTAACCTCTCTTCTTTTGCCTTCCCTCCTCCCTTTCGATATCTTCCAACCTGTCATAGTCTCTGGCATTCTTTCAAATTCTACATACATATTTATAGATAAATTTAAATCTAGATTACATAGATGAGAAAACATTTCATTATGTGTCTTCCTGAGCCTTAATTGTTTCACTCAACATGATCTCCAGTTTTGTCAGTTTTCTTATAGAAGTCACAACTTTATTCTTCTTTCCAGATGAATAATGCACTGACTTTATTCCTTTTCCTACTTACCTTTTTTTATGTTGATTTTCTAAAAATTTTTGAAACTATAATTCAATTAAAACACTTGCCTCTTCCCTTTCCTCCATCCAACTCCCCCATATGTCCCTCTCTGCTTTCATTCAAATCCTTGGCTTCTTTTTACACTAACTGTTATTGTACATATACATGTACTTGTATATACATATGTTCCTAAATATAGCCTATTCAGTCCATATAATGTATGTACTACATACATATTTTTAAGATTGACATTGACTTTTGAAATTAAATATCTTTGCATTTCTTTGATAATTCCCCAGTTAATAATGATATATTATATCAACATATATGCATGTATATTTGGTTTTAATCTGTTACTGTCTTGATAAGTATTTCATGTCTATGTACATTGGACTGTTCCCATGTGATTCTGATTACTTATAGTATCTTTGGACAAGTTTGATACTAAGCATTTAACCTTACCTAAGTTAGGAAGTATTTCACAACTTCTATTTTGCTTGCCTAAACAGTCATCTTTAAGAGATAAACATTTTATTTAATAGTCCCAAAATCTCAGTGATTCTCTCATTCATTTTTTAAGTTAGATCAAGATACCGAATCAGCACCTTGTAGAAATGATGTAGAAATAGGAGTTATGAAAGCCAACAGAGAGTAAATCAATCAATCCATGTTACCATTAGAAACATAATGGTGTGATCAGAAACAGAAACAGATGTTCTCAAAGAGATCTTTGTACAATGAAGAATATTGGTTATATAATGACTAGGTTTCTAAATAAAAATATGTTCAAAATCATCTTGATTTGTAACAATGTACAAGATAGTGCTGTAGCTACTCTTGGGAGGGAGTAGTTCAAGGCTTTGAAAACCACCACCCAAATTATTAATGATATCAAATTGATTTTATAATTTCTAAAGAATATTTCAGCGTAACTACATTTGCTAAATATGAGTACTGGGAAAAATCAACAATTTAATGTGTTAATAACAATTGGCAGGTTGCTGAATAAGAAAAATTAAGCCCAACTTACTTTGGATTGGATAATTTTACTTAGGATTCTCACAGCATCCTAACAGCTCAAATGCTTTTTCATATGCTATTATCGTACCTATTAGCCAGTGCAAGTTTTCATTGCAAGGTGTAAACTGTAAACTACCCTCTAATATTTATAGCTCTCTCGGCTTAACTGCTAAAAGAGCCTATCCTAACCATATTGGTCTGTGGTAAATTCAGTATCAAGGAGAGCTGGTTCTTGAAGAAGCACCTCTAGCTGTCCCTATGAAAAGTGAGGTGACACCATGAAATACCACTGCATAGTGAGCTGTTCATTAGACTATTAACTCGTCTGACCTCCTTTGTCAAGATTCTGTTTTCCAAATGTCAATTTCTATCCACATGGCTTCTTTTCACTTGGTTTTGGTAGATTGAGAAGAAATTGCCTTTCTCAAAGAAAGAAACTAAGACAATCTGGAAAATAAAACTCAGAATCTCCTGGGGAAGGGGGCTAGAATACTAGGATGAGTCACCTTTAAGGTGGTTAATCAGTATGGGAAGTTAGTGAGACTCTTCACCGTGTCTAACACTGCCCCTATTTTATACTTGGGTACTTAGCACTGTTCACTCTGACGCCACAGCATACACCAAATCCAAGAAAAGTTGCTTAGCCCAGATAAAACCACTTCTATCTGACAAAAAGTCAGTAAATATTTTGTAGTTAAGGGCAGAAATTAGTAGCTGTTTTTACATATGATACAGTCATTATTTCTGCCAGAAATAACCATTGATAACTAAGAGATCAAGGTAGAAATATAGGTCTTTAGTAGCAAAAAAAAAAAAAAACCCAGAAGACATTTAATGGTGGGAGGATTTAGAGATGTTTGCTAGAAGGATAGTTTAAAATGAACTGTAGAATCTCTTATTCATATAGCCCTATTAGCAAAGATAACCATGAGCTGGCTTACAATCCTCTACCATGTAACCACCCCACTAGTCACATTAAAAGACAGAGACTGATAAATGTTTTCTTGAAAAATGTTTTAGTAAACAAAAGTAATCATGTTTATATCTCAACATAAAGGCAGGTAATAACTTAAATTCATCCCATTGTGTTTTTGTTATCTACTAAGAAACGGCATATGTACTTGTTATGAACTGATTAGTCTGAGTCTTCAGAGAGTGTTCCTCGAGTAATTAAAAGTGCCAACGTGGACAAATACAAAAAGACTGTAAAAGTCCCAGGTAATTTTTTTTGTAAGTTTTCACTTGTATATTATTGCAGACATTTTAATCCCGATAGTTCTTTCATGAGAAGGAAGTGGTTCCATTCTGGGAAAAATAAATGGCTGTTAGAAATGTGAAGTAAAAAAGGATAGAATATATACAAAATTCATTTGAAATTAAATATGAACTGATAAATATGAATAAAAGAGAGGAGAGGGGAATCAAAGATAATGTCCAAGTTTCTAACATGATAGTGCTATCCAGTGAAAAAAGAAACCTAGAATGTGAAGTATTTAAAATACAGAATCAAAGCTCACAGGAAGTGTTTGAGATGAAGAAATGTTTGACAGTTATGAGAATATAGGGAACAAAAGAATTATAAGATTTGGATAAGTCAATCTAGGAGACTGTTTAGAATAAGAAAACAAACTGAGGGTGCAATCCTACTGGGAGGCACAGAAGGAAACTACAAAGACACAATTGAAAATACAGGGAACTCAGAGCAGAGTCTCCCAAGGGAACACTTACTTGGCTGGCCACAGTGCACATCCGCAGCATCTGGCACACTCAAGGGACACAGAAGCTAGGTATTTGTTAAATAAATGAACAAACAAATCCAAAACAGTCATGTTAAAACCCAAGACATAGACCGCTTCAAGTAAAAGAACCACAGGAGACTTAAGGCCGGTTTACTGGATTTGGCTATTATAAAGTCACTGAAGCCCTAATAAGAAGTAGCTTCTTTCTAGTTTTGGTGGCAGAACCTCGTATGGAATACACTGGAAAGTAAATGGATAATGACGCAGCACAGATACTAAAGAATTGATTTCTAATTCAAAGATTGTGCCAGATAGGAGCAGAAATCATTAGTAGTTAAAACAAAGGAGGGGACATTATGCAAGACATTCGTGGATTGATCGTTTGTTTTGTTTCTAAGTTGGGAGAGGTGTCAGCATGTTTATTTGTTGGGACAGCGGTCCATGGAAGGAAGAACTGAAGAGAAAAAAGTAAAACTTATGTGATGTGATACAGATTGGTCACAGGGACATAGAGAAGATGGGGGTTTGAAGCAAGGACAGAGGAGAAACAATGTAAAATCCAGGGAGCAACCTCTCTCCCTGTAGAGTGACTAAATGTGGAAAGGCCTAAAGAGGCAAGCTTTAAGGGTACTCTGATTCAAATTTCATAGTGAAGAAGATATGGTACCTCTGCTTAGAAGGCGACCAGACAAGGCAGGAATTCTCAGGACACTGGTAGGGATTTGAAGAAAACTGTGGAACCAGATTTGGGGGTTTAACATGGATAAGTGGAAAGGAGATTTGCTGAAGGGGAGGTGATAAATTTCAGTTGATTACAGCAATCTGCTCAGTGGTTGGGTTTTCTCCAGTGGCATTCAGAGATCTTAATATAGAATCCCGAGGGTGAATGATGGGCTTAACTCAGGACTAGAAGTTGGCAGAATAGTCCAGAATCAAGGAGTTGAGAGCGCTGGGATCCACACACTTGGGAGCTAGGCTGTCTGGACAATCTGAGCAACAATGGTTAAGTAATATGAGAGCCTCCAGAGCAAGAGACCATGGCCCCAAATCAGAGACAGTACATTTTGTTGGATGTGATGCTTCCCTATTGAGATGGGATTCTGAGGTGCTGAACATCCATCCTAGCATGGATGTTACCTGAAGGACTCAGAAGCAGCAAGACCTGGAGGGTGGATAGAAGTCATACCGTAGGATATTCAGGGCACACAGTAAAAATGCTAAATAAACAAAATGAATAAATTGAAACAAAAAGTAAAAGGGGAATATGACTTCTTACTCCTAGGTATAGAAGAGGATGAGGTTTATTGTAAAAATGAGAGAGAGCAAAGCCAAAGACATCTAGAAATGTCCAGACTGAACAAGGCCATGGTGGTGTGGTGTGTGTGTGTGTGTGTGTGTGTGTGTGTGTGTGTGTGTGCCTGGGGTTACACGAGAGGAAGAGGAAGGAAGCAAGAGAGTCCAGTGATGTGCCGAGAGACCAAGAGACCAGCACAGTCAAAACTTATATAGTAAAGTGAAGCTGGGGAAAAGGTCCCAGCCCAGTAACTGGGGCCTGAGATTTTAGGGTAGGGAGCAGAGTTTGGCAGCCAAGATGACCCCGTAACAGGTAGTGACTGAGGGAGACTGGCAGCCAGAGTGTGCTTTGGTATGTTAAAAAGGCACATCAGATAATCCTATTAAAAATGGGGTACAGAGCTAAAAAAAGAATTCTCAACTGAGGAAAACCAGCTGGCTGAGAAGCACCTAAGGAAATGTTCAACATCTTTAGTCATCAGGGAAATGCAAATCAAAACAATCCTGAGATTCCACTGCACTCCAATTAGAATCTAAGATCAAAAACTCAGGTGACAGCAGATACTGGTGAAGATGTGGAGAAAGAAGAACACTTCTCCATTGTTGGTGGGATCACAAGCTGGTACAACCACTCTGGAAATCAGTCTGGCAATTCCTCAGAAAATTGGACATAGTACTACCTGAGGACCCAGCTATGCCACTCCTGAGCATATACTCAGAAGGTGCGGCAACATATAACAAGGACACATGGTCCATTATGCTAACCTTATTTAAAATAGCTAGAAGCTGGAAATAACCCAGATGTCCTTAAACAGAGGAATGGATACAAAAAAAAAAAAATGTGGTACATTTACACAATGGAGTATTACTCAGTTATTAAAAACAATGAATTCATGAAATTCTTAGGCAAATTCTTGGTGGAACTAGAAAATATCATCCTGAGTGAGGTAACCCAGCCACAGAAGAACATACATGGTATGCACTCACTGATAAGCTGATATTAGCCTAAAAGCTAGGAATACCCAAGATACAATTCACAGACCACATGAAGCTCAAGAAGAAGGAAGACCAAAGTTTGAGTGCTTCAGTCCTTCTTAGAAGGGGGAACAAAATACTTACGGGAGGAAACACAGAGACAAAGTGTGGAGCAGAGACTGAAGGAAAGACCATCCAGAGCCTGACCCACCTGGAGATCCATCCCATACACAGACAGCAAACCCAGACACTATTGTGGATACCAAGAAGTGCTTGCTGATAGGAGCCTGATAAACACAGATGTGGATAATCACTGCCAATCATTGGACGGAACACAGGGTCCCCAATGGACCCCAATGGAGGAGTTAGAGAAAGGACTGAAGGAGCTGAAGGGGTTTGCAACCCCATAGGAAGAACAACAATATCAACCAACCAGACCCCCTACAGATTCCCAGGAACTAAATCACCAACCAAAGAGTACACATGGAGGGTCCCATGACTCAAGCCACATATGTAGCAGAGGATGGCCTTGTCAGACATCAATGGGAGGAGAGGCCCTTGGTCCTGGGAAGGCTCAATGCCCCATGTAGGGGAATGCCAAGGCAGGGAAGTGGGAGTCGGTGGGTGAGTGGGGAAGCATACTCATAGAAACAGGGGGAGGGAGGATGGGACAGGGGGGTTCAGGAGAGGAAACCAGGAAAGGAGATAACATTTGAAATGTAAATAAATAAATATATCCAATAAAACAAACAAACAAACAAACAAAAAATAGTTTAAAAAAAAAAGCACCTCAGTTAGCCATTTGTCCTGAGTCTGAGATCTAACAAACAAGACAGCCTGAAGCTGCAGGTGACTTGAATCAAGGGAACAACTGACTGTGTGAGGCCACATCTCATATTCCTGCCACCTGTTCTAATACGATTCCTGCCGTGGCCAGAACACATTGATTTACTGAGGTCAAACTAGGGGAAAGATGCAGCTCAGAAGTTAAAACTAAAGGTTCAAATGAAGTAATTTCAGACAGGAATCTAAATTTTAGGCTAGAACAAGCAAGTAGGCTTCAGATATGAAAATGACTTTGGGCTAGGACAGGGAAGTTGGTTCAGATATTTTGGTAATCCTGATAAGCCTTAGAAGCAGTGACCATGGGAGTGTTCATGGAATTTTGTTTATTGCCTTGCTTATATTTTGACTATTTGTGTTTATTGTCTTGCTTGTTCCTTGACTATTTGCACCTATTATATTGCTAGTTCTTCAACCTAGAACTGACCTGAATACTTGCATGTAATTCAAATGGTATAAAAGCAAAGAGGAAGGGGGATAGGATGGGGGTTCTAGGGAGAAGAAATGGGGAAATGAGATGACATATGAAATGTAAATAAATAAAATATCCAATACAAAAATAAAATGAAATAAAATTAAAGGTTCAAAAGTGAATGCAACAAATACTGTACTAGGCCTGGGGAGCACAGCAAGGATAGTAATAAACACAGAAGGTCCACATTTTTCTTAGAAACAGGTATCATGTAACATTGGTTATCATCTACATGCCTTATGATTCAATGATGAGTGTATAGTTAGGATTTTACTGTGTGAACAGACACTATGATCAAGGCAACTCTTATAAGGACAACATTTAGTCGGGGCTGGCTTACGGGTTCAAAGGTTTAGTCCATTTTCATCAAGGCTAGAGCATGGCAGAGTCTAGGCAGGCATGGTGCAGGGAAAGTTGAGAGTTCTACATCATCATCTGAAGGCTACTAGGAGAAGACTGGCTCCAACATGGTTAGGAGGAGGGTCTCATTGCCCACCCCTACATACTTCCTCCAGCAAGGCCACACATACTCCATGAAGGCCAGACTTTTTAATAGTGCATTCTTTAGGCCAAGCATATTCAAACCACCACATTCCACTCCCTGGTCCCCATAGGCTTATCCAAACACGAGTCTATGAGAGTCATACTTAAACATAGAATAATGCAAGGTACATTTAGTCCAACTTCAAAAGCCCCCATAGTCTATCACAGTCTCAACAATGTTAAAAAGTCCAAAATTCAAAGTCTCTTTGGAGATTCTTCCAATCACTTAATTGTAATCCCCAAAGCAACACAGGAAACCTGCCAGGCAAACTCCATACTCTACATCTCCAAGTCTGTTGTCAAAGTGGTCATCAGATCTCCCAACTCCTTTCCATCTTTGTTGACTACAACAAACTTCTTTTTTCCTGGGCTGGCTCTACTCCCTGTTAGCAGCTTTCCTTAGCGGATAACCTAGAGCTCTGGCATCTTGAACATCTTGGGGTTTTCAAAGCAACTTCAGTGTTAGAGCTTCTTATTCCAATGTCTGGGATCGCTCCTCCATAGGGTTTAGATCACATCTCCAGCTCTGCCCTCTCTAGTACTCTAGGTTCTGATTGACTCTACTCCTCTGCTGCCTCTGTTCTTGATGATCATCCTATGATACTGGCATCTCCAATACACTGGGGACTTCCACTGTAACTAGGCTTCACTGAGAACCTCTCATAGGCTCTCTTCATGGTGCCAAGCCACAGCTTCTTTGCATGACCCCTTCAGTCCTGGGCTGTCAACTGCAACTGAGGCTGCACCTTCACCGATGGCCTTCCATGGCCTCTCAACAGTGCCAAGCCTCAGCTGCTCTCCACGATCCTTTTGTACCTTCAAAACCATCACTACCTGGGAGATTCTTATATATTACCAAGTCCAGCTGCAGCATGAGGTACAACCTTGGCTATCTCTGGAACACAGCTTGTTTGTGATCTCAGAAGACACTTCCCAGATTTCACCTAAGTGATGCTGGTCTCTTCTTAATCACCGCTTACTTCTTAGCTCAAGCTCACCAGCATCAATTGTCCCACTAGTCCTTTCTACTTTTGACTCTAAATACAGAGCCACATGGCTAAAGATACCGAGTTCTGCTGCTTGCTGGAGCTCGAGCATGGCCTCCCTTTTCTATTACATTATCACCAGCTTTCTGTTTTCCAACTCCTTAACTGCCTAAGCTTGGCTGTCTTGAAACTTGCTCTGTAGCTTGACCTTGAACTTAGAGATCATCTGGCTCTATCTCCTGAATGCTGGGATCAATCATGTGTATCACCACGCCTGGATTTAAGCTTTCTCTACTTGGAACTTGCTCTATATTAGGCTGGCCTTGAACTCAGAAATTTGTTTGCCTGTCTCCTGAGATTAAAGGTGTGCACCACCAAGCTTAGACCTAAACTTAACTGGGTAGGATATTGCCCCAAAGGCACCACTCCCTTAATCTGTTTATCTCCTTGAACATAGGATTTAGCTCCATTTTACTTGCTACTATACCTTTATTACTTGAACCATACTTTTTATATTTTTCCTTTCTAAGCTTGATATCCTTGTTCAAAATGTTCTTCATGAGATTTAGCTGGAGAACAAAGTCTCTGCTGGGGTTTATCAAGACTTCCTTTGTCAGTGCAATTAATATAAGTATCTTTACCTTAGCTTTGGGTAGACTCTTCAGACAGGGCAAAAAGAAGTCACATTCTTCACCAAAATATCACAAGAACAGTCTCTTGGCTGCATATTACAATTATTTCCTCTGAAACCTCTAGAGCTGCCACAGTTCAAATCAACCTCAGAAATGAAATTGTCCATATTCCTACTAAGATGGCCCATTAAGCCCCACTTAAAGCATTTCATTGCATTCCAAATCCAAAGTCCTAAAATCCACATTCTTCCAAACAAAAGCTTTGTCAGGCCTATCACAGCAATAACCCAATCCCTAATACCAAACTTGTGACTTAATTAGGGTTTTAGTGCTGTGAATGGACACCATGACCAGGCAACTCTTAACTGAGGTTGGTTGACAGATTCAGAGGTTCAGTGTATTATCATCAAGGTGGGAGCAGGGCAGCTCCCACCTAGAGCTCCATCTGAAGGCTGCTAGGAGAAGACTGGCTCCTACATGGTTAGGAGGAGGTCTCATTGTCCACTCCCACAGTGACACACTTCCTCCAACAAAGCCACACCTATTGCAAGAAGGCCACACCTCCTAATAGTGCCAGTCCCTGAGCCAAGCATATTCAAAATACCACAAGGAGTTCCCATAAAACAAATAGGAAGGTAAAATGTCATATCTATGATTTCACCAGAAAACATTTTAAGGTGATAAGAAGGGTTTCTTTTATTAATTTGAAATGTAATTACTTACATAAAATACAGCCAACTGCATGGCAGGTAATTGATAGAGAATGCTTTTTAAAATGTGCATTTTAAAAGTTGGAGATATTTTTGTGAATGATGTAACTGGGCTCTGACTTTAAATAACTTATTGAATGTAAAAACTTGTGCAGATAGATAGATAGATAGATAATTTTTTTCTATTGGTAATTAATCGCAAACCATAAGGTAAAGGTATTTTGAGTCTAGGCTACTTATAAAATAACAATTTTATGTTTTAGTAGAGTATACTTTAGAGTATAAGATGCTTTCTTCTGTTTGCATGCCTTTAAAAGAATAATCAAGGAAGGAGAATGACATTTGCATATCACATGACCTTGGTCTCTGATTTTTCTAGAGAACAAAGGGCTGTAAGTGAGAAGAATCTGCTAATTCTGGCCAAATCACAAACAATCGAGAATTCATCACACACTATCCTGCAGATCTGAATTATTGCACTCTTTTATGTAGTTATGCTGTAAATCACCACCCACTATTTATGGCATTTCTGTGCTTCTAGCCAAAATATCAAGTAAATCAAATTGGAGATGAAATATTTTTGGCTTAAACCAATCCAATATGTTCTTGCTCCTGACAGCTGTAAAACTCAAGAGTTATTTTACATCTCCATGTTTGAAGTCCAAAAAAAAAAAAAATCACTATTTTGGATGACCCTGTTCAGTACAACTAGAATCCTGGAAATCTCAGGATGGTTGGGAAATTAGCTTAGGTGGGAGGTGGGGCAGGAGGGAGCAGCTCCTGTTACTGAGTAAAACCACAGGAGAATCACTGTACAGCACATTAACTAGAAGCCAAATGCGAGAGATAACAAAAGGTGGAAACTTATAAAAGGTTCTCAAAGTGGAATTGGGCCTGCCTGTTAACAGGAGTTCAAATACAAAGATACATTGTGTTGTACTCTACAAAGTCAGTGAAAGGATAAAGAGTCAAGCCCCCAGTTGAGCCTGGTAATTATTCTAACAAAACATTCATGAAGAAAGCAATTGCTCTTCTTCAAGCCTGTTGTAACAATTGCTGAAGAGAACAGACCAGACAGAAGACTAAAGGGTTGAGCTAAAACAAGGATAGAAACAATAAAGGAACTGTTCACCCCAACGGGGGAATATTGTCATAATTGTCTGAGGTTCATAAGCAAAAATAACTACTTCAGTCTTATTATCAGGAAATAATTTAATTCAGCCACAGGGTAGTTCATAAACATACAATGAATCAATTTAACATTTGGAAAATAAGGCACAATTAAGTCTTCACTCTACCATTAGTTGCCCAGGAATGATATTGAATGTGTCTCTTCTTCTGGACTATAATGTATGGACAGTCAGTACCCATGTAACTGTTTCTGTAGGCTTAACAGGATTTGTTAGCAGTTATACATATGCCTGAAAATAGCAAAGAACTCTGCTTGCCTTTAGCCAGCCTGTTCTTCCAGAATAGATAGAATTCAAATGTGAATGTTTAGTCACAAATTCTGATGATGTATCTTTGTCCTTCATGACTCTGGAGTGACAGCAACGATTATAACACTGAGTGCTTTCGAAGGAATGGCCTTCTGTCTTCCTTTCAGCTTTGCCTCGTCCATATCAAAGTTACAAATGTATTATAACTACTTTTATGAAATAATACTAAGAAAATGATCTCACATTTTGTCCAATTCTTTACCTTCCCTATATCTTATGTCATTGCTAAAGACTAGCTTAGTGTACTGATAAAATATGTGGATGTGGCAGCAGACAGGCACCACTGGAAACTTCTAAACCCTCTTAAGCTTCCAGATTGCTCAGCTTATTTTTCAGTGAATAAATTGAACAACGCTTGGTAATCTTTGGAAATGCTAAGTACTCCATTCACGTTGGTCATTTTAATATTACACTTTCTCTATGCAAATAGCTTGCTTACTCAGTGGAACTGTCTACACTAATAAAGACAGAATTTTATTTTTAAACCATAAAAAGCTAGTAGAACCAAGGGCCAGCTAAATGGTGACCATGACAGAAAACCACAACTAGTTAAAATGCAAAGGGAAAGTGATTGTGTGGTATACAGTCCTGATTGATAGACATACAGCACAATTCTTGTCCCTAAGGCTCAAAGAACATCTCAGAAGATTGGGTAGAAAGACTGTAAAACTCAATAGACCAGGAAATCTATTGTGAGAAGTATCTTCTAGAAATGACAAAGTAGCTTCATGTATAATGAATGTATAATAATTGACACTATAATACCTGTAATTCCTTGTATTCCGATATACATCTAGATTTACTCATAACCACCTTACTTCTTAAAATTGTTGGAATTTTTTTGTAATTAATAGAAAAAACTGAAAAGATTTCACTTTGAGTAGACAGCAAATGCTAGTGACCGTCATCATCAACAATAAGAAGTAAAGGGAATAAAAGAACTAATCCTGTCTCTCCTTGGGTAAACCAGATGTACTGTACACATTCTGGCAGTACATATGAAGACTTGATTTGAGGAATCACAGGACACTAAACTCTATTTTTAGAGGTGGCAACTCCCGAGAAAAGAAATCTGAACATGTTGACCATGATCTGATTCTATAGAGAGCAGTGCAGCCCTTTATTGTGCCTGGGAGTGATCAGTATGACCATCGATTTTCATTTGACAAGCGAAGAATGGAAACACTGCTGTTAAGGACACCAGAGTAACAATTTAACTCCAACAGTATTGATTGTATTGTGACCATGTGGAAAAGCTCTAGGCTTAATGGTGGAGAATGGAAGAAGAGAGGATAAAGATAAGGAAGAAAGTGAGACAAGCACCTCACCTCACCTCACACTAATGGGCTGAGGATGTCTGAATGAGGGTGAGATTAAAGGGAACTAAAGGGCTGTAATAAAAGTGAAAATCCAGAGGTTAAGAGGACAGATATGTGAAGAAGGTCTGGTTTCAACTTTGTAGAGTGAGGCGGATTTAGTAAGAAGACTTACTTGTGCTGGCACACACACAAAATTAATAGGATTTTAGTAGGCATGAAAGATGCCAGAATGAATGACAGGATAAAAAATCTTCAGAATAACTGGAAAAGAGGTGTGAGCAACAGTCAGGGAAACTGAGTAGTGGGGCATAGGGATGACCAAACATTTAAGGGTTTTGAGTAATATAAAGAATAACAGCAGCGATCTCAAGAATAGCATTAGGAGTATACTGATGGCCAACACTTATTTGCCCAGAGCAGGCACCCACTAGGCACTTCATGCTATCTACAGTATGTGAGACAAACATGGTCACTCTTCAAGGTAAGTGTCATCTGTTTTCTCTTGTCAGACAAGTTAGGGATATCACCACTTGCACTGTTAAATAACAGTAACATACAAAATTAGAATTTCAATGGATTTAACTCCAAAGATTCCTGTACTTCACTCATATGAGTATGTTCTCACTCATCTGAATACCACTATGAAACCATATAATCCATCTTTTCTGCATATGTACAACTCATTGTCTACTTTTTTCTATCTTTTGTAGCAGATACCATAATATATTCCAAATTTAGTATATATTGCACATGTGATTAAGAGTTTATAGGGTAGACCTAAACTATAATATATGATATGAAATGTAAATAAAATATTCCAATAAAAATTATAAAAAAAAGAAAAACCTATAATATATGACATAATGTCAGATGAGAAAGCAAAGTCTTGTCTATAAAGCCCTCCCTATAATGAAAAGGAAGTAGATTATGCCTCAGCTCCATTTTCATCTAACTACCAACTAAGATAGTCAGAGGGTATCAATGCTACTAGCATAAAAAGAGTGGACCCAAGGAATGTTCAGACAAGCAAATTGAGTTTGGGCTCATTCTTTACTGTCATGCATCTCAAATCATAGGAATGAAAAATTTGGCATAATCCAGAAAACTTTGAAGTAAGGAGAAGGCAACCACGTAAACTTATCAAAGAAATCTCTGTTCAGAGCTATGCCTCAAACATCAAGTCTACCTTCACTGGAATATGACCTCGTTTCTAGAATAAATTTTTAATTTATATTTATTTATGTATATGTATAGAAGTGTGTGTGTGTGTGTGCACTCATGCATTTGTGTGTGTAAGCATGCATGTGCGAGTGCAACTTATGTGTTAGTACTTGAGATCAGAAGAGTATATTCCATCCCTTGGAGCTGGAGATACAAATGGCTGTGAGCTGTCTAATGTAGGTGCTAAACAAATCAACAAACAAACAAACAAACAAATGGAAAAACCAAAAACACCTCAAGTCATCTGCAAGAGCAATGGTACTCTTAATCACAAAGGCACCACTCCAGCCTGTCGTAACTATAATATGCCAGTACATTTTCTATAACAAAAGTATGCTAAAAAAGTATGCTAACTACAAATTGAAAGAGTCTTTTTAATAACTAGTAAGGATGAGATGGCTCATAAGCTATACAGTTTGAAATTCTGGTCTTTGGAGCACAGTTAGGGATGCCAGGTTGAATTATGATGGGGATTTTGAGGTGTTATCCCTCTGGGACAGAAGTCATGTATGTGTGTAATCATTCCCCTCCAAGCAAGGAAGATGGCTGCAAGTCACTGTCACTCCAACTAATGGAATAAACTACCACCAGCCTAATGCAAAATCCTGCCCAAAGCTTTGGGTTCTACAGCTGGGACACAGCTACCTCAAGGCAATATTGCTCACAAGCCAACTAAAGCCTAAATGAATGTTTGGTTTTCATTTTTAAGGTCAATACAATTTCCACCGACCAACAGAAATAAAAGACTTAGCTCGATCTATTTCCTTTTCATTCCTTTACAATTTGTACATACTTTGTTATCTTAATAAATCTTCACTAATTATCAATTGTATTTCTAATGGAGTGAAAGACACAGTTTGTATGTATGGCAATATGTCTAAATAAAATGCTTTTTGTAAAAAATGTTGAAAAGGAGAACAGAGAGTTATAAGAGATATTTTTGAGCCTTTATTTTATATCCTTTATTCATGGTCCTGGAAATGAGAGCATTATAAAACAAAAATAATTATGAAGACATGCCATTTAACACTCAGCTATAGTCTGAAAGGATTACCATCTTTAGGATTAAACATTTCCAACAGTGCATACAAGGGATATAGGAAGGAAACACTGTTCAGGAGCTATATAGCAG
Organism: Grammomys surdaster; assembly: GCF_004785775.1. Lineage (NCBI taxonomy): Eukaryota > Metazoa > Chordata > Mammalia > Rodentia > Muridae > Grammomys > Grammomys surdaster. Next base: position 15,970,340 of record NW_021604633.1, on the reverse strand, counting down.
AAACACTAGCAAATGCTTAGTAGAAACGGCTTGTAAATCATATACATGAATCATAGTAGTAGCTGAACTGCATATACAAAATTTTGATATCCTCTTTTAGAATAAGATCATGTCTAGTTCTTTTCTGTCCTTATGTAATTAGTCTCACCAACAAGCTTTTGTAATGTTATAGAACACTTGCAATAGTCAAATTCAGTTGTAACTACTTGTAAAACCATTTTATACTTTAAATAAATTCTACAATCTTTGCATAAGAGTTCAAGTGACCAGCATCCTTTTGGCTTGTGATAGAGTTGTTGTGGTTTTTCATTTCAAAGAGAATTATGATTCAAATTGGGGAGAATGACTAACTGGATCTTGCCCCATATACAGCTCTTCCAAACCATGCTTAGATGCAGAAAACTAATGGATGTCAGAATCAATGTTCTAACTTTTAAGCTGGATTCCTTCAATCATATAGTTTGTAAAGCACTCTTATTACGATATCTGACTGTGTTGCCCTAAGGATCGTTCTGAAACCAAAGTTCCCATTTGTTGTGTTACAGGAAAGCAATAGCTGTCCTTTATGACGTTCACTCAAATAATTTCATAGGTTTTCAAATGAATGTTGGAAGTCAACTTTGCCACATTTCAAAGGAAAAGGGAAACACCCTCAGCGATTTTTGTGTAGAAGGTAAGCCATCCTTTAGAAAATAAGGTTCAGACACTTGGTCCAGTAATGATAGATACTATTGTTTTATAAATGTTTTCATAGGCATGCTTTGTGAATTGTATTATGTTTTCAATTACAGTTTTTGAGCTTAAGGTTTTCTTATTAAACTAAGCCTTGTCCCATCAATAATCAGGAAAGTTTCCAGGCAGTTTCAATCAGAGCGAGTGTTAACACATCAGGAGTTGCAGGTTACAAAGTGCTGCTTCCTCCAATTGCTGAACAGCCTCTTGAGCATCTCCTTCAGTCTGAGTGTATGTGAGGAGCAGAGTAGTTTCTTGTTCTTCTCATTGAACACCTCTAACTCAGCCTTTCAGAGAGGAAATAAAGAAAATGGATGAAGGAATGGAAGCATACCAAAGCATGAAATCCATTTTACTTGCAGGCAAATATTACAGACATAATGGAATATTAAAATGGAAGTTTTGGCTGAAGCATCAAGACAATAATTAACACATTGCAAGGGAGGTGTTAGACCATATGTTGGATTCCCAAAGGAGGAATCTGAGAACCAGTTACTCATTTTTAAAATGCCATGCCACATCAAAGTTCTAGCATTAGAAATTAAGGAGCAGAACTTAGCTGGGAGAAGTTACTGATAATCTATGAATTCCACTGTAAATAATGCAAGTTCCTGCCCTCACCTCAGCCAGGGGACATTTCATAGGATGCACTGAAAACTTTAGTAAGAGCCCCTTGCAGCTTGATATACATACAGATTGATATTCACCTCATGTATGAAGGCCTAGTAACTGGTACCACAGTCTAACAGCAGAAGGACTCCTGATTTAGGAGCCATGTAATTACCTGAATATGATGGGGTTCAGAAAGAGTGAAGGTTTTCCATGGACCAGGTATGAGTATTTAATAAGAAGGAGTCAGAATTCCATAATCTATGGTTATACTCAAGAAGCTTGCTTGAGAAGGATAAAGAGACCTCAACAGAGTACCAAGGAGGGACCACTGGTTCCTTTTTATAATAGAAATGGTTGAAGCCATTAAAACAACTGGGGTGTGTGTAGCTTAACAGGCCACAACAGCAAAGCCCACAAGAAAAAAACAAATTTAAGCAAAACAGAAACAAACAAACAAAAGACCTCCAAATGAAGAGAAAACAATGAAACTACCCATAAGGAAGTCAGCTTTAATATCAAGCTGAGAGAAGGCAATGCTGCTCTAACACCATAGATCTTACCTGAAGAGCTTTCCTGCTTCCTTTCCTTTCCTTCCTAGTGCTCCAAAGGCAGAGAGGAGTTGATGTCAACTAACAAGGGACATTTCAGAGGCCTAGCTCCAGAAATGAAGGATAGACCAACTACTCCTTACCCAACAACATCTGCTTGCCTCTAGAAGGCAAGTTTGAGAGAAGAAATTTTATACCATTAAATAATGCATATGGTAAATATGGATTAGATTGAGTCAACATTCATATACAAAGGCATTTCTGAATGCATATATTCAGTATACCTAATAAGAATGTACAAATTTTTAAATGATCCAAAGATCCTAAATTCCTTAAGTATTAAAAGAACACACACGGAAAATTCCACGTTTGCCAACATGTCACAGGTCTCAATTAATATGCTTAAGCACTGAAAATATAGCTTACAATTATACCAAGGTTATGTCGATTAGGAGTACCTGAAACATATATATTTTTATGTATATGCTGTTCAAACCCCAGAATTATTTTGAATCACCACCTCCCATCTTCCAAATCAACCCAAACATTGGGAAAGCGTTCCAGCATTACTTTTATGAGAGAGTCTAAAAAGGTTTTAAGACTGCTTAAACACACAGCAAGAAGCAAGGAAAGAGAATTTGTTTCAGAAAGTATATACTTACAAATATTTAAGATATATTTATGGTTTCATCTAATAAGCCATGTCTGATTAATGTAACAGTGACATAAAGGGCTCTGTACTGGGGACATGCACACATGTAACTCTTCTCATAGCTCTTCTTTCTAGAAAAGGCCTCATAGGGACCTCAGAACATTGGCCTTAGAGTAAGGCAGCCTGAGCTCCTTGGTCACTATGTCTGGAGAGCAGGCAGACCAAGGGGCCTTGTGGTATTATGAATATCGAATGAGAGAGTGTAAGAGTTGAAAGGTGAGCCTAGAAATGATATGTGATAAGCCTTTTATCAAATATTAATATGAAAATGTCTTGTTTTTAACTATCTTAGATGTAAAGAGCACTGTGGGCAAGAAACACATGGTTCTACACTCTTCTATGAGTTCTTATCATTTTAGTTCACTTGTCCCATTTTACGATCTGGCTACTACTAACATCCTTAGTTTACTGACAATGAACTAGGACAGATGAAGGCTAAGGTCTTTGCCCATGGTAGCAGGTACTATACAAGCACTGTGTTACATAGCCAGAATAAACAGACCAATATTACCAATATTTTTGCCATCTCACAATTACCAAAGTTCTTCTTCTTTAAGTCAAATACCTAATATATGCCCTGGCAATTTTTTAAAGGCCACTGGAAACCTAAATTAAAACATGGATCTTTTCTAATCAAATAGTCCTCCATCCACCATGTCTCACAGATGTTTCAAGGTTATATTTAATACTGTGAGTAAAACACTACTGGTTTTTGACACAAAGTGAAAAGATCTTCATGTTACAGCACATGCTAAACAAGATCCTAATTAAGCACACACTGTAGCTGTCAAGTTCATGACTTAACGGCTCGGAATAGGAAGAGGCTGCAAGTTAAATAACTTTAAAGCACAATTTCCAATCAGATGAACCCTTCTGAACAGTTAACTTTCACTTCTCATCTTCACTGAACTTTTTTTTCTTAGCTTTAAATTTGAAATTTAAAATGAGAATTTGTTGACAGATTTAAATGAGAATTATGTATACACAGAAATGAATTACTTTTTATCTACGAAAGAACCTGTAAAATGTCACCATGTGTTATGTTTGCTATACCATGTATTATTGTGTATTTTAATATACAGAAGCATCAAAAGCTACATAGTTAGCTGCGCAGAGGTGTACAGTCATTGGCCTATAAAAGATGCACACGGTTAAATAAATACAAATGCCCTAAGTTCTTTCTTAACAGCAAACTATGTATCTAGGGTAAATGTTGCTTTTATTTCCTCAAATGGAGTGATGAGTGATGCAGCTTGGGCAGAGCATTTCCTTCTCTGTCCTACCTATCCCTTGGCCTAGGCCTGGAAGATTCTATCCTCAGTACAGTCTTCTAGCCTCCATCTGCTAACCTAAGCCTAGAATGTTTCAGCCTCTGAGACTTACTACTAAATAAACTCACCCATTCTAGTTCTTTCTGAACTGTGGCTAGCTGGTTCAACTCAGCATTCCTGGCCCAAACTCCTTTCCAAGTTGAATGAATCAAACTGGTATCTCTCAATGCCTCGCTGAATTGCTCTTTTGCCCTCAAATTAACTCTAGTAATTTGTTCTAATCTTCTGGCTTCTTCTTATCTTGGGCAATCTCTGGCATCTTCACCTGCAACCTATCTCTGTAAAACTGTTTTCTCTCTCTCTCTCTCTCTCTCTCTCTCTCTCTCTCTCTCTCTCTCTCTCTCTCTCTCTCT